>NC_083282.1:7216822-7532313 GCF_963506605.1 Zootoca vivipara | reverse complement strand
TAAAATAATTTGCTTAGCAATTAAGGCAGACCTGATAAGCTTTCTGATTAATACCAGGGACCCAAATGGCTGGGAAACATCATAATATAAGATGCAGTGGCTTGAACGTACATGCAGCGCAGAAGACGTAATTTACCCATCTAATCATGCCTTCTCACAATGAGTAAAATTATTTAACAAGTCGGCAGCATATGTAACAAATCTGCCTCTGGGGCATTGGAGTGCGAAACAGGAAGCAGATTCAGTTACCGGAGTCCTAAGCAGTAGAGATGGAGACCTAAAAGTAGAGATTTAAGACCTAAAAATAACCTTTGCTGTATGAACCATAACCAGTGATATCTAGCCTAAAGAAGATGTCCACAGGTGTCCACCAAACCCTTCACTCCACACAAGTTGCAAAGAATCAAAACATAATAATAATAATAATAATAATAATAATAATAATAATAATAATTTATTATTTATACCCCGCCCATCTGGCTGGGTTTCCCCAGCCACTCTGAGCGGCTTCCAACCGAATTTTAAAAACAGTACAGCATCAAACATTAAAAACTTCCCTAAACAGGGCCGCCTTCAGTTGTCTTCTAAATGTAAAATAGTTGTTTATTTCCTTGACATCTTCTGGGAGGGCGTTCCACAGGGCGGGTGCCACTACCGAGAAGGCCCTCTGTCTGGTTCCCTGTAACCTCACCTCTCGCAATGAGGGAACCGCCAGAAGGCCCTCGGTGCTGGATCTCAGTGTCCAGGCTGAATGGTGGGGGTGGAGATGCTCATTCAGGTATACAGGAATGAGGCCATTTAGGGCTTTAAAGGTCAGTACCAACACTTTGAATTGTGCTCGGAAACGTACCGGGAGCCAGTGTAGATCTCTCAGGACCGGTGTTATGTGGTCCCGACGGCCACTCCCAGTCACTAGTCTAGCTGCCACATTCCGGATTAACTGCAGTTTCCGGGTCACCTTCAAAGGTAGACCCACGTAGAGCGCATTGCAGTAGTCCAAGCGGGAGATAACCAGAGCATTCTTTTGGCATCCAGCTATATTAAAAGATGCAGTGGATCCCAATGAATGAAATACTTCCCTAGCAGAACAAAGCAGGAGAAAGGTCAGATATGGCACAGGAATTCAAATTTACCAAGGCAGTTAAAAAAATTGAATAAATAGTGTTGTGCTATTATGCCATAGCTGCCAAGTCTCTCGTATTCCCCGGGAAATCCCCATTTTCCCAGCTGTTCCTAGCTGAAAAAATGGATTTTTTTGTTTTTTCCCGGTTTATTCTGGCGCGGCGGCCATTTTGGAACTGGGCGGAGCATGCTCAGAAGCGACTTTTGATGCTGCTCTGCCCAGTTCCAAAATGGCTGCAGTGCGACTTCTGGCGCGGTGGCCATTTTGGAACTGTGCAAAGCAGCATCAAAAGTCACTTCTGAGCATGCTCCACCCAGTTCCAAAATGGTGGCAGCGCTACTTCCGGTCTGCTACTTCCGGCCCGGTCCCTTATTTCTCCAACAGCAACTTGGCAGGTATGTATTATGCACCGTCAAAGAAAGCTGCACAGGCAGCTATCCGATGTAGATCCTGCCTTCTCCCCCTTCCTTCCTCAGGGATGACACCCAGGGCGGACCACCCCCACCACACACCCCTTCCTCCACCACTGCCTCCTTCACCTCGCTTACTGCAGAAGCATGAAAAGGAAGCACTGCTATACCCTTTTCTCAGAGGGGGGCAACAAAATGCATCTCCAAATAGCTCAGGTACTTCCACACCAACTAGGAAATGAACATTTGCTAGCACATGCAGCTGAAGATAAACAGTGTACTAAAGGACACGGCAAGCCTTCAAAATGCAGAGGCCAGTGCATTTGTGCAGAGAGTGTGCTTCCCGGATTGAAAGTTAAGATTTGGTGCATGGGAAGTTGGCTCAACACACCTCAAATGCTAGAAAGGTGTGAAAACAGGATATCATTTACCCCGGCCTCCTTTGGAACTCAACACAGAGCATACCCACCAATTGTTCACTGGCGGAGGAACAGGGGTGCAGGGGGAGCGCACCGCCCCCAGCGGCATGATCCCGTGGGATGCCATTGCGGTTCCCCCCCATGCTGGTGTCACGCCCCCGCAAGCGGCGCACCACACCCCCTCAGGACGCGCGCCACCCACGCCCTTGCTTGCTCTCCCCCCCTCCCCCACCAGAGCTTGAAGCTCCGCCACTGCAAGTGTCCTGATTTTCTAGGGACAGTCCTGGGTCTAAAAGCCATCCCAGCTGATGATTTGATCCCAGAATGTCCCACTGTACCAGAGAGGAAGATGAGCCAACACTTGCCCCAAGTACCGGCGGCGGCGGCAGTGGCAGCTGCAAGGGAGCACCCCGTTGTCTCTCCATGGCTGCCGCTGCTGCCCCCCTCCCTTGGGCAGCTTGTAGCAGCTGCTGGAGAGCAGGCGAGGAGGATGAGAAGCTGCCGAAACAGAGGCCCAGCCTTGCATGATGCCTCGGCTCCGAGGGGCAACCAAAGGGCAGGACCGCCCTGGGTGGGAAGAAAGGAGGAGCAGAGCGGAGCCCAAGGGGTCTTAATTTTCTTAAGGAAACGCTTTGCATGCCCACATCTAATCTTGCCTTTTTATAAAATAAAATTATTGGTGTGTGTTTTCCTTTTTGTAAATCTACCAAAGAATAAAATAAAACAGAGTCGGGATAAAGGGGTGTTCTCAGGACGGGGGGAGGGTGCATGTGGTGTGTCCTGTTGGTTTCATGGTGGAGGCACATTCCCTTCTTCTGATAGGAAATGCTCTGGAGGGGGAGGACACATATAAGTTGAGGAGGGTTGAGGCGGGTCAGTTGGGAAGGGAGTAAGAAATACTGGCGGTATGCAAGGGTTTGTCTCATAGCAATGGACAGCACCACCAGCACAGAGCAAACTACGGAAGCTCCATATTGGAGCTCCTGGTCCTCTGCTTTTTGCCTTCCTTACATACCGGCTGCCTGGCAGTTCCTGCATCCACAGTACCAGTCTATTTCTCTCTTTTTACAACAATTTTTATTGAGTTTTCTTTTCATAATGCTTAGACACATCCTCATTATCCACTTAAATTCTTTTGCTCTTACGAGCCTATCGACTTCCCTCCCTCCAGCCTCTTGGTTTTCAGAGTTAATCTTTATATCATAGCATTTATACATTTTCCAATTTATGTTTCGCTCCTTCAAAATATCCCAATTATTAAGGTAAAGGTAAAGGGACCCCTGACCATTAGGTCCAGTCGTGACCGATTCTGGGGTTGCGCGCTCATCTCGCATTATTGGCCGAGGGAGCTGGCGTACAGCTTCCAGGTCATGTGGCCAGCATGACAAAGCCACTTCTGGCGAACCAGAGCAGCACACGGAAACACCGTTTACCTTCCCGCTGTAGCGGTTCCTATTTATCTACTTGCATTTTGACGTGCTTTCGAACTGCTAGGTTGGCAGGAGCTGGGACCAAGCAACGGGAGCTCACCCCGTCACAGGGATTCAAACCGCTGACCTTCTGATCAGCAAGCCCTAGGCTCAGTGGTTTAACCCACAGCACCACCTGGGTCCCTTATACGTTTTCCAATTTATGTTTTGCTCCTTCAAAATACAGTGGTACCTCGGTTTATGAACACAATTGGTTCCGGAAGTCTGTTCATAAACTGAAGCGTTCATAAACTGAAGCGAACTTTCCCATTGAAAGTAATGGAAAGTGGATTAATCCGTTCCAGACAGTCCGCGGAGTACTTAAACTGAAGCGTTCATAAACTGAAGCAAACTTTCCCATTGAAAGTAATGGAAAGTGGATTAATCCGTTCCAGACAGTCCGCGGAGTACTTAAACTGAAGCGTTCATAAACTGAAGCGAACTTTCCCATTGAAAGTAATGGAAAATGAATTAATCCGTTCCAGATGGGTCCACGGCGTTCATAAACCGAAAATTCATAAACCGAGGTGTTCATAAACCGAGGTTCCACTGTATCCCAATTATTAAATACATATAAAAAGGTAAGAACAATTATCATTACATGTCTTCTTACAACGCTGCTAGTGTTGTTCGTTGCCTACAATGGTCCTTCAAGTATTGTATAAATTTACTCCAGTCTTTTTGGAATGCTTGGTCACACTGGTTTCAGATTTTCCCTGTCAGTTTCGCCAATTTCGCTAAGTCCATCATCTTCATCTGCCACTCTGCTTTCGTTGATATTTCTTGTTGTTTCCATTTTGGGGCTAAAATGGTTCTTGCCACAGTTGTTGCATACATAAACATTTTTTTTATCTCCCTTTGGTATCTCTTCACCCACTATTCCCAGTAAAAATGCTTCCGGTTTTTCAACAAAAGTATTTTTATACATTTTCTTTAACTCATTATATATCATTTCCCAGTAAGCTTTTACCTCTTTACAATTGCACATCATCACAGTACTGTTCTAGGTGGTTGTCTTCAGAACAGGTTGCAGAATCCTATGGTGGTTTCTCACACTTGTTTTTGGAGCGTGCACCCACTTTCTCAATGCCATGCTTATAATTTCATAAACATCTATCATATCTCCTCTTGCTTGCCTTTTCTCTAAGCTAAAAAGTCCCAAAATCTGCAACCTTTCTTCATGGGTGAGTCACTCCACGAATACTTCAAAACACATCTGAACCACAATTATCTCCCTCAAAGGATTCTGGGAACTCTCCTTTGCAGAGATTATGGGCTTATCCACACTTAACTTTCCCCTGCTGTTTCTAGAAACGGAGGGCCAAAAATAAAATAAAATACGAGTGCTTGGACACAGAGCTTTAAAGTCCAGACTGTGCTTGGATAGGAGGAAGAAAAATATGGGTAGATATGCCTCAAATCCCCAGCAACCCGTAACCAATTACAATGCTCAGAATTCTTTGTGGAGGGAAATGGGCTTAGTGCAGGGGTAGCCCAAGATCCAGCCCAATCGCCTTCTCAATCCAGCCCGCAGGTGGTCCGGGAATCAGCATGTTTTTGCATGAGTAGAATGTGTCCTTTTATTAAAAACTAGTGTATTTCAGCCCATTCAATAACGGGCGCTAGAATCCTGGGGTTCGGAGAAGCGCTTGCGCAGCGCTTCTCCGAACCCTGGGACCTGTCCTTGTTGTCGGCGGCAGGGGGACAGGAACGGAGGAGATGAAAGCGCTGCTCGCCCCCAGCTCTCCCCCAGTTCCTCTCCCCCAGCCGCCGAGAGGAAGGAGACATCTCGGGGTTTGGAGAAGCACTTGCGCAGCGCTTCTCCGAACCCTGGGACCTGTCCTTGTTGTCGGCGGCAGGGGGACAGGAACGGAGGAGATGAAAGCGCTGCTTTCTCCTCCTTCCTTCCTCTCCTCCAGCCGCCGACAGGAAGGACGCGGGACACAAACACCTACCTCGCCGCCGCTGCTTCACGGCCTCCCGCCGCTCCTCTTACGGGCGAGGGAGGGTTGTGAGGAGGAGGCCTCCGCCGGCCTCCACCCTCGCTTCCCTGACGTGCCCTGCAGTGAGGCGGTGTCCGGCCGGGAGCGGCAGTTGGAGGAGGCAGAGGGGGGGAGAGTGCGCGCGTGCAGTCTCTTCGTCCAATCCCTGTGTCCCTGGGGCACATGCGCAATAACCCAGGGACACACGGGAAACTTGGATGCAGAGACACTTGCATATTATTATATAGGATGCATCTCTGGGTTATTTGTGGGGCAAAGGAATTCATTCATTATTATTATTTCCAAAATATACTCTGGCCCCCCACAAGGTCTGAGGGACAATGGACCAGCCCCCTGCTGAAAAAGTTTGCTGACCCCTGGGTTTAGTGCATGCACACCCAGCTAAAGTAATCTGGCCCTTTTCTCCCCCCCCCTCAGGATGTCAACTACCTAGCACAAAGGTGAAAAGTGGGGATAGGGGTTAATGGGAGCTCAGTATCAGACTGCAGTTTGGCACACATTCCTTGGCGCACGTGCCTCTCCCCCTGCAAACCAAGCTTGTTTCCCAGCCTGACACACACCTCCTGGCAGTTCCCTGGGCAGGAGGCCTCGCAGCTGTGACTAATGGAATGTTTTGACACCTCTGAATTATGCTAGCGGTTCTTTTCCGCTATAGGGAATAGGAATGGAAGAGGGGAAGATGCAGCGATTGAAGCTCCAAGGAGCCACCCCAGTGTTAGGAGGGCATGCACACACACAACAACACAACAGCATTATTATTATTATTATTATTATTATTATTATTGACAAAATGTTGAGTGACAGAATCTCAATCTCCCCTGCTCCTCCTTTCTTCCAAAATTAGAGCAACTAAAGGCTAAGGAGGACAGTCTAGTTCAGGCATCCCCAAACTGCGGCCCTCCAGATGTTTAGACCTACAACTCCCATGATCCCTAGCTAACAGGACCAGTGGTCGGGGAAGATGGGAATTGTAGTCCAAAACATCTGGAGGGCCGAAGTTTGGGGATGCCTGGTCTAGTTCATGGGTAGACAAACTAAGGCCCGGGGTCCGGATCCAGCCCAATCGCCTTCGGAATCCGGCCCACGGACGGTCCGGGAATCAGTGTGTTTTTACATGAGTAAAATGTGTGCTTTTATTTAAAATGCATCTCTGGGTTATTTGTGGGGCAAAGGAATTCGTTCATTTCCCCCCCCCCCCAAAAAAAAAATATAGTCTGGCACCCCACAAGGTCTGAGGGACAGTGGAACGGCCCCCTGCTGAAAAAGGTTGCTGACCCCTGGTCCAGTTCCTTCAGCTTTCCGGCACTGAGTATTTCAGGAGACAAGCTATACCTGCCCCAAATCAATTTTCTACAAGAGTGTGGTCATGTAGCAGCTATTCCCTCCATAGTCTTCACCAAGCACACACACAAACACACACACACACACTGCAGGCAGGCCCAATTTTACAAGGGCTGATGCAGGAGGCACCAAAATTTAAGAGTCACCAGCCTACAGTACTTTTTTAAAAAAAATGCAAGCTGCGGGAGGCACACACAATGCTCCAGGACCTTGGGACAAAAGGAGCCGGGCATGTCTCTTCCCCCTTTCGTTATCCCTTCCACAACTCCTCCCCCCTCCTCTGTCATTCACTCATCAAGGGAGAGGGGAGAGGGAGGGCTGCAATGGTGGGGAAAACCTTTAACAGAGAACACAAGCCACTTTTCCAGCGTACAGAAGATAGGGGGGGGGCAGCAACAATAATTTTTGCCTAAGACAGCATCACAAACTAGTCTCCTCCCACCCACTAAGTACAATGGTTTGGGGGGGGGGGTGTCGATGCTAATGCCCTACGTTGCAGAGTTGTAAAAATTACAGAAGGAATGCTTGCGAGAAGTGTCAATGACGGGGACGGTGGTTGTTCTTGTTGAAACTGCATCCTACTCTGCATCTGTTTACACAATCCATAATGCTATTCAATGAACTCTTTCCTATCCCCTCTCCGTTTTCTTAGTAATCCTCCTCATATGCTTTCCTCAGGGAGCATTTAGCAAGAAGTGCCCTGGAAAATCGGGTCCTCCCTAACAAGAGGGCAAGTGTTGCGGTGTGATCTGGCAACCAGACCCGGTGGGTGTTGTGGATGGGAACATTTGGGTGGCCACAACACCCTATTGGAGGTCCCTCGATACTGGGTGAAATTGGACCAATGGGATGCCAGCGAAATTGTATCGAGGGACCTCTATTTAAGCCCATGCATGTGTCCCTGAGCTTCCTCTTTTGGACCAGTGCATCGGAACACCCACCCACCTCTCCCTATATTTAGGGCTCGCACGCATGACCTTGCTATGCCATCATGGGACAGGGGCACGGCAGGAATTTTCCCACTCGGCTGATTGGCTGGTGCCATTTGGGTTTCGCCTGCCACGTAACAAATCGTCACAACTTGTAAGGTTGCGGATAGGCTCTGGTTCAGGTAATGGGGTGGCAGAGCGGTCTGGCCATCCCTATGTGATGGGTATTCCGTTAAAGGAATCCGGGGACTCTTGGTTGGTCAACCCTGAGAGGGTTGTGCCCTGAGCCTGAGTCCAGGGGGGCATCTGGCTGGTGGACTGGTTGGACACCACCTTCCACTATGCCGGGTGTTCACCCAAGGCTGACCTATGGTGTGCCCTGGGTCAGTGCTGCCTGCAAGGGTGCAGGGAGCTAGTCGAACCAGAGCCTATGCAACCACTCACTTGAATGTAATCCATAAATTGTGGCCTAAATTCTGCCAAAAACCAAACCAAAAATTTGAGTCTTGTCTGAATTTATTTGGGGAAGGTTAAAGGGTCTACACGGGACCCAGGTGGCGCTGTGGGTTAAACAGCAAGCCTAGGGCTTGCTGATCAGAAGGTCGGCGGTTCGAATCCCTGTGACGGGGTTAGCTCCCGTTGCTTGGTCCCAGCTCCTGCCAACCTAGCAGTTCAAAAGCACGTCAAAATGCAAGTAGATAAATAGGAACCGCTACAGCGGGAAGGTAAACGGCGTTTCCATGTGCTGCTCTGGTTTGCCAGAAGCAGCTTTGTCATGCTGGCCACATGACTTGGAAGCTATACGCTGGCTCCCTCGGCGAATAATGCGAGATGAGTGCGCAACCCCAGAGTCGGTCACGACTGGACCTAATGGTCAAGGGTCCCTTTACCTTTACCTAAAGGGTCTACACACCCAAAACCACCTAGAAGAAAATCAACGCTGCTCCTCTTCTCTAAGTTGTATTTGTGACCTATATTTCGACCTGTTTTGTATTGTATGCATGTGCATTGCCTAGTTTGATGCCTCTATATCACACACGTGTTTCCACAAACAAACATATTATGCCAAGCAGCTCCATGACCGCTGATGTAAAAAACTGGGGTTTGGCTTTTGCTGCCCAACTCCCCATGGGACTCTAGGTCCCCAAAGTCAATGTTCCGTCAGAGAAGAATGGGTGGGGGGCAGGATCCAGTGGAAACAAGTCAGATATTTATTTTTCTGTCGTGAACAGAGTTCTCTCCCCTCTTTCCAAGGAGGGGGAGACCCTGAACAAAAGTGTGCAGAAACCTTTAAAGGTTTTGGGCATTGCCCAACCCCCTTAGCCAAAGACCACCACCCCCAATACATCCATACATCATAGGAGGAGGGTCTACAGCAGAAATCCTGTCTGCCAGGATACCTGAAAATGGTCACTGATTGCATTACCTGGACAGCCTGGCCATTCTTTTGTGCTGTTATTGCCAGAATCCAGCTCATGGGCTCACCCTATTCATACACAAAGATGCCCTTAAGACAGGATTTGTAAGCGAAAAGACAGGGGGAATGTTTTCCCCATTTGCCTCCCTTATTGCAGAGGAATATTTGAGGTCATTGGGAGAGTCAAAAGGGCTTCAGGATAGCTCTCCCACACTATTTCAGGCACATGGTTTATATATATTTAGATATGTGTGCATTTATGAATGTTTATTCTATATTTGAGACCTTAAAATTCTTATAACACCGCAGTGCAGAGTGTCTTCTCTTTGCACTAGATTGTGAGCAGGGGCCTTGGAAACAGGCGCCGCGTGGGTTCATCTGGCTTTAATTGCCAGAGTGACTCCTCTTCCCAACAGAGAGAAAACAGCATGATTGGAAGGCAAGAGGCCAGCCCTAGTGCAGCCCAGAGCCTCATCCTGCAATCCAACCCCACCTGACAGGGGCACAGCTGGGGGTGCAATGAGCACAGCATCGAGCCAGCGCACCCCCTCCAGGCTTGCTTGCTCCCTCCCCTCCTGCCACTGGAGTCTCTGGAATCAGGCACAGTACGAAGAAGTGGGGTGGGGAGCTAGGCAGTTAATTAACAAGCCTCTTCTCCTTGTGAAAGCCACTTACGTCCGGTCCCAGGAGGCAGGCTCAGAGCAGAGGAGAACAGAGTGCTGCAGCCACCAGCTGAGCGGCTGACTGTCACCATCTGGTGTGGCAGCAAACCTGAGGGGAAGGGGGGTTAAAAAGAGCAATCAAGAGCATTTTGGCAGCACTGGACTGGCAGGAGGGGAGGGCATTTCTAGAGCAACTGATAAGGCAGGAGGGGAGGGTTCCACTTGATCAGCAAGATGGCTTTTGTCTGGGGACAATTTATCTTGTGCCAGGGATGCTCCCTCCAGGGAGTTTTGCAAGAGACAATACCTTTTCCTGCTCTTTGCTGCAGATAGTGGGTTGTTGTTGTTTAGTCGTGTCCAACTCTTCGTGACCCCATGGACCATAGCACGCTAGGCACTCCTGTCTTTCACTGCTTCCCGCAGTTTGGTCAAACTCATGTTGGTGGCTTCGAGAACACTGTCCAACCATCTCATCCTCTGTCGTTCCCTTCTCCTCGTGCCCTCCATCTTTCCCAACATCAGGGTCTTTTCCAGGGAGTCTTCTCTTCTCATGAGGTGGCCAAAGTATTGGAGCCTCAGCTTCAAGATCTGTCCTTCCAGTGAGCACTCAGGGCTGATTTCCTTCAGAATGGATAGGTTTCATCTTCTTGCAGTCCATGGGACTCTCAAGAGTCTCCTCCAGCACCATAATTCAAAAGCATCCATTCTTCGGTGATCAGCCTTCTTTATGGTCCAGCTCTCACTTCCATACATCACTACTGGGAAAACCATAGCTTTAACTATACGGACCTTTGTAGGCAAGGTGATGTCTCTGCTTTTTAAGATGCTGTCTAGGTTTGTACCAATATTCAATATGCGCACATGCTACCTCTCCAACCACAATGCCAAGCAGGTTGTGACAAGCGTTAAAAGGATCCTTCCAAAGCGGTGGAAGAGCAGTTGAGATTCAGCAGAAGGAAATGCAAGCAACAAAAATAACAATCCTAATTTCACATTCATGCTTCTTGGATCTAATTTGCCCCTAAAATATGAACAGCGTGCACGGGAAAATTTCAACTCTCTCTCTCTCTCTCTCTCTCTCTCTCTCTCTCTCTCTCTCTCTCTCTCTCTCTCTCTTTCTCTGCTAGACCTCCAAGTCGTCTAATGAATGTGATTGGCAAGTGGGCTCCAGGGAAACAAAAGGAAGTACTTATTCATGCACATGCAATGCATAATTTGATTATGAAAGTCATTGCTGGAAAATGCAATAATGGCTACTAGCATAGTCGATGTAGTCGAAAATAAGGACTGGTTGGTTAGCCATCTAGATTAGTCATGGATAAGTAATAATGGAAGCTGCACACTTAGAAACTGTGAGCTTCTGAGCAGCAGATTTAGTGCTTGAACTAAAGGCGCAGGAAACAGTCTGGGCTGTTCTGCTTTTAAGAGGGGCTTGATATGTGCAGAACTCCACAGGTGAAGCTTTCAATGGCACAGAGACTAAGCATTTGTCACCTGCTGGTGTCTGCCGTTAAAGGCACAGCAACAGAGGCCAGATGAATATGTGGCAATCCTAGAACCAATGCCACAAAAAAGTAGCATGGGGTTACCTGACATTTTGCATTTACATGGTACTTTAGAGTGTTCAAAGCACTTCAAAATCTCTCATTAACTCTTACAACGACCCTGTACGATAAGCTATTGCCATCACCTCCATATTGTAGGTGGGGGGAGCAAGTCTGAGAGAAAGGGTAGCTTGCTTAAGGCTAAGGTTCAAGGTTGAGATTTGAAATCAGTCACTTTCCCAGATCACACTCTTACCACACTATCCTAACCATGTCTACTCAGAAGTAAGTCCCATTGAAATTACTGGCCAAGGTCTACAAAAGACGGATTTATTTCAAGGCGAAAACTTGAATGTTCACTTTAAGTCATTAGCTGGATAAGGGATTGGAAGGGGCAGCTCTCATGATATGCTACCAAAAGGTGCGGCAGACTACTTTAAATGAAAACTTACACATAAGCTAAAAATGGCAAGAAGTTATAATACATGGATAAACTTACAGCAGAATGGTACAATTTTATTACACACATGAACAAGCCATGGCACAGGGGGCTTTGTATGGCATAAAATATTTTGCCTGGTTTGATTTCTGATACTGAGCTATTTTTCTTTTCTTTTACCAGGTAACCTGGATTTTGTACATTCTTTAATTATGTTCTATAACATGGCTATATTCGGCGTTGCATCATAGTTATTGAGAAGTGGAGGATTCATGCGTTGTTGTTTAAGCTTTACAAAGAAAAGCAATGTGTGTATTTTTAATAAATGAAGTCCCATTGAATTCAATGGGGCTTACTGCCAGGCAAGTGGAGTTAGGACTGCAGCCTAAGCCACTATATTGTTCTAGCTCTCGGTTCATAAGAAAAGTCCAGCTTCTCAGTCTGTTGGTTGAACTTGTGGTGATCAGTGCCAGTCCCTACATGGCTTGTGGCTACGGCTTGTGCCAAGTCAGAGGAACCTTGCATCTGAAAATGTTCTTCCCACACACTTTGGCGATGCTCATGAAAGCATCTTTTTGAATGGAATGGAATTTAGCATGCAAACTGAAGTCTCTCGGGTACAATGAGCATTTAAAGAAATAAAAATTGGCAAAATAAAAATCGCGCCTTTGCAGGGCTGGGAAGGCAAGAGTTCATCGGTGCCAAGCAATCACAACATTAGACAGTTAAAAGGGAGTGGTGTTAAAGTGTCAAAGCTTGCTGCTCAGTGAGATCTCTCTGTCTTCCTGCAAGTCTCACTGAAATCTTCTAGATTTGTAGGTGTCACCACAAAAATGCCAGTTTGTTTGGGACAAGAGTCCTCCTATGCTTTTAATGCATAGGAGGGAATTTTGATGGGGGTAGCTTCTCCTGCCAATGCAAGAAACACTACAATGAGAGGACTTGCTCCCAGTTTATTTGCTGCATTTTTTCGCTGCGTCTCTCCAAATGTCCAAATTTATGTACTACCAGATGCATACCTGTAAACTTGTAAAGAATAAATACAAATTCACTTATGGAATTCACTGCCAAGGCAGGTCGAAAGCTACTCATTTATATGGCCTTTTTTAAAAAAGGGGGGGCAATTCCCTGGAGGGCGGAGCTAACAGTTCAATGGATTCTCCATATTCAGAGGATTGGATACTTGGATGCAGAGGGGAGGAAGATGGGGGCTTTTCCCTTTGTATGCTGCTCAAAAGCTTTCCAGACCAACCTGGCCCACAACATTTTGCTGCCTGAGGCAAAGGGCAAGATGGCGCCACCCAACACCACCAATTCCACATACAAAAGCCAATTGGATTGGCAGAAGAATCTTACTTCAACCACGGCAACAGGACAACATTGTCCACTGCAAAGGGACGCCAAACAGGCTCTACTGCACAGATAGCTCAGCATTTTCTGTCTCAGGCTGCCGAATGGTAGGGCCGGCCCTGTTAGATCAGATCACCTTTGGCTTGATAAAACAAGACCTGTCTTATGTCTGTTTCTCCCTTTTCCTGTTACATATGTTATTAAAAGGAGACATCCTGTCCAGAATTGAATCCAACAACAACCCTTACCCCAACATGATCCTTAGCAGCCATTCTGCTATGCCACTTAGCATAACGCAGCTCTATTCCCCAATTTCTTTTCTTCCCTGCAGAGTAAAAGGTTTGCCATAATGCAACCAGCTAACATCAAATTTACCCTTACGACACTCAAGCCCAAGAGAAGAAGCTCTTGACATTATGGGCACAAGACAGCATTCATTACAGCGCTGCTCTCAAGTTATGCTCCTGATGGGAAGTACTGTATATCTTGGGAGATGCCGTCCCCCTTCCCCAAGTCTCCCGTTTGCTTTAAGTACAAACGGAGATAGGGCTCTGAGAGAAAGGGGAAGGGTAGCTTAAAAATAATAATTGTGTGGCTTAAAAAAAAACATTTCAGCTGTCACTAAAAAGTCATCAGTGTCTCTTTGAGTGAGTGAGTGATTCACACCCCTGTATGAAAAGTTTCTGAGTCATTGTATGGGATTTAAGAGGGTGGGCTGCATTGACTCAACCTTCAAGTGGGGGTGTGGGGTGTTGAGAGACGTTCCAAGTCAATATCAATAAAAGAGTTATATTTATATTGAAAAAGAAATTGATGCCCTCCCACTGGGCAGTATTCAGTTCAGGTCCTGGGCTCCAATTTTTGGCACCACAAAGCTCTGCAGGGTGAGCAAGACTGAAAATGGGAGGGCAAATCAATCCAGACGTTGGCCAGGGTGGTGTCATTATTCTGTTAAGGGCTATCTGGACCTCCTCTACTTCCAGCCCTCTGCCAGAATGCTCCATCCATGTATCCCAGGCTTATGTTTCATTTCTCTCACTGCAAATCCCTCAACGGGAACAGTGATGTGAAGTCCAATCCAGAGTGCTGGTTTTGACCGAAAAAGAGTTTTGTTTGGGCTATGATACCTTTCAGACCACATTTCCCCATGTGAGCTGGCCTGACCCTCATCACTAGAGACCCCTTCTGTGGATGCTACTTCCAAGAGAAGTGAAGGAGGGTGGTGACAAAAGAAGGGGTCTTTCCATTGGAAGCCCCACACCCCCAATTTGTAGATCATTCTCCCCTGGGAGGCTCACCTGACCCTGACATTGTCATCTATTTAGCACCAAGTGAAGAAGGCTTTATTCTCCCAGCAGTTTGGAACTGGATATTGTTCTGGTTCTCATCTTATTTGGCATCCAGTTGTTGGGTGGGGTTTGTTTTTTTCCTGCCTTGAGACTGATTTTTGTGGCGAGTTTTTCAGTATTGTTCTTCAACAGGTATATTTTATGTATTGTCATTAGGATTTTTGCTCCTTCTTTTAGCTGTTTCATTCATGCGTTCATAAATACACATATACAGTGGTACCTCGGTTTATGAACACAATTGGTTCTGGAAGTCTGTTCATAAACTGAAGCGTTCATAAACTGAAGTGAACTTTCCCATTGAAAGTAATGGAAAGTGGATTAATCTGTTCCAGATGGTCCGCGGAGTACTTAAACTGAAGCGTTCATAAACTGAAGCGAACTTTCCCATTGAAAGTAATGGAAAGTGGATTAATCTGTTCCAGACGGTCCGCGGAGTACTTAAACTGAAGCGTTCATAAACTGAAGCGAACTTTCCCATTTAAAGTAATGGAAAGTGGATTAATCCGTTCCAGACGGGTCCGCGGAGTACTCAACCTGAAGCGTACTTAACCGAAAGCATGGGTGTAATTGGTTCTGGAAGTCTGTTCATAAACTGAAGCATTCATAAACTGAAGCGAACTTTCCCAATGAAAGTAATGGAATGTGAATTAATCCGTTCCAGACGGGTCCGCGGCGTTCGTAAACCGAAAATTCGTAAACCAAGGTGTTCATAAACCGAGGTTCCACTGTATGTGCATGCATGTACACATCAATGTTTTTTTTTCAGAAGTCTAATATGTGGGACAAAGTTCCCTCTGAAATGCACTGCTTTTTCTACCCCTTAGGTCAAGGGGGATTTTTTTTTCCTGGAGGCAATTAACACGGAAATGACTGCTGAACTTCCACTATATTTCCAGAAGTGAATTTTACATCATGTGAAAGATAACATGAAACATGAGGGTTATCTGGTAAGGAAACGCCAGGAAAACGCCAGCCACCCATGGGACGAGGCGAGCCAGGGCAGGACACTCCGTGGGGCCTCCAAGGAGTCTGCATGCCTCCTCCCACTCAGCCACCCTACAGCTGAAAGGGAGGTGGTTGTCGGGCCGTTTGTGGCAGCCCAAGCCACCACGTCACTCCCAGGAGAGATGTGTGGCTTCACGGTGAGTGCCGCCCGCCATTTTGTCACACACACACCCTCAGTGGTGACACCTGGGACAAACCGCCCCCACCGCACCCCCTTCCTCTGTCCCTGGATGCAGCCTAAGTTTACAAAGTGCAGACCTGCCTGAATGGAACATCCTTAGCAAGGCAAAACATTCACCTCTCATGAAACCACTTAGTAAAATTGTTTGAGGAATGTTTAGCTCTGCAGACTGAGCAACTGCTCTTTGTGCTAGGAAAGAAACACTAGCCACGGGAGGAAGCACTAGGCTGGAAGCTGTACCTCGGATCCAAAATGGATGCCTGGCAAACATAAGCCATAGAAACCCTTCAGCAACCATCACACAGATATTTTCAGCAGGAGGTAGAAAATTCCTCTCTCTTGCCAGACAATGCCACTGCAAAATACAGGGGTATTTGCTGAAGGAATAGTGTAATTATTCAAGCTGGCCCAATTCCTGGATTACAAGCTACAATTTCACATCCCATTGAACAGCATGTGGCCCTTTAGCACATGCTAGAACAACTGACTGGTTACTAGAAAAGGAGTCGTTTCCAAAAGTGCAATACCTTATCCACTGGCAAGATATCAATGTCTCCCTGTACCCAACTTGCTCTAGCTTCTAGTTCACACATGGACACCTAATTTTGGAATCCTTGATTAAAGTTTCCAGTTCTACTTTAAAAATCTTTTCGGTTTATCTTACACCCCGCAAAATGAGCATTCTGTTGGCAATTGGTCTCCTTTAACAGATGCAACTGGACTGAGGTATTAGAGGTATTTATTTAAATAGATGATGATGATGATGATGACGACTAACACCGTAACACATATGCAGTTTTGGAATGCTTGAAAATGAGCAGCTCAGTTACACTGCAAAATGTAGGACACTGCTCTAAGATGGGCCTGGTTCTCACCAAGTCAGTAAACCAATGCCAGGGATGTGGGTAAAGGGACCATATGATGCATTGCTCTTACGAAGAAAGGCCTTAGCTCAGTGATAGAGCACCAGCTTTTCATGCAAACAGTCCCAGGTTCAAACCCCAGCATCTCCAGGTAGAACTGTGGGAGCCCCCTGTCTGAAATTCTGCTGAGCTGCTGCAAGTCAACATTGGCAATGCTTTTCTAGATGGACCAACATTTTGTTTCGGTATATGGCAGCTTCCTTTGATCGTTCCATATGAGGAAAACAACATTACAGTCCAGGTGTCCAGGTGAAGGGATTGCCTTCTTTCTAACTTCTCAGTTTTCTTTGTACTATTGGGATTTGTGTGAGCTCCCACCTGCAGTCTGACACAAGTTGACCATGACAGAGAAATCTGGACCACAGAATCTGGTAGCATCCCTTGGAGACTAGGAATGAAGCACACTGTATGTTTAAAGCACATTCCTCCAACCTCAAAGAATTCTCAAAAAGCCAGAAGCATATATTTTAGGCTTAATAACCAATGATATCCCCAAAGATAAAAAGAATATATTCCTCTATGTGACAGCAGCGGCTAGATGACTAGTGGCAAAAAATGGGAAAACAGGAAAAATACCAGAATTATCAGAATGGATAATTAAGACATGTGAATTTATGGAGATGGCAAAATTAACTGCATCAATTAGGGGCTGCCCCAAGCAAAAACTTAAGAGTGGGAGTGTGTAGAGATATATATGAAAAAATATGGGTATGGAAATTAAGTTAATATAAACGTAAAAGGAAAGACTTGCAAGGATACAAGATGAAATTATAAAGCAGGCATCCCCAGACTTCGGCCCGCCAGATGTTTTGGACTACAATTCCCATCATCCCTGACCACTGGTCCTGTTAGCTAGGGATCATGGGAGTTGTAGGCCAAAACATCTGGAGGGCCGCAGTTTGGGGATGTCTGTTATAAAGGATATGACTATTAAGTATAAATAACTGCTAATACAACAAGAAACAATAATACAAATGCCAATAAGATCATGGGTGAGGGGAAGTCGGGTGGGGGAGAGGGAAGTAGAGGGTGGTATTTGGAAAATTATTGAGAATGTGATATAAAAGTAAAATGATTGTGTCTGTAAGAAGGAAACAGAAAAAAAGTATTGTGGGCAATGCAGTTCACCCCTCACAGAGCCAAAATTCCTCCCAGCCACCCTTAATGAACTATGGTGCCCATAATTCTTTCTCTCTTCCTCTTGCTCTCTTTTACACACACACACACACACACACACACACACACACACACACACTTCTGTAAAATGTTATTACCAAGAAAATGTAATACAGTGGTACCTCGGGTTACAGATGCTTCAGGTTACAGACTCCGCTAACCCAAAAATAGTACCTCGGGTTAAGAAGTTTACCTCAGGATGAGAACAGAAATCGCACGGCGGCAGTGGGCGGCCCCATTAGCTAAAGTGGTACCTCAGGTTAAGAACAGTTTCAGGTTTAGAACAGACCTCCAGAACGAATTGAGTTCTTAACCCAAGGTATCTTTAAGAGGGGGCAGTGAGAGAACATATCTAGAAGCGCAGAGGTGTTGCAGGAACAACTTTTTTTCTTGACAGGCACAAATGGCAGAAGGGCATGCAATGGGGAGAGGTAAAGTTCCACCCCAGAACTCATGCCACAAATTGCAATGACAACTGTCAGAGGCATACCTGCCAAGTTGCTGTCAGAGAAATAAGGGACCGGGCCGGAAATAGCAGACCGGAAGTGGCGCTGCCGCCATTTTGGAACTGGGCGGAGCATGCTCAGAAGTGACTTTTGATGCTGCTTTGCCCAGTTCCAAAATGGCTGCCACGCCAGAAGTCGCACTGCAGCCATTTTGGAACTGGGCAGAGCAGCATCAAAAGTCGCTTCTGAGCATGCTCCACCCAGTTCCAAAATGGCCGCCGCGCCAGAATAAACCGGGGAAAAACAAAAAAAATCCGTTTTTTCAGCTAGGAACAGCTGGAAAAACAGGGATTTCCCGGGGAAAACGGGAGACTTGGCAGCTATGGTCAGAGGAGTAGCACAGCACCACACACCACAGTTCAACAGTTCACGGTGCAACAATTGTGACAGGAGCTCGGGGGGTGCAGGACCCTTTGCCCCAAACTACCCCAGTATTGTGGGCCCAGTTCTGTGGAACACCCTCCAAATGGTTAACGGAGAGAGCCCATCCCTGTTGAATTTCGTGAAGACCTTTGAAATTTAAGCAGTAAGCTTTTCTGATTTTGTGGTTGATCTTAACTGATTTATCTCTGTCTCTCTTTAGTAACTGTGTTGAATGCTCCACAGAAGCTACACTGTTGTGAGTATATAAATGGTTTAGATAAATAAATGAAAATAGAAAGTAGATTTTTTTAAAAATCTAAAAAGTAAAATAAGCAATATAAGAACTTTGGTACTGTTTTGGGAGATTACATTGTCTTGACCACTGATAACAAATAAGTGAGCAAACATGATTTGCATTTGGGGAAAGCCCCCCTCAGAAAAAAAGAGAAGCTGGAAGCGTTTGGGACATACAACACTAGAAAATCTTTTAGACAACCATAGACAAGCAATATGAAAAGAGTATTGATTTATGTACACTTGTGGTCAGAAGTATACTGCACAAGGAATTGACAGGAAGTCTTTTTTTCCCTCCCCCCCCCTCTTTTTCTTTTTTCTGTCTTTTTTCTCATTTTTTTTCTTTTTCCGCTTCTTTTCCTGATTTTATTTACTGTATATTCCTGCGTATAAGACTACTTTTTAACCCAGGAAAATATTCTCAAAATTTGGGGATCGTCTTATATGCCGGGTCGTATTTCTTATACGGCGAGTATATCCCAAACTCTATATTTTAACTGGAAAAGTTGGGGGTCATCTTATACGCCCAGTCGTCTTATACCTCGGTTTATGAACACAATTGGTTCCGGAAGTCTGTTCATAAACTGAAGCGTTCATAAACCGAAGCGAACTTTCCCATTGAAAGTAATGGAAAGTGGATTAATCTGTTCCAGATGGTCCGCGGAGTACTTAAACTGAAGCGTTCATAAACTGAAGCGAACTTTCCTATTGAAAGTAATGGAAAGTGGATTAATCCATTCCAGACGGGTCCACGGAGTACTCAAACTGAAGCGTACTTAACCTGAAGCATGGGTGTAATTGGTTCCGGAAGTCTGTTCATAAACTGAAGCGTTCATAAACTGAAGCGAACTTTCCCATTGAAAGTAATGGAAAGTGAATTAATCCGTCCCAGATGGGTCTGCGGCGTTCATAAACTGAAAGTTCGTAAACCGAGGTGTTCATAAACCGAGGTTCCACTGTATACGGTAGTAAATATTGTGATACATTAAAGCAGGCATAGGCAACTTTGGCTCTCCAGATGTTTTGGAACTACAACTCCCATTATCCCTAGCTAACAGGGTCAATGGTCAGGGATCATGGGAGTTGTAGTTCCAAAACATCTGGAGAGCCAAGGTTGCCTATGCCTACATTAAGGGTTTACATTACAGGAAGATATTTAATAAGAAACAACAATAGGGAGAAATTATTATATAAGAATGCTGCATATGTATTTTGGATTATGGAAAATGCAGATATATGTTTTGTTATATGAAAAATGAATTTTAAATAGACTCCCCACAGGCCTTGTCTGCATGTGAGCATTGTTAATGTGAGATAGAAAGTGCATGAGCATGATGTTTGAAATTTCTATCAAGTATACATTGGACATTTGAATTTCAGACACAGGCAATGCACCCTACACTGTCTGGCGTGAATGTGCCTATAGCTCTTTAAAAAAATAAAATAAAATTTAAATTAGCTTGGATATACAGGCCTCAGCTGTTCTCCATGGTGCTGAAATTCTGCCTCTCTGCCCTACATATCAACTGAACTCTTCTTCCCTAATTCATTGATTTTTAAAATAAAGAAATATAAATTCCACACACACCCTGTTGCTGCCGCCAAAAAAAGCCAAAGAAATTGACAAAAGTTAGAACCCCATTCAAAAATACTTGGGACTGAGCCTCAAGGATTCTTGTGAATATCATTTCCAAGTAAACATACACAGTTTTGGGGCTGCATATCATGGAATTAACCAAGTTACACAAATATACCCAATTTACATAATTATTTCAACTGCTGCATTTTATAGCATAGTCTGAGAATTTTGGTGACTTTAGTACAGCATTCCACAACTCCCTAAATGTGCCTCAGTACCCCAAGCCAAATTAGCTGACATAATGCATATTGTAATGGGGGCATAAGCAGAGAGGTTGTGTGAGCAAGATAAGCTAAACCCTTGGTGCCCCTGGGGCAAAGCTACATTTTACATGGATCTCCATATTCCAATAAGTCAAGAGAAAGAGAGGTGATGCGCTGCAGCAGGGAGAAGGAAGAAAAAGAAAGGGAGAGCCAGTATTCCCCATCAAACACTGCTTTGTAGTGGAAGATACAGGAGCCAAGAAAGTTACAGAATCAGAATAAACATATCTTGGATTCAAACTTCAAGAAAGAAGATTCCACCTAAACATTAGGAAGAACTTCCTGACAGTGAGAGCTGTTCGGCAGTGGAATTTGCTACCAAGGAGTGTGGTGGAGTCTCCTTCTTTGGAGGTCTTTAAGCAGAGGCTTGACAGCCATATGTCAGGAATGCTTTGATGGTGTTTCCTGCTCGGCAGGGGGTTGGACTGGATGGCCCTTGTGGTCTCTTCCAATTCTATGATTCTATGATTCTATATCAAGATCCCAAATATTGGGATCAATTATTCACACCAGAATAATTCAAGGCATCCTAACGAAGGACTCTTCCCTTAGTTAGTTTTGCAGGAGCAAATAGGAAATGAAAAGGGACGTCAAATAAAAAGCTAACTTTTAAAAAAAAACTCTGGGAAAACAATATCACTTTGGGTATAGAAGGCTGCTGAATTGACACATGAGATTCAGATTCTGCCATGAGGATCAGAATCTCTAAATTGATGGAGACAGAACAGATTACAGGAGGGGGAGAAGTCAAGCTCATGTCTAAGGGTTTCCACAGCAGCATATTCCTGAGACGTAGCCAGTGAGCTGGTCGCAGTGAACAACAACCCGTTTTGTTTTATGATCCACAACCCACTTTTGCCAGCTCTAAAAACTTGGCACTAAAGTAGATTCATTATATATGACTCTCAATAGAAAAACTTTTTTAAAATAACATGCTGAAGTTAAAATGTCGGGCAGCTCAAGGTAGACTAGTAGGTGTGAGCGAAGTCACATTCACTGTATTCATTTGTGCTCTGCATATTCGTGAGAGACACATTCTCTCTTGCATAGGCTGAACTTTTGGCTTTGCTTTGTATTTAAAAATGACAACTTCCCTCAGAACTCAGGGTATGTGTGCCTGCGCATGGAAACATGCATCTGACAGAGTGGGCTGTGTTTGGTGAGATTTGCTTAGTGTGTTTAGGATTGCAGCCCAAAATCTGCCATGGCTGTTCTGCTCTCGTTGCTGAAGTTAATTCCCTTCCTCCTGACTATATGCAAATCTCACCTGGCTCAGTTTAATCAGATTGCAGAAGAAAATTCTTACACAGAGATCTATAGCAGCTCAGTTTTAAAAAAATTGCACCTTCCCTCTTTATGCTACAATGTGAAATTTGGATTTCCTAATAATCTTAAGTATTCTACTTACCTGATTTCAGTGTCTTCTGCGCTGCTGCTTTTTTGTACTTCTGTTATTTTTATTGCATTGATTTGTTTGACTTCAATAAAAAAGAATTAAAAATGTAAAAGTTTTTTTACAAATTTAATTTTAAAAAATTAATTGCACCTCGTTTATTCTACAAATAACGTTATTGAGGGAACTTTTTTTTAAGCAGCAGCACAATTTTGTAGAAATACATCAAAACAAAAGCAATCTTTAAAAGGTAGAAATTGTCCACCAGTAATATACTGTAGAAAAGCACATGATAATCTTCAAATTACAATGCCCCCCCAAAAAGACAGAAGAGATCTTCTCTCCCTTGACAAGTTTTAAGAAGTCAGGAGCTAGTACAGCAGGCAAAGCAATCTGATTAGAGGAACAGGAAGTGGTTAAAAAAAAAAACAGCTTCCCTAATGAGTGTCTCAAGAGTGTGTGAAGCATTGCACAGATAAGCAAGCTCAACATAGGTCTAACCTGAATCTAGTTGAGGAGTCAAATAGTTGAGGATTGGGGGGGGGGCAATAGCAGCCATGGTAGCTGAAAATGCAATGGCTATGAGCAACAGTTCTGCGGAAAACCTTTCGGTAGATTAGATGCTACTGAATTTGACTATCTATCCCAGGCATCCCCAAACTGCAGCCCTCCAGATGTTTTGGCTTACAACTCCCATGATCCCTAGCTAACAGGACCAGTGGTCGGGGAAGATGGGAATTGTGGTCCAAAACATCTGGAGGGCCGAAGTTTGGGGGTGCCTGATCTATCCCATGGGTAGGCAAACTAAGGCCCGGGGGCCGGATCTGGCCCAATCACCTTTTAAATCCAGCCCACAGACGGTCTGGGAATCAGCATGTTTTTACATGAGTAGAATGTGTGCTTTTATTTAAAATGCATCTCTGGGTTATTCGTGGGGCATAGGAATTCGTTCATTTTTTTTCCAAAATATAGTCCAGCCCCCCACAAGTCTGAGGGACAGTAGACCGTCCCCCTGCTGAAAAAGTTTGCTGACCCCTGATCTATCCCATGAGTGTGGAACCTGTGGCTCTCCAGGTGTTGCTGGACTACATCCAACTTCCATCATCCTGACCATTGGCCATGTTGGTCGGTAACTGGAGTCAACAACATCTGGATGCCAAAAGGTTTGGCATTCATTATCTCTAGCCCATTGTTATACACATTGTGTGGCAGGGTAGCTCTCAGATAGAGTCCTAACCTTGCACCCAGAGGGTTTTTTTAAAAAAACAAAAATGCCAAGGATTGGATGTATGACATTCACATGCAAATGAGACTCTCTGTCATTCAGTTATGGGCTCCCTCTGAGCTCCATGGCCATTAGGCACTGCTGGGCTGTCCACCTCAGGCACCCAAATGTCTCTGGTCATCTCTGAGGTCCTCTACAGCAGTGGTCCTCAACCTTGGGCCTCCAGATGTTTTGAGACTACAGTTCCCATCATCCCTGACCACTGGTCCTGCTAGCTAGGGATCATGGGAGTTGTAGGCCAAAAACATCTGGAGGCCCAAGGTTGAGGACCACTGCTCTACAGGACTAGCTGTTCTTACTGGCATAGGAAGGATGGGGAATTTGCCAATTCCAACTAGAATTTGCCACAACTATTACCCTTGAGCAGCCCTGCTGAAAATCAGCAGGACCTTTTGTGTGGCAGAATCAGCAAGGCCTTAAGGAGCTGCCCGGGTTCATCATTCTCAAAAGAATTTTCCAGATTTTGTTGGGGCTCCTAGATTCCCCACTCCTGCTCAAAAGCGCTTGATGCTTTGATTTTACAGGTCAAAAGGTTTTAACACAGGGTGGGTCATCTCTTTTGGGAGGAGAGCATTATAGATTGTGGTCTATCAGTTGCCATTTTGCTGCGCAAACTGACTCCTCAGAAGTGGTCTGGCTCCAAAATAAAGATTGTGCCATCTGCCCATTTGGAATTCACAATTAAGAAGAACATGTGTTCAGGCATAGCATTAGAATAAAAAAAAATCAATGAAGAGATCCAAGACTTTAAAAAGTTTGCCTGCTATTGCTGTGAGGTTTTTTTTGGGGGGGGGGGGTTGCAACCATTCCTTGATTAAAATTTGATGCAGTTGCTACGGGCCAGATAAAAACTGCCCCATGGATTATGGGTAGCAAATTTGCCAATTTGCCAATATTTAAATGATATTGGCACAATAGCCAATATCAATTGGATATTGGGCCAATTGTAGGGACTTTGCAAAGTCTCCCGAGGTTACTGGTGAGACCAGCATCACTAGCCAGGGGGCCGACATTAACTTCTTGAATTTTCTACTACTATGGAAGACCAGAGTGAGTCAATTTTTTCTAATGAAAAACATTTCATGACTGTGCTACTGTGACTATAGAATATTGCACTTGTCAGAGCTTTTTATACAATTGTCCCAAAGAATGGTGCTCTCAAATCTATCCCTAATTGTACTGAGAAGGGGATGAGATCAAGAAAAAAGCTTTCAGAAAACTGATTCACCCAACGAAAGGAGAAATGATTCATGTATGGTGTGATGGGAACACTTTTACAAAGCACATGGCTGGAATGTGACATGAATTGGCTAAGAAGCTCTCTCCAGGAGCCCCTGGAGATCCAAAAATTGTGAATGAAAGCAGATGATGACAACTCCAACATCAACAGGGCAGCAATTAAACAACTAAATTGCTGTGTGACGAAATATGCAAACCAATATGATGCTCTCTTAATTGTGGGGTAGGAGGGGGAAGTAAAACTAAGGCATAAGAATTCAAACAATTAAGGGAGGAACCATTTCCCTTACATCCTGCAAGTTCTCAAAAGGGTTTAACTGTCTGTCCACCTGTGACTCTGCTGGATTTCTTAGCTGCAGCTCACCTTAAAAGGATCCACCTTAAATGAATGAGTAACCTCCAAATGTAGGAAGGCTACCTTAATAAAAACTTTCTCCTGCCAGAGCAAAGCATCTTCCTTTTAAAAGTTCCACTTGCAAACTTTGGGTGGGGGATGAAAGTACAAGAAAAATCTACCTGTAAAAGATTCCAGGGTAAAGTAAAGCCCTAAGAAACACATGGCCAGTATAAAACGGAAGACAATACTTCTACGGATTGCAAAGAACCCGTTCTGACCTCTAAATCAATATTAGTATAAAGCACCTATGCATAATTTCAAAGTTCCTAGCATTGCCATAAAGAAAGGATAGCACAAAAGTCAATAGGATTGGGGATGGAATTCCGCAACGATTAAAATCCATTCTTTAGATCAAAGGCAAAATGTAGCCACAGTTCACTCAAAGGGAAATTGAGGAAACTGGAAGCCAGCCATCCATTCCTCCCCAACAGGTAGCAGCCTTACATGTAGATTAGCTACTACTCTAGGATTCCTTCTTCGGCAAGATATAAAACACAGAACGCCAAATTGAGGGTGGGGGGAATTAAAGAGGCATTACCTACTTTTAGTAAGCTAGCAATCTACTCAATCTACCCCAGACAGCCATTATTGCAAACAGAGAATCTAAAATAAGCTCTTACCTTGAATAACATGCATAGCTGCTGGAACTAGGATGTGATATTATTCCAGAGACATTATTTGCAATAGAAAGATAAAATAAGACCGAAGGAAGGAGGAGAGACGCAGGGGGAACAGAAGAGGTGGAGGGAAATAAATAATGAGAAGAGGACTGGGGAAGGAGCGGAAGAGGGAAAGGAGGAGAGGTGGGAAGGGGCAAAAAGGAAAGGAGGAGAGGGGAGGAAATGAAAATAGAGACAGTAAAAAATCTGTCTCCTTCCCACACAGTGGAAAAGAAATTTCTGACAAGCAGAGAGAGAGAGAGAGAGAGAGAGAGAGAGAGAGAGAGAGAGAGAGAGAGAGAGAGAGAGAGAGAGAGAGAGAGAGAGAGAGAGAGAGAGAGAACTCACACACATACCAGAGGGGGCAGACAGGGGAATCAAAGCAGAACAGGGGAATCAAGAGGAATCAAAAATGGTAAGACAAATGTCTAGACCTAAAACATACAGAGGAGGTGGGGGGGTGGAGAGAGAAATTGAGGGTTTGCCGGGAGTGCCATGCTATTTTGCATAATTAGAGTAGTAAACAGCCATGTGTCTGGCAATTTAGGTCAGCTGAGTTGTTAATTTGACAAGGAGCAGCAAGGGGGAGCGTGGACCGATCCAATATTCACACTAGACTTCTCAAGAATAAAGAAGAGAGGTCACGTTGAGCCTCTGTTATTTGGCTGCAAGTTGCAAACGGACGTTCAAGGCAGAAAAAGTGCTGTCTCCGGGAGAGCTGCTCTTCATAATGGGCATGCACAGGTATAACTTGCTGATATTGCTACAATACTAAACAGTGTGGCAAACCAAACGCTCTTCCAACCTAAATCTAACTCTTTGTTGCGCACGTTGTGTCCAGCTGTAACACATCTATGGCTCAGAGAGAGAGCACACACTTGTTGTTTCCACAAATTTCCATGGACATTTTCTGAGAGCAATTTTCATTTCCTCTGGTTCTTATTTTTATTTTGGAAGCTCCTATATATACTATATATACTAGGGACCCAGGTGGCACTGTGGTTAAACCACTGAGCCTAGGGCTTGCCGATCAGAAGGTTGGCGGTTCGAATCCCCACAACGGGGTGAGCTCCCGTTGCTTGGTCCCAGCTCCTGCCAACCTAGCAGTTCGAAAGCACGTCAAAATGCAAGTAGATAAATAGGAACCACTATAGCGGGAAGGTAAACGGCGTTTCCATGTGCTGCTCTGGTTTGCCAGAAGCGGCTTTGTCATGCTGGCCACATGACCTGGAAACTATACGCCGGCTCCCTCGGCCAATAATGCGAGATGAGCGCGCAACCCCAGAGTCGGTCACGACTGGACCTAATGGTCAGGGGTCCCTTTATATATATATATATATATATATATATACTAGGTATTTGAACAAAATGAAGCACTGTTTAAGCCCCAGGATACTTAAGAGTTTTATGGGCCTTTAGCAGTGGCAACCGCAGCATTACCTTGCAGCTTCTTTTTGGGAGCGGCCGCTGAGGCCACATAACACCAGTCTTGAAAGATCTACATTGGCTCCCAGTACATTTACGAGCACAGTTCAGTGTGTTGGTGCTGACCTTTAAAGCCCTAAATGGCCTCGGTCCAGTATACCTGAAGGAGCGTCTCCCCCATCGTTCTGCGAGAAGCCAAGTTACAGGGAACCAGGCAGAGGGCCTTCTCAGTAGTGGCACCCGCCCTTTGGAACGCCCTCCCACCAGATGTCAAAGAGAAAAACAACTACCAGACTTTTAGAAGACATCTGAAGGCAACCCTGTTTAGGGAGGCTTTTAATGTTTAATAGATTATTTTATTTCATTTTTCTGTTGGAAGCCACCCAGAGTGGCTGGAGAAACCCAACCAGATGGGCGGGGTATAAATAAATTATTATTATTATTATTATTATTATTATTATTATTATTATTATTATTCCTTCTTAACAATAAGATTCAGCCAGCCAGTTGGAGTGATAAAGCAAGCAGGAACATCATATTACCTCCCCATGGCCATCTGATTCTCTGGACCAGGATTCTGATCTCTGGCGCAATCTATTCCAGTTTGAACTCAATGCAACACAGAGCAGTTGTGTGCATCAACGCACAACCATTCTTCAGAAGGTGGAAGGGTTAAAGACCTACGTACCAACTTCTCCTATTTACCAAGGACAGCTCCCATTGTCTGGCAACTCCTGCTCTAAATCACTGCCCTTCTTTTTGCAGATGCCTTGTTCAAAAATGTTTGATGTTGTCCTTCAGCTCCCTCCCCAGGGTCTCTAGAAGTTAAAATCCTAACCCTATTCCCTAACCCTAAGGCTGCTTAGCACTGGGCTTCTGGGTTGGAGATTTTTCTCCAACGGGGTGACCAAAGCGAAAACCTTTTGATTAATGGCACCCTGTTTATAGAACTCCCACCCCAGAGAGACTTGCCTGGCATCAACGTTGCTTTTGTTTCAGTGCCAGGAAAAGAAGTCTGCATTTCCCCAGGTTTTTAAATGTATCAATGCATTTTAAATGCTGCTAAGGGTTGTTGCTTGGGGGGGGGTATATTTATCTTGCTTTTCTCAACTGCTCTGGAAGCACACCTAATTTTCTATATTCCGGTTAATCTTGGTTGCTTGTTAACAATATTTATTTATTTATTTATTCATTCATTCATTCATTCATTCCCCGGCCACTCTGGGCGGCTTCCAACAAGTAACAAAATACATTAAAATATCACAGATTAATAACTTCCCTAAACAGGGCTGCCTTTAGGTGTTTTCTAAATGTCAGGTAGTTGTTTATCTCCTTGACCTCCAATGGGAGGGCGTTCTACAGGGCAGGCGCCACTACTGAGAAGGCCCTCTGCCTGGTTCCCTGTAGCTTTGCTTCTTGCAGTGAGGGAACCGCCAGAAGGCCCTTGGTGCTGGATCTCAGTGTTCTTCACAAACAAAAAAGATTGATAACTGTGCACACACACACACGCACACAACTTTGGAGGCTGACAATTCTCCCTCATGAACTGAAATTTCATCTGACTCTCGCTGGTGGATCTTGGGGTTCTTGGGGGGTTGGGTGGCAAACGGATCCAGCAAAGTTGAAATCTGTCCACTCTGATGTGCATCAGCCAATCAGGTGTTCAAACTCTTGTCCTCTGAGGATCAGTGCCATTTTAGGGGTGCCAGACCCACCCAACTGGGTTAACTACTGCACACATACGATTGGTCCTTAATTTTATTTAGTTATGTTTTAAAGTATTCCACAGACTCAGGGCAGATTGTAGCTATTTCATCATTAGTTGTCCTTATCTCCAAAGGGTTCTCAAATTAGATTTTAGATTTAATGGCTTAATAATAATAATATTTGTACTCCAACCATTTGACTAGGTTGTCCCAGCCACTCTGGGAGGCTTCCAGCATATACAAAAACATAATAAAACATTAAACATTTTGAAAACTTCCCTACAGGGCTGCCTTCAGATGTTTTCCAAAGGTTGTATAGTTACTTATCTCCTTGACATCTGACGGGAGGGCATTCCACAGGGAGGGTGCCACTACCAAGAAGGCCCTCTACCTGGTTCCCTGTAACCTCACTTCTGACAGTAAGGGAACTGCCAGAAGGCCCTTGGAGCTGAACCTCAGTGTCTGAGCTGAATGTTGGGGGTGGAGACGCTCCTTCAGGAATACTGGGCCGAGGCTGTTTAGGTCTTTAAAGGTCAGCACCAACACTTTGAATTATGCTAAGAAACATACAGTACTGGGAGCCAACATAGGTTTTTCAGGACCAGTGTTATAGGGTCCCAGCATCCACTCCCAGTCACCAGTCTAGCTGCCACGTTTTGAATTAGGAGACAGAGGACAGCTAATAACCATTCCTTTCCGTTCACAATTTTCTTGTACCATACCCCTCCTTTTCTCCCCGAAATCAGCCCTCACACAACATACACTTTGTTCTAATTCCATTCACCACGACCAGCTTTGCTTCTACAGAGCTCAAGGAGAAACATTTGGAAACGAGAGAGATGGCATCAAGATGTTCTATGAGAGCGATGTGATATCGGGGGAGGAGGAAGAAGGCAGCCCTTTGAAATAAGGAAACACTTTTAAAAATAACATACTTCCGACTCCTTTCATTAACAAACACATTGGAATCTTTCATCCAGTTATTCCATTTTATCCTTGCAATAACTCAGCATTGTGGTGCCCAAGACGACCTTAGCAAGACGAATTCGTCTTGCGATCTGATGGGGACTCGCAAAACGAATTCGTTTCGCGAAAGGTTCATCTTGCGAATCGCGGTTTCCCATAGGAATGCATTGAAATTTAATTAATGCGTTCCTGTGGGCAAAAAAAAAAATTCAATGCATTCCTATGGGAAGCCGCGATTCGCAGGACGAATTTTTCGCAAAATGAATTGACTCGCGGAATGAATTAAATTCGTCTTGTGAGGCACCACTGTACTACACTTAGGGGGGGAGGAAAGGCACAAATACAGGATGGGTGACACCTGGCTTGATAGCAGTACATGTGAAAAGGATCTAGGAGTCTTGGTAGACCACAAACTTGACATGAGTCAGCAGTGTGATGCAGCAGCTAAAAAAGCCAATGCAGTTCTGGGCTGCATCAATAGGAGTATAGCATCTAGATCAAGGGAAGTAATAGTACCACTGTATTCTGCTCTGGTCAGACCTCACCTGGAGTACTGTGTCCAGTTCTGGGCACCACAGTTCAAGCTGGAACGTGTCCAGATGAGGGCAACCAAAATGGTCAAAGGCCTGGAAACGATGCCTTATGAGGAACGGCTTAGGGAGCTGGGTATGTTTAGCCTGGAGAAGAGAAGGTTAAGGGGTGATATGATAGCCATGTTCAAATATATTAAAGGATGTCATATAGAAGAGGGAGAAAGGTTGTTTTCTGCTGCTCCAGAGAAGCGGACACAGAGCAATGGATTCAAACTACAAGAAAGAAGATTCCACCTAAACATTAGGAAGAACTTCCTGGCAGTAAGAGCTGTTCGACAGTGGAATTTGCTACCAAGGAGTGTGGTAGAGTCTCCTTCTTTGGAGGTCTTTAAGCAGAGGCTTAACAGCCATCTGTTAGGAATGCTTTGATGGTGTTTCCTGCTTGGCAGGGGGATGGACTCGATGGCCCTTGTGGTCTCTTCCAACTCTATGATTCTATGATTCATGTCCAAATTGGAGTTTGAACCTGGGTCTTCCTTGTCCAATTTCAAGACTACTAGCCCATGCTAGGCTGACTAGGGGGAAAGATAGAATATTTGTCCCCAACAGTAGCCGTGCACCTTCTGCGTTTTCAAATGTCCTGGTAAAAAGCACAGTCTGCTCTTGCAACTATGCACACAACAACCGCCCAGACCCCCCATGCTGTGAGACAGGTCAGAAGCCTCTGCAGATCTTAAGAACAGCTATCTGTGTCCTGTCACTCAAAACAAACAGAGAAGAATAAATAAGGCTCACAACTGTTCATACAGAATCTCCCCCATGGATTTATTCACCCTTGCCACATGCAGAAAGCCAGGCTTCCCTACCAGCTTGGAAAGAAACTGCGTTTATCCAGGTGGGTGCAAAGTCTGTGTATGCCAAGTCCATGTTTTCCCTAGAATAGGGATTGGAAGGAGACCAGTGGCTCTCCAGGCAGGGTTGCCACCATTGTTCTGGCAAAATACAGGACAGGACAGCAGTGGCGGAAGGAGGGGGTGCAGGGGGTGCGGTTCACCCCGGGTGTCATGACTAAGGAGGGGTAAAAAAAAAGAGTTTTTTGTAAAAAAAAAAGGGGGGGGCTCACAAAACTTTTTAGGAGTGACGTGGTGGCTTAGGTGCCTGCAGCGTGGGACTTCCATCTGCCTACTGCCTCTTCCTCAGCCACCCTACAGCTGAGGGGGAAGTGGCAGAGAGGCTCCAAACGTCGGAGAGGCTCGCCCCGCCCCTATGGGTGGATTGCCCCGCCCCCACTGGCATGGATCGCCCCGCCCCCAGCTGCAGGACACACTCCCACACCAGGCACCCAAGTGGCTAGCCACTCCACTGCAGGACAGTGTGGTTAAAAGGGTAAAGGTAAAGGACCTCTGGACGGTTAAATCCAGTCAAAGGCGACTCTGGGGTTGCAGCGCTCATCTCGCTTTCAGGCTAAGGGGGCCGGCGTTTGTCCACAGACAGCTTTCCGGGTCATGTGGCCAGCAGGACTAAACCACTTCTGGTGCAACGGAACACCATGACAGAAACCAGAGCGCACGGAAACGCTGTTTACCTTCCCGCCACAGCGGTACCTATTTATCTACTTGCACTAGTGTGCTTTTGAACTGCTAGGTTGGCAGGAGCTGGGACAGAGCAACAGGAGCTCACTCCATCGTGGGGATTTGAACCGCCAACCTTTTGATCGGCAAGCCCAAGAGGCTCAGTGGTTTAGACCACAGCACAGTCCGCGTCCCAGGACAGTGCAGTGCAGGGGGGGGCTTTATTTTTTTATTTTTTCATCTGGTGCTGAAGTGACTTCAAAGCAATCCATGGCAACTATTGGAGCCTAACAGGATGGCCCCTCTGGAATTTGTCACACGCATTTGTAAATATGTCTGTGCTTGACTACCCAGAGCTTAAAGACATGACCTTTCACACATCCTTTCAAACACATGCATTTGGAGAGGATCCCCAACATGGCAGACACGCAGACACACACACACACACCATAGCTGCCAAGTCTCACGTTTTTGCCAAGAAACCCCCCGTTTTTCCAGCTGTCCCCAGCCGGAAAAACAGGGTTTTTTTGTTTTTCCCCGGTTTATTCTGGTGCGGCGGCCATTTTGGAACTGGGCGGAGCATGCTCAGAAGTGACTTTTGATGCTGCTGTGCCCAGTTCCAAAATGGCTACTGCACCAGAAGTCGCACTGCAGCCATTTTGGAACTGGGCAGAGCAGCATCAAAAGTCACTTCTGAGCATGCTCCGCCCAGTTCCAAAATGGCCGTCGTGCTACTTTTGGTATGCTAATTTCGGTCCAGTCCCTTATTTTTCAGAGAGGAGCTTGGCAGGTATACACACAGAGAGAGAGAGAGAGAAGACCTGAAATACAGGACAAAACTGTTACAATACAGGACGTAGCATCTTGCATCGAAATATGGGAAATACGGGCACTGGCGGAGGAAGAGGAGTGTGGGGGCAGCGCACCGCCCCGTCAGCGTGATCCCGGTGGGGTGCCATCACGGCTGCCCCCCCATGCTGGGCGCCACGCCCCCCGTAGGCAGCACACCATGCCCCCAGGACATTCACCACACCCCGGTGCTGGAGCATGAAGCTCCGCCACTGAATATGGGACAGGTGGCGATCATCCCTGACCGCTGGCCTGGGCTTGGCGTTGGAGTCCAATGACATCTAGAGGGCACAACACTGGCTATCTGTGTACCGGAGGAATTGAGTGCATACGAACACCATATGTGCTTCGTTTTAAAGAGCAGCCTGGAGCACTCTTGAGTAAACTACTCAGGATCATGAGGGGATGCAGAAAGGGATCTGAAAGCTGTCCCTTAACTTGGAATTAAAGATCTCTCCCCTCGTTTTAATTGGGAAGAAGCCGTGACAGGAAGAAAAAAAAACCTGGTTGAAATGTGTGACATACGCCATGCCCTAATTCTCCTCCTGCAGTTTGTTTTGTTCAGGACTTCAGAGCACATCAGAATGAAAGCAGCATCTAGGAGCAAAGGATTTGCTCTGAAACTTCAAGAAGGAATTGGAGTAAAGAAGGGTTCAAGTCACCCTTCTGCCATGAACATCTTCTAAAGCGCTGACTCCCCAGTTGAATAAAAATAAATAAAAAACCAGGCATCAAGAGAAACTGAGGGGGGTGAGAGGAATACACCATGTTCAGAGCTATCAGCATCTAGAGGTGCTTTTCTTCCTGTTGTCTTTATGCATTTCAGATTCCACAAAAATAAGATGCATACATGGATTCCAAGATATTTGGAAAATCAACCTTTCCTTTAAAAAAGTAAGTTTCCAGTCCCCATGGTTGAAACGCCAATGGTAGAGAGTATCTCCAAAAGAAATATTTGGTGCCCTATATAAACATCACATCCCAGCTCTTTCCATACTACTATTACTAAGCACCTGGTGTTGAGCCACACACTCTACAGTTTAAAAGGAATTAGGAACCCAGTCAAAAGCTAACAATCGAAAAACTGAGATGAAAACAGCAGAACTTACCTGCTTTCCTTCTGATGGCTTTCCCTACTTCCTGCTCCAGGTTCATTGGCTGTTAGGCAAAGGCTCTTTAGCCTCAGCTGACAGCAGGTTATGGCATATCTCAGGTGAAGCAAGATAAACAGGGGATGGAGAGACAGAAAATTGACATCTCTCTCTCACACACACTGGAGAAAGAACTGGAAACTCCACTTCGGTTTCCAACAAATAAAATTGGGGGCAGGGGGGCTAGAATAACGCCTTGCTCAAATCCAGATCATACTAAGAGCAGAGCAATGCATTGCCTCGGGAACCGTAGCTGTACTCAACCCCATACTTGCTGAGACAGCACAAACATGGAAAATCAACAAGGAGGAGGATGAAATGTTCAACCCTACCTGTGCCTGATGACAACGCAAAAGCATTTGACTGTGTCGACCACAGCAAACTATGGCAAGTTCTTAAAGTTTCCCTGCGAATGCCCTGGTCCTCAAACACTCTGCACTTCAATCGGGAGAAGGCTGCACCCGCAGAGCTAAGGTGATTCTGGATTTTGACCCTTGTGGAAAGATAACGGCTCAGGTAGGAGAAGTAATCGATTCTCACGTTACTCCAGCAGCAGCAGGCAGCAAAGACTGTGGCACAACTGCCGTTGCATACCTCAAAATGTAATATAAGAAGGGGACCACACGTATAACCGCAAATATAATACAGCTTTTCTAAGGTAAAGTAAAGGGACCCCTGACCATTAGGTCCAGTCGTGACCGACTCTGGGGGGTGCGCGCTCATCTCACATTATTGGCCAAGGGAGCCGGCGTATAGCTTCCAGGTCATGTGGCCAGCATGACAAAGCCGCTTCTGGCAAACCAGAGCAGCACATGGAAACGCCGTTTACCTTCCCGCTGTAGCGGTTCCTATTTATCTACTTGCATTTTGACGTGCTTTCGAACTGCTAGGTTGGCAGGAGCTGGGACCAAGCAACGGGAGCTCACCCCGTCACAGGGATTCGAACCGCCGACCTTCTGATCAGCAAGCCCTAGGCTCAGTGGTTTAACCCACAGCGCCACCTGGGTCCCACAGCTTTTCTAGTCACCCTCAAATGGCCAAAAGTAAGATCTTCCAGCTTAAGAAACACTGAGGAGACACTATCTATCTATCTATCTATCTATCTATCTATCTATTTAGAAGTGTGTAACCTGGCCTTTCAGATCCAGGACAGCTTACACCCAAGCACATCAATAAAACAATCAGCAATGCGAAAGACAAAAACATACAACGAAGTTATGTGAACAAGCATGGCTAGTCCCATCTAGTTTAATCTAAATGACCATCTTGAGTAACAGCGTCAGGGATTCTCTGGGTGGAGCTTGGGTATTACATCACACCTGGTAGATTTTTTTTTTCTGGGCAACATCCTGAAAAAGCATTGTATGCACCTCACTTCCCCAAGCAGTGAGAAGTTCCAGGGATGGCATGACCCAGGTTTTGTTCCCTTTTGGAAGAGAGAGAGCCAGACTGGAGATTCCATGCATTTTTTGTAATATTTGCTTTATTTACAGATACACACAAGCAGACTGTAAGTGAGAGCAAGCAGCACGGGGCAACAGATCAAGCAACTCACGCTATGTCCCCAGAGAGCGTTGTTTTGTACCACAAAGCACCTTCGGCTACCTAACTCTTCTCTCTCTGTTCTAACCTGGAAGTGCCAGACACTTCTGCCATTCCCTAAACACACACAAAACACACCCGAAGGAGTTGGGTCCATCATTTTCCCCAGGCTCCCCAAAGTAAAACATCAACCAACCATCCTAAGTCTTTAACAAGCAATCTGCTTGAACAAGAAATGGCCGGCCAACAGCCTGGAGAATTGCTGGGGCACAACCACATGGCACAAATTTCCCTGTGCTAATTTATATGTTGGGGAAATAGGCAATAGCTCTGGAGCCAGTTAACCCAGCTGGGCAGCACCAGGATAGAAACAGGCTGGACATGGGCAGGCAAAGCTCTGCAGACCAGCATCTCATGTGAACAATTTCTTTAAAATCATTCTGATTTTTGCATGCAACTTAGAAACACAATTGCCCTACATCCCTTTTATCCATTTAGAAATCTAATTAAATTAAATTATTGTTATTGTTATTGTCATTGTCATTATCCTGGCTTTTTCCCCAAAATGGGACTCAAGGCAGCTGATTTTTTTTAAAAAAAAACATGGATAAAACACAGAAAGCTATAAACATATAAAATATAATAGCTGATCTATTATAACAACAGATCTATAATACCAAGTTAATGAATCTAGTAAAGACAAATATCATGGCACTCTGCTTCCATATTCACAAACTGAGCAGAAAATGACTCTCAAGCAGTTTTAGTTGGGACAGATTCTGAAAAGCCAGACTTTGCTCTGCTACCTGTCGCAGGTTGGTTGCCAACAGTATGTGAATTAAACCAGGTGTATTGTTCAGCAGGATGAGAACAATACTTAAGCAGTATGTGGACCAAAAACTCCCAGAAGTGCAAGCTGGATTTCAAAGGGGAAGAGGAACCAGAGACCAAATTGAAAACATGCGCTGGAATATGGAGAAAGCTAGAGAGTTCCAGAAAAATATCTACTTCTGCTTCATTGACTACGCAAAAGCATTTGACTGTGTTGACCACAGCAAACTATGGCAAGTTCTTAAAGAAATGGGAGTGCCTGATCACCTCCTGAGAAATCTCTATGTGGGACAAGAAGCTACAGTTAGTACTGGATATGGAATAACTGATTGGTTCAAAATTGGGAAAGGAGTATGACAAGGCTGTATATTGTCTCCCTGCTTATTTAACTTATATGCAGAATTCATCATGTGAAAGGCTGGACTGGATGAATCCCAAGCCGGAATTAAGATTGCCGGAAGAAATATCAACAACCTCAGATATGCTGATGACACAACCTTGATGGCAGAAAGTGAGGAGGAATTAATTAACCTTTTAATGAGGGTGAAAGAGGAGAGCACAAAATATGGCCTGAAGCTCAACATCAAAAAAACCAAGATCATGGCCACTGGTTCCATCACCTCCTGGCAAATAGAAAGGGAAGAAATGGAGGCAGTGAGAGATTTTACTTTCTTGGGTTCCATGATCACTGCAGATGGTGACAGCAGTCACAAAATTAAAAGACACGTGCTTCTTGGGAGAAAAGCAATGACAAACCTAGACAGCATCTTAAAAAGCAGAGACATCACCTTGCTGACAAAGGTCCATATACCAAGCTATGCTTTTCCCAGTAGTGATGTATGGAAGTGAGAGCTGGACCATAAAGAAGGCTGATCGCCGAAGAATTGATGCTTTTGAATTATGGTGCTGGAGGAGACTCTTGAGAGTCCCATGGACTGCAAGAAGATCAAACCTATCCATTCTGAAGGAAATCAGCCCTGAGTGCTCACTGGAAGGACAGATCCTGAAGCTGAGGCTCCAGTACTTTGGCCACCTCATGAGAAGAGAAGACTCCCTGGAAAAGACCCTGATGTTGGGAAAGATGGAGGGCACAAGGAGAAGGGGACGACAGAGGACGAGATGGTTGGACAGTGTCCTCGAAGCTACCAACATGAGTCTGACCAAACTGCGGGAGGCAGTGGAAGACAGGAGTGCCTGGCGTGCTATGGTCCATGGGGTCACAAAGAGTCGGACACGACTAAACGACTAAACAACCAATTGTTCAGCTGCTTCTCTGAGCCAAAGCAGTATGGAGTGGTCCGCAGGGTCCAAGCAGAATCTAGAGCACACGTCTTCAACTAATGTTGAAGCTCACAACAAAGACACCACCAGCATGATAAGAAAGAGAGTGAGATGTGATCATTCATGAACATCAGCATGAATGGATCTATGTGTCTCATTTTTTAGGGTAGGGGATATGGTCAGCTCAAACTTACAAATCTGTGTTAGAGAGGGGAGGCAGACCTAAGATTTATTCATTGACAAAGGGAATCTCTATAGTATTATTTATTTATTTTGTATACTGCCTTTCATCCAAATATCTCAGGGCAGTTCACAACATAAAAATAGTAAATATTGGAATGATACAGCTTCAACCTTCTTGAGAGAGATTTTAATGATAGCGTGTGTGTACACACACACACACACACCCTTTCTCTTTAACATAACTGGATTTAATTTAATTTTAGGCATTTTTTTAAAAAAGAAAATATACCTTGGATACAGTGGTTGAAGACGGTTTTCCGGTGTATACGCAGCTCTTCATCACCGCTCACTGTTATTCTGTATGTGATATGCGCAATGGGAATCACTCAATTTAAAAGTTTGTGGGGCAGAAATGAAGATACAAGCCCCCATATCCATGTTTGAGCTACAGGTGGGACCTGGATCTGAAAGGGATGGAGACAGTCATGGCTTCTCCCAGAGAATTCTGGGAACCAGAGTTTGTTGAGGGTGCTGTGAGTGACGTCATGGGTGCCATTGGGGCACCCAGAACCTGGGGGCCAAGCCAGCGCCCCTGGTTTAATGGGAGAAGACACAGCTCCGAACATGTGGTGCAGGGGAGCCCCCTAGTTTTTCAGATTCCAGCACATACTGGATTGGACCAATAAAATACTAACTCGATGGCAACCATAAGCAGCAGGGAACAAACAGGCCACAAATGAGGGGCATGGACCTGTCAAGCCAGCACACAATGGAGGGGGGGATGCATCAGAGAAAGCTTCTGAAAGAGCAAACGCTTCTCTCGGCAGTCTGGCAAAGGTGTTTTCTACACAAGCAGCAGCACCTATCTTGACTTTGTTACAATGGCTCCAAAGGGCAGGCCCGGTTTAATAATTCAGCACATGGATTCCATTTCAGTAGTCATGGAAACCTAGCTCTCTGACATCCAGTTGTGGGGAAGGGGAAGGGGGGGAGCGACAGAGAAGACACACGTACATGTGGTGATAAGTGAGGCTTCTCTGCTAACATAGACATCCTGATAATTATAGAATTGTAGAGTCGGAAGGGACCACGAGAGTCATCTAGTCCAACCCCTTGCAGTGCCAACGTGAGGCTCGAACTCACAGCTCTGAGATTAAGAGCCTCATGCTCTGCCCACTGAGCTATCTCACATGTCTACCTTCCTCATTATTAGCACAACTCTGTTCCCTCCCTCCAACATTTCTCTGATGAAAATAGGGACGTGCTATTCTATTATTATTCTATCATTATTATCATTATTATCATTAAATTTTATTTATACCCCACCATCTGACTGGGTTGCCCCAGCCACTCTGGGCCGCTTCCAATATATATATAAACATAAGAAACCATTTAAAAACTTCCCTATACAGGGCTGCCTTCAGATGTTTTCAAAAGGTTGTATAGTTACTTATCTCCTTGGCTTGGGGGGGGGGTCGCAAACCCTCCAACATTTCTCTCATGAAAATAGGGACATCCTAAGAAGAGTGGGACATTCTGGGTTCAAATTAGAAACTGGGAAGGCTGGAAAGTATGTCCTACCCAACCTTCAATCCTATACCAATATGCTGCTTTTCTGTCATTTAAAATCTTAAATATATTCTAAAGTAGGCCATTGGTATCTCTCTCCTCTCCCCCAGTGCCGGTTCTCTCACCCATACTGCAATTCATCATGTCCTCCATCATGGAGGGCACATGTTGCAATGAGATCACCATAAACTGCCTCCCTGTTGTAGGGCGGGACCGTTTGCATAGCCACAACACCCCATTGGTTGCCCCTTGGTTGCTGAGGCTGAAATCTGGCTGGTTAGGATGTCTATTGGCTGCCAAGGGGCTATTTAAGAGGCTACACGTTGCTGGAGAGCTTCTCTTTCTTGCAACGTGCATCGGATCACCCGCCCTCCTCTCCCTATAGTTAGGGCTGTTCTTTGGCCTTGCTGTGCCTGTCTAGAGGTTGTCTGTTTTGGAGCAGGGGCCCGGTAGGAATTTTGCCATTTGGCAGATTGGCTAGTGCCACTTGGTTTTTGCCTACCATGTAGCAAATCATCACAACTTTGTAAGGTTGGCGGTTAGGCATTGGTCCAATATTTTGGGAAGAGGATGTGGTTGGCTGTGCCTGCCCGTCCATCGCTGCTGCTAGGAAATTCCGTTAAAGGAATCCAGGGGCTTGCCTTGCTTTTGTCCGAACCCTGTCAAGGGGCTAGGGCCACGCCAGAGCCCCTGGGAGCATCTGGGGTGAGCTGTGAGATCAAACCAGCCTCTCGCTCCCCCAGGATGCTTTCCCGTATTGACATATGGTGGTGCCCAGTTGTCAGTCCTGTTCCTGCCACCATGCAGGTTCAGGTAGTCTGGAACCCATGCCTAAGCAACCAATCACATGCTGTAATCAATAAAGTTGTGGCCAAAATTAATGCCAAAAACCTCAAACTAAATTCTGTGTGTATTATGTCTTTTATTTTGGGGGGTGCTTTGGGGGTCTTCACATGCAAATGGCTAGCCCAAACACCTTTTTATGTCATCCCACAAAACATCTAAGTACAACAAGCCACCCTATCATCATCATGGCCTTGGCCCCTGGATTCTTTTAAAATTATGTTTACTATTGTTTCTTTTAGAGTTGCTCAGGGACTAAGCAATGCTTTGGAGTATGAGGTTGCCATGGTTACTTTGTGTAGCAAGAGAAGGGGGTAATTGAACTCTTGGGGTTCAATGCTGAGCAGGTGCCTTTGCATATCGCCCCTTATAATAACTTTGTGCTTTTTGTATATAAACCAATATGAATTCTCTGCTCTATAGGAATGACCCAGAATGTTTAGCCTTTTCTCCCACAGCCGACCCAATCCCCAAAATGTTTGCTTTCTTCCCAAAATTCATCTACAGCTGCAAGCCCATGCATAAAACTGGGAGAAATTCACATTGAGCTCAATGTGGCACACACAAAACAAGCATAGCTGTGGCACATGGGAGAGAATGCAATTTCTCACCATCCAACAAGTGGGCTAGCCGAAGTATTGGTCCTACTTAGCACTGTAACTTGAAAAGCGATGACAAACCTAGACAGCATCTTACTAAGCAGAGACATCACCTTGCCGACAAAGGTCCGTATAGTTAAAGCGATGGCTTTCCCAGTAGTGATGTATGGAAGTGAGAGCTGGACCATAAAGAAGGCTGATAGCCAAAGAATTGATGCTTTTGAATTATGGTGCTGGAGGAGACTCTTGAGAGTCCCATGGACTGCAAGAAGATCAAACCTATCCATTCTGAAGGAAATCAGCCCTGAATGCTCACTGGAAGGAAAGATCCTGAAGCTGAGGCTCCAATACTCTGGCCATCTCATGAGAAGAGAAGACTCCCTGGAAAAGACCCTGATGTTGGGAAAGATTGAGGACACAAGGAGAAGGGGATGGCAGATGGCTGGACAGTGTTCTCCGAGCTACCAGCGTGAGTCTGACCAAACAGTGGGAGGCAGTGGAAGACAGGAGTGCCTGGCGTGCTCTGGTCCATGGGGTCACAAAGAGTCGGACACAACTAAACAACTAAACAACAACAACACTGTAACTTACTTGCATGTCAGTCCCTAGCAGGCATTAACAGTGCTGAAATCTCTGCCCTGACCTTACGTAACCTGCCAAAAAAGTTCACAGATGCACACACATTGAACGCTGAGAGAGTCTGTCTAGATTGCTCTACTAGACCTCTATAACAAACAGCAGAGTTAAAATCAAGCTCCTATCTAAATCTAAAATACGTTGAACTTCAAAGCCAGGAGCAGGGGCTTCATGCCAGACTTCAATGGCGACGGGAGGTATAAAAATAAGGCTTGCTCTTGGGAGGACTGAAGATCAGATCTTGAAAAAGCAACATATTTTAAGAGTGTTTGTTGGTGGTTTCTTTTTAGACCTTACAATAAGCTATTGCACTGCTATCAAGCGAGGGAAAGGAGTTGCAGCTTGGCATGCGCAGGCCCATCTAACGATTTCTAAGAGCAATCGCAGTCTTGTGGCACCTTAAAGACTTAACAATTTTATTATAGCATACACTTTTGTGGATCATTTGGCTGTTTGGTGGGTTTTCCCTCAAACCAGCATCAATTCAAAAGGAAAGCGCAAGCCCCGTTAAGTTGATATGTGTACATTTAAGACAGCCATTGCACATGTGCTGATAACAGCGCATGCACAGATGAATAAGAGTCCAAGGGGCTGCAGGGAGAGGGAAACAAAACATCAGCTGTTTTGTGCACCAGCTGTAAAATTCATCACCCCCTCTCTGGTGGGTACAGCAATGTGTGGTTTGATGATCTCACTGCATTTTAAACCGCTAATGCACACATCACCTTAGATCGCAGAAATGGATCTAGAGTCCATGTGCCTGTTAAAACATTTTAAAACGTTGGGTGCAGGGCCAGATTTAGGTTTGATGAGGCCCTAAGCTACCAAAGCTAATGCAGCTATTTATATGTCCAGCTGTCCTTTGTCAACAACAAATCGTCGCTGTTTTTTTGCATTGAATATATGCTATATGGTAATTTATGGACCTAATAGGTAACTAAAGCCATTTGCACATAACAAAATAGGTATTTTATCAAAGTAATTGTTGAACTGAAAGACAATTAAGAAGTAGTATATTAATTTTGTTGTTTAGTCGTTTAGTCGTGTCCGACTCTTCGTGACCCCATGGACCATAGGACGCCAGGCACTCCTGTCTTCCACTGCCTCCCGCAGTTTGGTCAGACTGCGAAGCATTGCCCAGAATAGTTGAGCTTTGGTTTGTTTGTATGTTTTGTTTTTTTACTAACTCAGTATTTATTTCATCCCACGATTGGTTGGACATGCCTCACCTAGGGACATTAAGATGAAATCCAAAATGGCTGAATGGCACAACCTTCCATGGAATGGCACATGATGTGCACATGAATGATCACATTTTGGCTCCCGTGATAACCAAAGCACATGCACTTTGGAAAACTGGTGATGTTATTTAGATGATTATATGTTATTGCTTTCTATATATCTGATATATTTGGGTGTCAGAGGGTGGTGCTACAGTCTAAACCAGCGTTTCTCAACCACTGTTCCGCGGCACACTACTGTGCGGCGAAACGGTGGCTGGTGTGCCGTGACGTGCGGCTTGTTTCCCGGGCGAGAGCACAAACCTGGCTGACGAGAGAAAGCTCCACTTCCGCCACCCCCGCACGCCGTTGAGGGAAAGGGAGCCAGAGAAAGGACTACAGTTCCAAGGGGCTCCTTTCGGGCAACTGTTCTCGCCGCTTGCTCTCGCGAGATGGCCCGGCACCGCTCTGTTCCCCAACCTCACCTCTCGCAAGTTCGCGCTCGCTTGCGGCGCGGTGGTTGAATGTGGGGCGGTGGCGGCGATGGCAGTGCGCTCCGCTGCCTCGTCGTCTCCTCCGACGTTCGTCCAGAAGCTCCGTAAGTGGTGGATCCTCCGAAGCCCCTCTCCCTTTCAGGCTAGTGGAGACGAGCGCACTGGAGCCGCAGCCGCTGCTTCTAGGGGCGCCGGAATGAGCGGCAGAGGGGAACTTTCTTCCAGGTGTGCCGCGTGATTTTTTTCATGTAACAAGTGTGCCTTGGCCCAAAAAAGGTTGAGAAACACTGGTCTAAACCACTGAACCTCTTAAGCTTGCTGATCAGAAGGTCGGTGGTTCGAATCCCCACAATGGGATGAGCTCTCATTGCTCTGTCTCAGCTCCTGCCAACCTAGCAGTTCAAAAGCACACCAGTGCAAGTAGATAAATCTTGAAAGACCTACATTGGCTCCCAGTACGTTTCCGAGCACAATTCAAAGTGTTGGTGCTGACCTTTAAAGCCCGAAACGGCCTCGGTCCTGTATACCTGAAGGAGCGTCTCCACCCCCATCGTTCTGCCCAGACACTGATGTCCAGCGCCGAGGGCCTTCTGGCGGTTCCCTCGTTGCAAGAAGCCAAGTTACAGGGAACCAGGCAGAGGGCCTTCTCGGTAGTGGCACCCGCCCTGTGGAACGCCCTCCCATCAGATTCAAAGAGAAAAGCAAGTACCAGACTTTTAGAAGACATCTGAAGGCAGAGCTGTTTAGGGAAGCTTTTAATATTGAATAGATTGTTTTAATATTCTGTTGGAAGCCGCCCAGGGTGGCTGGGAAAACCCAGCCAGATGGGCAGGGTATAAATAAATTATTATTATTATTATTATTATTATTATTATTATTATTATTATTAGGTACCGCTGCAGCGGGAAGGTAAACAGTGTTTCCATGTGCTCTGGCTTCCATCATGGTGTTCTGTTGCGCCAGAAGCAGTTTAGTCCTGCTGGCCACATGACCCAGAATGCTGTATGCAGACAAACGCTGGCTCCCTCGGCCTGAAAGCGAGATGAGCGCCACACGCCAGAGTCGCCTTAAACTGGACTTAACTGTCCAGGAGTCCTTTACCTTTTACCTTTATATTGGTATGTCTACTCAGATGCAAATTGTGTCCTAATGAAAACTCTAATTGTTGCTATGAATCGTTATAAAGATAACAGTATACACATCCTATTTTTTTCTTTCTCTCTCAAGGAGGATATCTTAAGCAAGGCATGGAGAGCTGAAACCTCACATGGCAGTAAATGCTAGAACTAAATTAATGAGGGTGGGCAATGTTTTGCTCAGAAGCAGTGAAATGAGACTGCTTGTTCCAGAGCCAAAGTGGGGGGGGGGAGAATGCTCAATAAAATACGTATATGGCAGGCATTTATGTGATGAAAAAGCTAAGCAAAGGGCAAAGGCTATTTTGTTCTTTTCCTGGGAGATGGATGGCTAGAGCAGGATTAGTAGCTGATTGTGATCACTGTGACTACAGAGTGCAAGCAGAAAGCAGAGAGAAGATGCTAAACGGGGATAAATTAGCCTTTTTGATAACAAAATAAAAGCCACAGTCTCTGAGAAACCAACAGAATTATCTGCATTCAGGCAAGACCTCTGAACTAAAAGTCCACAAGCAGAAAATACAAAAAAATCTGCAGGGAGGAATAGTTCTACACACAAGGCACATGTTTCTGTTAATATGCCGACAGTATCCTTCTGTAATAGTAAGCAGATCTCTTGATTTTAAAATTTTATTGTTTTATTATATGTTTTATGTATTATTGTATTTTGAATTTTTTTAATAAACAGGAGTCTATAAATATTTTTATAAACAAATAAAAAGGAACACTCAGGAAGGAGCAGTGTCCTCTAAAGTAACGACAACAAAAGGGAAGTCCTTTGTTAATAAAACAGGGGTGGCGAACTTTTTTTATCCTGAGGGCTAGACACTGGCGGAGCTTCATGCTCCGGCACCGGGGGCGGGGGCGGGGCTGGTGCAGGTTCTGGGGCCAGGTGGGGTGGGGTGCGCATTCTGGGGGCGGGGCGCCCAGGGCCCCTATCACCCCTCCCTTCCTATGCCCCTAGGGCTAGATGGCCCTTTTCCCCCAGTTTCTGATTTGCTCCTGGAATGTCCCGCGTTTCCTTAAGATGTCCCTGTTTTCATTGGAGAAATATTGGAGGGTATGGTAAAGGTAAAGAGTAAAGGGACCCCTGACCATTAGGTCCAGTCGCAGACGACTCTGGGGTTGCGGCGCTCATCTCGCATTATTGGCCGAGGGAGCCGGCGTACAGCTTCTGGGTCATGTGGCCAGCATGACTAAACCGCTTCTGGCGAACCAGAGCAGCACACGGAAATGCCGTTTACCTTCCTGCCAGAGTGGTAACTATTTATCTACTTGCACTTTGACGTGCTTTCAAACTGCTAGGTGAGCTGGGACCGAGCAACAGGAGCTCACCCTGTCACGGGGATTCAAACTGCCAACCTTCTGATCGGCAAGCCCTAGGCTCTGTGATTTAACCCACATCACCACCCTATTTTCATTGGAGAAATGTTGGAGGGTATGGAGTTAACCAACCCCCAAGCCGTCTGAAGGCAATCCTGAATCCTGAATACCTCTGGCCTTGTTACTATCTGAGCTGCTTCCTTCGAGCCAGAGCACATTGCCTTGTTCAGATACGTTGTGTTACCATTAAACACTTGAAAAGCAACATCTCTGCAATTAACAGTCAATTCGCTCTGCACCAACAAAGGGCCAAGATCTGGGTCACTGCCTGCTGATCTTCAAGGCGTGGGGAGAATTGTCTTCATGTGCATACAACACACCAGGGGGAGGTTTCTGCTCTTCCTCAGTATGGCAAATTTGACCATGTACATCCTAAGCTTCCTTTTCTTTTCTTTTTGATGCTGGGGAGGAAATTTTGCCTGGCAGAAGAGTTTGTATTGATATACTGACAGCCACCCTATTTTCTTTCCAATGGATATAAGGCTATGCCATCTGGAACAGCCACCCACAATATACACCATACATTAAACCACAGAGTCCCATCGTCATCATGCCAGTCTCACTGTGGCAAAGGGTACATGCCTCTCTCATGCAATTTTCAACACGCTGGAGAAAACTAACGACTGGGAGGAATTCCCCCCCCCCAATAGTTGTAATCATGAGAATAGCCAGGGGGGAGCAGGGGGGAGCTGCCCCTTCCAAATCAAAAGCAATAAAATCTGAGGTTCTGCACCCCCCAACAAAAATCCTGGCTACGCCCAATCATCAAGTACTGTAGTCTAATGGGTGGCAAAGCTCATTAACCCCGTAGGGAATAATGAGTGTTGCGGCCGGACCTAGCAGAAAAGACTGTGTGTGTGTGTTAAGGGGTGGGTCTAAGCTCAAAGAGAGAAGATGATTGGAGGGCTGAGTGTTGCTGGAGTATATTGCACGTATCCATTCCTTGATTGACAGGGCGAGTGTTTAAGTACTCAGCGTTTTTTGTATTAAGCTCATTCCTGGCTAGTGATTTGAATCTCCCTCCCACCCACCTCCTTTTCTTTGCAGGTTTAGATTGACCTTGCTATGGCGCCGCCTGTATTCAGGGGCCAGTAGGAATTTTTTCCAGTTGGCTGATTGGCTGTGCCATCTGGTTTTTCGCCTACTGCTTAGCAATAGTCACAACTTGTTAGGTTGGCGGGTTAGGCTTTGGTTGATGAGTTTGGGAGGGGCATCGCATGGAGGTGCATGCCCCTCAGTGTTGCTCTTATAGAAGTATTCCGTTAAAGGAATCCTGGGGCTCCGGGGCTCTCGTCCTTACACCCCCGCAATGGTGCGGGGCTGGGGCCAATACAGAGCACGAGCCTTGGGGAACATTTCTGGAGGGGGAGATGGCCTGGTCTCAGCTAGCTCCTCCACCATGGGGTGTTTACTTGACTTTCCTATTGCAGTAAGTCAGAGCTGGTCCTGTCCCACCGTGGGGCAGAAGATTAACCAAAGCCTAAGGCCAACACTCAAATTAATTTGTAATTTTGAATAAAGTTGTGGCCAAAATTATGCCAAAAACAAAACCTAAAATAATGTGTCTGTCTGAGTTATTGGGGGGAATTTTCTGGGGGTCTTGGCACGCAAGGCTGGTCCAACCACAGAGGCAAACTAAGCAACATTAGGCGGCAAAGGGGAATGGGTAACCTTGTAGTGCCCTATTGTTAAGCTGTTCAGCACAAGAAACAACTGAAGGGGTATGTGCCTGGGTGCGCAAGCATAACTGTGGGCATACAAAACTTTGCTTTGCCTAGGGCAGGCATGTCCAACTCCCAAGAGACTGCGATCTACTCCCACTATTAAAAAACAAAACAAAACTGGCAGTGATCTACCCACTGGCCAAAGTTTTTGAGCTTTTGGGGGAAGGAAGATCCAAGGTTGTTGAACTTTGGGGGGGAGCCAAAGTTGTTCAGCTTTTTTGTGGGTGAGGGAGACACAAAGTCATGGGAAGAAGACACTAAGTTATTCAGATTTGGGGGGGAAGGAAGACCCAATTTTATGGATTGATAGATCAGGGTCACACAATCGACCAGGATCAACCAGGGACACCCCGCGATCGACTGGTAGGTTGCGATCAACCAGTAGGACATGCCTGGTCTAGGGCAACAACCAAATTAAAAAATATAAGAGGCAAGACTTTAAACAAGGCTCCATATACTCCGACATGGAAATTTTAGTTACAGCCATGTTGGTCTGCCATAGTCAAAACAAAATTTTAAAATTCCTTGCAGTAGCACTATCTATCTCTCTTTTAAATCAGAACCAGTGAAGGCAGTGAATGTCCTGTGTGAGTGCCTGGAGGCGGTTGGAGGATGGATGGCAGCTAACAGATTGAGGTTGAATCTTGACAAGACAGAAGTACTGTTTTGGAGGGACAGGGGATGGGGGGGGAACTCCCTGGTCCTGAATGGGATAACTGTGCCCCTGAAGGACCAGGTGTGCAGCCTGGGAGTCATTTTGGACTCACAGCTGTCCATGGAGGCACAGGTTAATTCTGTGTCCAGAGTGGCTGTCTATCAGCTCCATCTGGTACGCAGGCTGAGACCCTACCTGCCTGCAGACTGTCTTGCCAGAGTGGTGCATGCTCTAGTTATCTCCCGCTTGGACTACTGCAATGCGCTCTACGTGGGGCTACCTTTGAAGGTGACCCGGAAACTGCAATTAATCCAGAATGCGGCAGCTAGACTGGTGATTGGGAGCTGCCAAGACCACATAACACCGGTCCTAAGAGATCTACATTGGCTCCCAGTACGTTTCCGAGCACAATTCAAAGTGTTGATGCTGACCTTTAAAGCCCTAAACGGCCTCGGTCCTATATACCTGAAGGAGCGTCTCCACCCGCATTGCTCAGCCCGGACGCTGAGATCCAGCGCCGAGGGCCTTCTGGCGGTTCCCTCACTGCGAGAAGCAAAGCTACAGGGAACCAGGCAGAGGGCCTTCTCGGTAGTGGCACCCGCCCTATGGAACGCCCTCCCATCGGAGGTCAAGGAGATAAACAACTACCTGACATTTAGAAAATACCTAAAGGCAGCCCTGTTTAGGGAAGTTTTTAATCTGTGATATTTTAATGTAGTTTGGTATTTGTTGGAAGCCGCCCAGAGTGGCGGGGGAAACCCAGCCAGATGGGCGGGGTATAAATAATAATAATAATAATAATAAATAATAATAATAATAATAATAATAATAATAATAATAATAATAATAATAGCACCTTAGAGACCAACTAAGTTTGTCCTTGGTATGAGCTTTCATGTGCATGCACTTCAGAAGAAGTGTGCATGCACACGAAAGCTCATACCAATGACATGGAAATTTTGATAGGCAAACTAACCCAATTTCTGTAATTATGTAAATCAAGCATCCATTGTCTTATTGAAAATATTGTCTCATTTTCAGTCTCACTGAAAGGGGCAAAAAGTTATGCAGAACAGCCTCTGGACCTGTCCCCTGCTTCCTCACATCCCAGACTTCTGAGATTTTGCCACCATCCTCTCATGTTATCAAACATACTTTCACAGTCTTGTGAACTCGATTTTATTCTGAGGATGTCGAACTCCGCAGCCAGTGCCAAGTTCTGCATAAGTACAATGCTGTCAGAATCTGTAACGGAATACAGTTAAATCATAGCCCTACTCTTAAGATGATTTTCATTTTGCAAGGAATAATAGGGCATTGTTTTAAATGAGTTTTTGCGGGGAAATGGTTACCTCAACCTTTGAACATTATGGCACAGCTGGGGAAGGCAAATTGTTCTGAGCTGAACACCATATTTGGTAATAACAAGAGCTTGGAGATCTCAGCTCATCTGCATAGTTTGGCTGAAAGTGGTACTTTGCATAATTTGTAGATGTGTTACACGAACACTTCAGAGGCTACAATGAGTAGGCATGAAGCTCTCAGTTCTTAAAAAAATAAAAATAAAATAAACAGCAATTCTTAAGAAAATACATGTGCCAAAACTTGACTTGACTGAACGTTAGAATTGCCCTGCTGCTGACGCCAGTTTATTCAGCATTATTTTCCCCACAGTAACTCCACCTGCTTTCCACCAAAAATGATCACTTGAGGAATTATTAAAATGTTCGTTTTTCAGCAACTGGATAAAGTGGTATTTGGTGGTGCATGAGGAAACCATTAGGATGTGAATCTGCCTTGAACCATTAGGACAGGCATAGGCAAACTCCAGCCCTCCAGATGTTTTGGGACTACAATTCCCATCAGCCCTGACCACTGGTCCCCTTAGCTAGGGATGATGGGAAATGTAGTCACAAACATCTGGAGGGCTGGAGTTTGCCTATGCCTGCATTAGGATGTGAATCTGCCGCGAAGCACAGGACAGAGCAATGGAGAGATTTATGAAACAACAATGGGCTATCAGCTTCGCCCAAGCCATGACAGATAACAGCAACAACTGGGGGGAAAGAAAGGCGTAACATTTTACAAGGACAGGAAGAAACACCACGGACAGAAGAATTGCTACACACAGGAAGAATAAGGATATAGTTTTGAGTGCCTCCCTTGTAGTTTTATAAATCATTTAATGTGTCTACACCAGTGTTTCCCAACCTTGTGCCTCCAGCTGTTTTCGGACTACAATTCCCATCATTCCTGACCACTGGTCTTGCTAGCTAGGGATGATGGGAGTTGTAGTCCCAAAACATCTGGAGGCACAAGGTTGGGAAACACTGGTCTACACCAGGCACGTCCAACAGGTAGATTGTGATCTACCGGTAGATCACTGGACGTCTGTGGTAGATCACTGGCTCCCCCCAAAGAGGCTCAACAACTTTGGCTCCCCTAAAAAATGCTCAACATTTTAGCCATTCACCCCCCCCCCAAAAAAAAACAGGGCTTTCCTCCCGCCTCAGAAAAGCTCAACAACTCTGACCTGAACCCCTAAAAAGGGCCTTCCTAAAAAAAATCTCAACAACTTTGATCTGAACCCCCCCAAGAGGGGGTAGATCACTGCCAGTTTTTAACTGTGAGTAGATCACAGTCTCTTCGGACTTGGCCACCCCTGGTCTACACAAATAGAGGTTATTAATATTGCAGTTCTTGTATAAGGGATTATTATTATGACTGGAATGTAATGGAAATTAATAAGATTTTGGAACGCAGAAATAAAGTGAATACAGTAATCAAGCCATCAATTCTAGCACGTGGGGGGGCACCTTATATAAATTATACAATTTGGTATTTGAACTATTGTATTAATAATTGTACTGTATTATAAATTGGTATCGTTATAATGAGGCTATTATTGGATTGTAATTGGAAGCTAATAAAAATTATTATAAAAACAGGGTGTGAATCTGCCTTGAACCATTAGGATGTGAATCTGCCTTGTACCATCGGTTGGCCTAGTGTAGCTGGCACAACAAGGGCCAGAACTCTGGCTTAGCAGAAAAGGCAGGAATGATCATTATGCAGCAGAGAGTGGAACAGAAGCCTTTTTGTTTTGTTCTGCTTTTAGACCAGCGCAGGCTGTGCACTAACATTATAAGGCAATTTGTGTAAAAACGGCCTGAAGCCTTACACGTGAAACACCCATGGATTCCCCCTTGCAACCTGGGGGGTGGGTGCAAAAACTCCAAACAATTCTTTACTAGCAGAAATAGAGTAACGTTTGAGAAATAGAAAAGCGAAGAGAATAGAAAAAGAAGAAGAAGGAAACAGGAATTTTATAACATTAGCCCGTGGTATAGAAAGAATTTGATATTGTATAATAAGGAGGTCTGGAAGTATCTAAGACAGAACAGGAAGATATATGCCAGTTATAAGCCATTCACGTTACGAACAAAGCTTTTTGTGTTTGATTATATATTATTTACACATCATTTTTGTAACTTTTGCTTTTGTTATGTATTTGTGAAATCGAAATATCTTTGTATATCAATGTTATATCTATTCTATGTTATGTAAATTTCTTTTTAAACAATAAAGTTAATTATAAATAAATAAATAAATAATGATAATAATAATAAACGGCCTGAAGCCTTACACGTGAAACACCCATGGATTCCCCCTTGCAAGCTGGGGGGTGGGTGCAAAAACTGGATTTTCAGAGAGGCTGCCTACAGAGGAAACCATCATGTCATAAGAAATTGTTCTGTGACAGCCTGTCGGGCCGAACGCCAGCACAGACTTAAACATGGTAATTGGCTCTCCCCAAGGATACCTGGAAACACAGTTTCGTGGGAAGCAAGGCATCTATGATGGAGAATTCTCAGCAAGTGGAGGAAGTCACAACAATTAGAGCGGGTAGAAAAATTAAAACACCACACACCACGTCTGAGGAGCACTTCTGGATCCGACCCAAGAAGCTATGTAGTCCAACCACATGCAATGGGCGGAAGATGTGGGACATAATATGCAAATGATGGATTGGGAGAGATTGTGGAAAATAGATCTGAAATTGATGGCATGTACTTCACAGAAAGAAAATTATATGAAAATGGTGTGTCGGTGGTACTTAACTCCAGTAAAACTAGCAAAGGTATACAGAACAAGTACCAATATATGCCGGAAATGCTAAGAGGAGAGAGAGAGAGAGAGAGAGAGAGAGAGAGAGAGAGAGAGAGAGAGAGAACCTTTTATCATATGTGGTGGAATTGTACTGTAATTTTAAAATTCTGGGAAATGATATATAATGAAATGGGGAGAAATGTTTAAATCAGGCATCCCCAAACTGCGGCCCTCCAGATGTTTTGGCCTACAACTCCCATGATCCCTAGCTAATAGGACCAGTGGTTGGGGAAGATGGGAATTGTAGTCCAAAACATCTGGAGGGCCGAAGTTTGGGGATGCCTGGTTTAAATTAACATTTGTTAAAAGACCAGAAGCTTTTTTATTAGGAATTATAGGTACCGAGATCCCAAAAGATCGGAAGAAACTGTTCGTGTATGCTACTATGGCCGCTCGGATGTTGCTGGAAGGGACAACCCCGACTAATTAGCAGGATTCTAAATACACTTGTAATGAAATAAAAAGTATGGATAACTTAAAGGTAAAGGGTAAAGGGACCCCTGACCATTAGGTCCAGTCGTGACCGACTCTGGGGTTGCGCGCTCATCTCGCATTATTGGCCGAGGGAGCCGGCGTATAGCTTCCAGGTCATGTGGCCAGCATGACAAAGCCGCTTCTGGCAAACCAGAGCAGCACATGGAAACGCCGTTTACCTTCCCGCTGTAGCGGTTCCTATTTATCTACTTGCACTTTGATGTGCTTTCGAACTGCTAGGTTGGCAGGAGCTGGGACCAAGCAACGGGAGCTCACCCCGTCACAGGGATTCGAATCGCCGACCTTCTGATCAGCAAGCCCTAGGCTCAGTGGTTTAACCACAGCGCCACCTGGGTCCTATGGATAACTTAGGAAGACGAAATAATTGGAGAACTATTGATATGCAGTTAAAATAGAATTAAGAGGACCCATTGATGGGGGGGGGAGTCAATGAGATTCAGAGTAATCTTATCTTTTTCTTGCATTCTTTTCTCTCTCTTTTTTGGAAATTCAATTAAAAAATTTATTTTAAAAGCACCACATACCTCTGAACTCATGACCAGGGCGTGTAGGACATAATCTTCTCCCTTGTCCTTCCCCAGGGTGACAATGTGATGGCATCCTGCCTCTCAAACTCAGTATAAATTTGTAGCGCAGTAGATGATTACATCTCAGGATGGTTACAAATCTCAGCTGGCCAATATGTTGCCATTTAGGCCATAGTCCTGTTTCGAGCGATGGAAATATTCACCTCTGTGGAGAACCTTGTTCTGTCAGACCTATACCATAGCATAGCTGCCAAGTCTCCCGTTTTCCCCGGGAAAACCCCTTTTTTACTTACCTTTTCCCGGTGGTCCCCCGTATCACTTCGTCTCCCGTTTTTCTCCGTTGTTTTCTCCTGCCGGCGGCCATTTTTTTCCCCGATTTGCCCTTCTATGGGCACCAAAAATGGCCGCCGCCAGCTTCAAAAGCCACATGTACGCATGTCCGGAAGTGCATAGACGTCACTTCCGGTGTTGGCGGTGGCCATTTTGGTGCCCATAGAAGGGCAAAGCAACACCGGAAGTTACATCGACGCAACTTCCAGTGTCAAATGGCTGCCAGTCTGGAACTTGGAAGGTAAGACCATAGGCGCGACAGGCCGCTTACCCAGCTGAAATCCTATCTCCACTCACCTGGGTAGAAACCCTATTGAACTCAGAGTCTGGTGTTGCAGTCCCTCAGAACTCCACCAGAGGGCCGGAGCCTCGTCTTGGCTACCAAGACAGCTGGTCAGAGGGGGGTGGATCCAGCACCTTGGGCGGGAGAATAAAAGGAGCCGTTTCTGAGGGAGGGAGTTGGATAAAGCTGGAATTGAGATGAGGGGGTAGGAGAGGGCTTGTCTGAGCGTCAGTTCAAATTTGAGTTGAACATCTCTGGGCTCCTCCAGATGATCTGCTTATTGAGCATTTACTCTGACTCGTTTGCACAAAGCTTACGTGAAGGCTATGTAAAGGCATTCATTCGTATTTGTTTGCACAGAATGAACGAATGAAACTTTATTTGCATCAGCTATTCACCATAGCAACAAAAGAACATTGGGATGAACACAGAACAAAATAAAAAGTCGATTATATAAAACACAGTTTATATAGTGGACCTTATTCTGATTGCCCCAGAGGTTTTCCCACCAACTGATTTCTATCCCACAGTTTTTACTGTATTCTATTGCCGAAACAAAATATATGAAGAAGTGCGCATGCACACGAAAGCTCATACCAATGCCAAACTTAGTTGGTCTCTAAGGTGCTACTGGAAGGAATTTTTTTATTTTGTTTCGACTATGGCAGACCTACCTGTAACAGTATTTTATTGCCTAATGGTAAAATAGACATCAGTAGATTTGTGGTGCCAGAGCACTTTAATCAGCTTTAATTACGCAAACCTAAGTTTACAGTATGCAATTGAATGACTTCCACAAAATACCAACAGTCTGGATAATGATCAAATGGGGTCGTTTTATCCTTTATACTGTATTAATTTTGTTTGATTTCCTTTTAAACTGCTTAGCTTTTTAAAAAAATGTGTGTGTGTGTGTGTGTGTGTGTGTGTGTGAGAGAGAGAGAGAGAGAGAGAGAGAGAGAGAGAGAGAGAATAAAATATTACTACTGGAATTCATAATAAATATACATGCTAACTCTTTAACACTGGTATACTACTGTTTCTATCTCTATGGCTTGCATGTCACCAATGGTAGTTTGGTATTATATTATAATTGGCAAATTCAGCAGTGGCTTCACTAATCTTTTTCAATATGAGAGAGAGAGAGAGAGAGAACACAAATGGTTCAGGGATAGAATCTAAGAACTTCTGGTTCCTAAGTATAAATAGCTGAGCAGAGAGTTTCCTTTCCAAGTGTCATCCAAGCGCACTTATTCAATAAAAAGAAAATATAGAATACACACTACTTTCCATCCAGTGGGGGCGGCAGACAGAGAATAGAGAAAGTGTTCACTCATCAATAAAAGGTTTATCCACCGATGAGGTGGCACTGCAAACTGCACAGAAAATATGCACTTTAACGCTCAAGTGAATGTGAAAATAATTTGGTGCTGTTTAGAAAGCTAGAGGTGAACACATCTACCTCACCTATTGTGTGTATCTGTATCTAAAAAGCTCGAGCAGCAGATGGGACCTCAAGGTCTCTGTGTTCAACATTATAATTAAGCTATTTCAACGCAACACTCAGCTTTTTACTCTAACCACCAATACAGTATGTTGTCTTTCACTAAAAACAATGCCATTCTTCAGCTGCTCCCTGACCATCTGTATGAGGCTGGGTACTGTTTCAGCTACCGGTACAAGTAACTCCTTCAGTGGGCTCATGTGTCCTGGAAGTACTGGTGAACTGTAGCTCATCCTGACAGGAACAGCTGGACAACAGTCCCCTCACCACTGTTCATTGCCAAGATGTGGCTGGTTTATTCAACATCAAGACCTGTTGTGTTCTAGGCAACTCTTTTGCTCTCCATCCATCACTCTTTAGTCCTTGTCTCTGTTTCACCCCTTCCTTCCTTCCTTCCTTCCTTTCCCCTGAACTTCCATCTTGGAAGGCTGAAGCCTTGGAAGCCTTGGAAGGCTGAAGAAGTCAAAAGTCTCCTGGAGTGGCTCTCGTGGGCAGTAGTTCTTCAAATCTAGATGAAGCGCAGTGGCCTTGTGCAATCCTGAGATGGCCGTTGCCTCCCATCTGAAGTGCAGCAATCCGGTTCCAGTCCAGGGAAGCCCGTTCTCTGCTCTCCACTTCTTCCCTCGCACCAACAGGTCTTTCTTTCCCTCTTCTGGCCCAAGAGGAGATGGCAGAGACTCTGGATGGCAGCCCCTATGACCTGAGCGACCGCCTCGTCCTGGACCTGTTTGAGAGCAGCCACTGCTCCACACCTGACTTGCAGCTGATCAGGAGAACTTGTCCAAGGACACCTTCCTCCTGAAGCACTTACAGAAGAACAGGATGGCCTTTGCCACCATTAAGCTCCTGATGTCTTTCAAAAATGTGAAATATTTAACCAGAGATTGGTGGGTGACCCTTTATGCACTGCAATTTTCAGAGCTGCTGGAGGTCAACGAGGAAGGGACAAAGGTGTGAAGGAAGACCCCCCGTTCCCAAACATCTAGTGAACATCCCTTCAAGCAAGATGCTCCTGGCCTGGAACATCCTTCCCCATGAGCAGGCCATCCACAGCTCTCTCCAGTTCCTCAACAACATCACCAAGCTATTCAGCCCCGCTGGTGACATCGCCTCCATCCAAATCCTCTGGACTGGCAAGAAGCTCCCCTTCATATGTGAGCATCACGGTACCCTGAGCTCTTGACCAAGTGTTGCAATGAGTGGAGATGTAAAGAAGAGAACATCACATATATGTGATGATCTGGCTGAGCTAATGGCAAAGGGCATTTGTATGACAATCCTTCGGGAGATTAAGCAAAGGACTTTTCTCTTATTGTTGACTCTACCCTAGACATTTCTCATACAGATCAGTATGCATTTGGTGGGGGGGGGGGTATTTTTGTGTTTTGTGCCAATTGGCAACCACACTGGATAAAACTTATGTGAAACTGTCATCAGCAGGCTTCAGAAGTATGGTATTGACATCAGTCGTTGCAAGGAGCAAACATATGATAAACAAGGAATACGAGTGGTTAGTAACAGGGTCTGCATGCGTGCAAAGTATGAAGTATGAAGAATTATGCTAGGTGTTGCAATTTCCTGAGCCTAGTTGACCAAAACAGCATGGATGATGATCTTTCTACAGCAGGCATCCCCAAACTGCGTCCCTCCAGATGTTTTGGCCTACAACTCCCATGATCCCTAGCTAACAGGACCAGTGGTCAGGGGAGATGGGAATTGTAGTCCAAAACATCTGGAGGGCCAGAGTTTGGGGGTGCCTGTTCTACAGTGAAGCTGTTCATGTTTCCTGATGCTTTATATGGGTCCGTCCCCGCCCTCCCCCAGTATCTATGTACAGATGGCAATTACCGTATTTTCCCGTATATAAGGTGACCCCTATTTTTTCAGCCCAAAATTTAGAAATAAATAATTGCACCATTTAGTGTATAAGACAACTCCCAATTTAAACTTAAAAAATTGGGGGGGGGGAATATAGTCTTATACACGGAAAAATACAGCACTTCAAGACAATATTGACCACTCGTCCAACTCCTCACTCTGCCAGAAACCCCCCGCCCCTGCCTCCTGTCACAAGCAAGCAGTCCTGCAGTGAAGATGTCTGACCCTGTTTCAGAAGCCTTAATAAAGATAACCAATGATTCCAAAAAGAAAGCAGTGGTTAAGTTAGGAGTAAACTCTTTGGTAAAGAAAACGAAAACATTTGGAAATTTCTTTATGGCATTCTTTTGGCAAAAAGTCCTTCACAGATTTAACTGTGTCAACAAAATCTTACAAAAACCGGACCTTGATGTTGTGTCAGAGAAAAATCCTCTTTTCCATCATCACCTTTATCCATGGCCTGTGGAAGAACTTCAAAGAACATGAGGAAGATGCAAAGGAACTGTCAGAGGGTCGTCGTGGCTACTCTAGAGCAACTCCGCTTGAGTTCAGTTTGTCTTTAAAGACTTTTATTGTGCATAGTATTTACAGTGCGGAGATAGCTTAAAACATGACCTCTCAGTCTGAACCAGAATCCGGCAATGGCATACGTCTGTTCCTATGCCAGCAAAGTACTCGGGGCACCCCAAAACGCCTCCCCCTTGACCTGCGTCACGGTGCTCTCCTTAACTCTTGCGCCGGAAGGAGCGATGCCCTCTCAGCCTCCTCCTGGTCAAAGCGGTGTAATGGCTCTCCAGCTTTCTGGAGCCCTTGCCTACATCTCTCCTCCCCTGAGCTTTCCCATCGTTCCGCACACTGGCTGCTCTCTCCCTTCCCCCCTGGCTGCTTCAGACCCACTGCTGCTCCCTGTGCTTCGCGAGGTGGACGTTAGGGTGATGGGGGGCTGGCTCCCTGTAGGGAGTCACCCTTACAGGAACTAAGTAATCAAGTGGAAGCCACATATTAAGGCTTCCTTAGCTCAGGGACACAAATCTGTTTCTGCAGAAAACTGGATGCAAACTAACAAGCCGAAATAAATTCAGGGTTGAAACATACTACAGTACAGTGCCTTAGATAAACTTCAGGTGGAAACGGAGAACCAATCCTGTGCTTACGCATAAATTATGAATCTATTTGGATTCCTGGCAAGACTGGGCCATTCTCAGTACGTTTCTCCCAGTACGTTTCCGAGCACCGTTCAAAGTGTTGGTGCTGACCTTTAAAGCCCTAAACGTCCTCGGTCCAGTATACCCAAAGGAGCGTTGCCCCCCCCCATCGTTCTGCCCGGACACTGAGGTCCAGCTCTGAGGGCCTTCTTGCGGTTCCCTCATTATGAGAAGCCAAGTTGCAGGGAACCAGGCAGAGGGCCTTCTCAGTGGTGGCGCCTGCCCTGTGGAACGCCCTCCCATCAGATGTCAAAAAGGAAAACAGCTACCAGATTTTTAGAAGACATCTGAAGGCAGCCCTGTTTAGGGAAATAGTGTATTTTAATGTTTAAGAAAATAGTGTATTTTAATGTTTCTGTTGGAAGCCGCCCAGAGTGGTTGGGGAAACCCAGCCAGATGGGCGGGGTATAAATAATAAATTATTTATTATTATTATTATTATTATTATTATTATTATTATTATTATTATTATTCCTAAAACCATGCTACGCTGGAAAAGGACACAGAAGCTTTAGTGAGAGCTCACCCAAATGATCTGCACATTTTTCTGCTCTCCAAACTCAAAAATTTTATTCATTTCTTAGATGCTGCAGAGGTGTGTGATGGATCTGAGTCTACAGCACATAACAGTAAGGTTGAAGCCTTTCCGAATATTACCACAGCTTTATCAAAGCCTGCTAGTTTTGAATTGTGAAGAAAAGAGCATTCTCCAATGCAGACTTTATTTTATTTTATTTTTTTTTAAAAGTTATGTTCCACAATACTACAGGCAAGATTGTCATTATCTGTTCTAGCCATAATAATGATTGTAATCTCATCTCTGAATTTGCAGCAAGAAAAGGAGAAAAAACGAGACAACTTTTTAAATATTCTGAATATAGTTTGTCATTGAGTATAAATATTTTCTATAACTTTAGTCATAAAATCTTTCATGAATCTTAACATCCTGCTGTCAAATATAGCTGTTTTTTGAAAGTATTATATGCACACTTTTTTTCAGCTGAGGGGAAAAAATACCACTGACACAAGGTGCTGTTAGGACGAGGAGGTGGGAAGGAGCTTGGGCTTTCAGCCTCTCTTTCTCCATGGCGGTTCTCCCACCCTCCCGTCCTCAGTTTAGGGTTGTTTGTGAATGGTATGACCTTGCTATGGGTAATGTCGGTCGCCATATTTCGGGGCCAGGCAGGAATTTCCCCATCTGGCAAATTGGCACCAGCCATTTGGTTTTTTCCTACTTCATAGCAATCAACACAACTTTGTAAGGCAGATAAAGGTAAAGGTAAAGGACCCCTGACAGTTAAGTCCAGTTGCGAACGACTCTGGGATTGCGGCGCTCATCTCGCTTTACTGGCCGAGGGAGCCAACGTTTGTCCACAGACAGTTTTTCCAGGTCATGTGGCCAGCATGACTAAGCCACTTCTGGTGAACCAGAGCAGCACACGGAAATGCCGTTTACCTTCCCCCTGTAAGGTAAAGGTAAAGGGACCCCTGACCATTAGGTCCAGTCGTGACCGACTCCGGGGTTGCGCGCTCATCTCACATTATTGGCCGAGGGAGCCGGCGTATAGCTTCCAGGTCATGTGGCCAGCATGACAAAGCCGCTTCTGGCAAACCAGAGCAGCACATGGAAACGCCGTTTACCTTCCCGCTGTAGCGGTTCCTATTTATCTACTTGCACTTTGATGTGCTTTCGAACTGCTAGGTTGGCAGGAGCTGGGACCAAGCAACGGGAGCTCACCCCGTCACAGGGCTTCGAACCGCCGACCTTCTGATCAGCAAGCCCTAGGCTCAGTGGTTTAGCCCACAGCGCCACCTGGGTCCTACCTTCCCACTGTAGATAAACCTATTTATCTACTTGCACTTTAGATAAACCTATTTATCTACTTGCACTTTGACAGGGAGCTCACACCGTCGCGGGGATTTGAACTGCCAACCTTCTGATTGGCAAGCCCTAGGCTCAGTGGTTTAAACCACAGCTTCACCCGCGTCCTGACTTGTAAGGCAAATAGGGATTGGGTAAACTTAGATCTTGGTTGGAGGGAAGGTTGCAGCCTCCGTCTGCCCTTCCACAGGCAAGGTAATCCTGTTAAAAGGATCAAGGAGGAGTGGCTCCTGTCTTACGCCCAGACGGGGGCTAGGGCCATACCACTCCTCCAACGGGGACCATGTGGGGGATGCCCCAATTTGACGTAGGTCATAGGGCGTCCCTTCCAGTTGTCTTTACACTTAGTGACACTGCCAACAGACAGGCTCGAGTGGTATAAACAGTTGCTTATCCCAATGCCTATGGCCAAAACCTTCATACCTGTAACCAATAAAGTTATGGCTTACAGTGGTACCTCAAGTTACAAACGCCTCAGGTTACAAAGTCTGCTAACCTGGAAGAGTTACCTCGAGTTGAGAACTTTGCTCCAGGATGAGAACATTAGAGAAACAACCAGAAGCATACTTGTTAGGCTTGGTGGATTAAAAAAAAAAAGCAACAAGCAAAGAGGAAAATCTTTCTGTATGCAGGTACGGCCGCTAGAATGGTGATTGCGGCAAAATGGAAGCAGGAAACAGTACCAACAAAGGAAGAATGGTTATTTAAGTTAAACGAATATCTTTTACTAGCAAAACTAACCGCAATAATAAGGAATCAATCCAAACAGAGTCTGAAATGCGAATGGAAAGATTTTGATGTATATATGACAAAACACCGTTCGGTAAAAAATACGTAGGTAACTTTGGACTAAAATGTGGAGAGTAGATCAAAGGATAGGAAATTAAATTATAGATCAATTAATAGAGGAATAAGTAAGTGAAAATATGGAATGCAAGGAGTAAATTATGTTCAGTGGATTTATAAGGAAATCTAGCAGGGGTGGGGGGAAGGGGGTGGAGGGGTGGAGGGGAGGGGTGGGTTTAATTAAATGGAGAAATATCTATTTTTTATTTGTGTGCTTGAAAGGAATCTAGACATGTTGAAATCCAAATTTTCCATATACACACACACACACACACACACACATATATATATATATATAATTTTGGATTATATATATTATAATATATTGGAGTGTACTGCAATCTCGATCTCAATAAAATTCATTTTCGGGGGGGGGTAATAATAATGTGCTCCCGGAGCAGCGGCAGCAAGAAGCCCCATTAGTGAAAGCACGCCTCTAGTTAAGAACAGTTTCAGGTTAAGAACAGACCTCCAGAACGAATTAAGTTCATAACTAGAGGTACCACTGTATTTGATTCCATAAAACCAATATTCTGTGTGCTGTCTAGTCAATCCTTAGGGAACAGGGTGGTCACGGGGTCTTGACACGCAATTATCAATGAGAATACCATGAAGTCAACAGAACTGCATAACCAGAGTGGCTGAAGGTGAGCAACTGACAGGGCCGTCTTAAGCATATCCGGCGCCCTGGCGTGAAGATCCCTCCGGCGCCCCCCACCCCCACCCCGTTTCCCAGCACAGCTGTCTGGCGGGCGCAGTGCGGTGCCCCCCTGGCGGCCCGGCGGCCTGGTGCCCTGCGCCACCCAGCCTTGCCGTAGGGCCAGCCCTGGCAACTGAGAGCTCTTCAACACAATACCTACTGTTCTTCTTAATTAGATCTGGTGGTGTGTGTCATGGCCCCATGCTGCCAAGCCACGACAGAGCTCAGTGGCAGGAGAGGCCAGCCAGCTAAGTCTCAGGGGAGTACTTGCCTGGAGATAGAGTCCGTATGCAAGGTTCAGTCCAGTCCTAAGGTCAGGAGTATCTCAGTTCACGTAGTCAGGTGGTCCGGGGGTCGAGAAAGCCAAAGGTCCAAGGTCTCGAAAAGCAAGAAGCAGCAAGGTCTGATCAGCAAAAGTGTTGTTTCTGCCAACTGACTGAGACTGGAAACCCTACTTACTTGAGAAAACTGGAGCCAGCTGGTTCTCATCAGGAGCAAGAAGGGTGATCAGTGGCAGGTGAAGTCGCTCTGACTTCTGCTCAGCAGGTGAAGCCGATTTCTGGCCCGTGACAGTGTGACAGCAAACTCTCCATTAAGCATGTCCCTTTTGGTGGACATTGCATTTCCCCAAACTGAGATGTTGGTGGACTACAACCCCCACAATCCCTGGCTATTTGCCTTGCTGATTAGGTCTGATGGGAGTTAAGAGTCCAAAAATATCTTAGAGGGCCACCGATTTCCCATCTCTGCTTTATACTGTCTGAAATCCTAAATCGGAATTAGAATTCTAAACTACCACCAGAATGACAACAGCATACAGATACAGAAATAAAGAAAGAAATAAGGCATTGTAAAAAAAAAAACCCAAAAGAATCCAATGTTATTCAAATAGCATGTTTTACTGGAATCATAGTGACAATGGGTAGTAGGTTTTTGGATTAACAGAGCACTTCTTTCCTCCCTGGGGAATTATGTGAAATTTTAAAGATTGTCAGACTGCTCTGTCAAATGTTTGGTCTAATAAAAGCTAACATCCGAACTATTTCTTACTTAGTGTGAAAAGAGTTATTGGCAATGTTCAATTTTCACTCTGCTGCTTGCATCTACAGGGTGGCAGATTAGCATTTTTTTTATTTTTTTCAGTTTACAATCTAAATTTCCATTAAGGCCCACACATTGCACAAGCCCTCTTCAAGAACTCCGTAACGTTCTTGTCAAAAGCTGTAAAAACTCCATCGGTTCTTACCACTCCTCCACTTAATGGCATTTGTCATAGAGTGGAGCAGCCTGACAAGAGAAGTAAAAATCGCCCAGTTGCAGCTATAAACCTGCTCCTCACAGCCAAGCACACCTGACCGTTGTTGAATATCATCCCACCATTTGTCTTGCATTTACCATAACAGAAGGGAAATCTGATCCGGTTGTATAGGTGCCCTGAACTTGGAAGAGGTCTATTGCAATGTGTCCGTTAACAGACAATGGAAACAAGCCAGCAAAAATGAATCATGCCTAAAGGGCTAACTAATGTGGAACTGTGCTCCCACATCTTTCTTTCTTTTTTATTAAAGCAAACACTCTTTGAGGGATAGCAGAGAAGTGGTAGGAGGAAAGGGCTGTACTTTTCTCTCTTCTTGCCCACTATTTCAACATTCAGAATATAAGAACTGTTGCCTCAATGCTATGCACTATTATTAAAATTGTTGTTGTTGATCTTCCTTCCTTGAGATATATTATAGCCAAAGGGCTGGCTGCCACCGATGAATTCAATTCATCTTTGTACGGGCTCCAGCAATTTAAAAATGCAACAGTTAAATCAGTTTACAACAAAGCATTAGGGTGGGTCCTGAAACCATGCACCTCAGGTGTCAAAGATGTATCTTCCGCATGGAGTAAAGGTAAAGGGACCCCTGACCATTAGGTCCAGTCATGACCGACTCTGGGGTTGCGGCGCTCATCTAGCATTATTGGCCAAAGGGAACCAGCATACAGCTTCCAGGTCATGTGGCCAGCATGACAAAGCCGCTTCTAGCGAACCAGAGCAGCACACGGAAACGCCGTTTACCTTCCCGCTGTAGTGGTACCTATATACCTACTTGCACTTTGACGTGCTTTCGAACTGCTAGGTTGGCAGGAGCAGGGACCGGGCAACAGGAGCGCACCCTGTCGCAGGGATTCGAACCGCCAACCTTCTGATCGGCAAGTCCTGGGCTCTGTGGTTTAACCCACAGTGCCACCCGCATCCACATGGAGTAAACTCCTCTCTTTCCGGGGTGCAAGCAGTCCAGCAGTCCACAGTCAAGAAGGCAGTTTCTGCATGTGCTGTAGAGGGAAGTGAGGGGCAGATGGAGCTCATACACCTGGAAAGGAGAAGGACAACTCTGATCGTAAATCTCTGTTGCCTTGTAGATTATCTTTGGAAGAAGAAAAGGCTAAGGAGTAAACTTTACAGAAATCCAGAGTAGAATCCCTAAAGCAGTTGGGTGGTGCCTTGTGTGCCTCCTTCTGGCAACTCCTGCAGCCAAGCTGGTGCCAAACATATTGCTCTGCTTTCCTTTGGACCACATCAGCCAGGCCGAGAGGGGGGTCATCTTCTGGGCATCCCAGGACCTCCACAAACACTGCCCAGGCTTCAGCCCTGGGGAAAGTATTTTGGTGCGACTAACACAGCGGTTTGACTTCATCCATTATCTCGAGACAGAAAGGTGCCCACAAGACCCAGCCTGTTAATGAACAGAGCTAGTTCAGTTATGTGACATAAATTAAAACACAGTCAGAGCCGTCTTTCCCATCGGGCTTACTGGCATGTTGTGCCAGGGCACCAGCCTCTCAGGGGCACCCCAGTGAGTGGGGGAGCTGCGCGACTTTGCCAGCGGCCTCCCCTTTCCCTCCTGCATGCCCGCCAGCTGCGCCCCATCAACCATATGGCTGGCGGGCGTGCAGCTTCCTTCCCAAGCCCCCGCGGGAGGAGAGCGATCCCCACAGAGGCTTGGGAAAAGGTCGACAACTCTGTGAAACGGGGGTTGGAGCGCTGGAGGGATCTTTGCACTATGGCGCCGGATATGCTCAAGACGGCCCTGAAGACAGTTCCAGAGGACGTTGCTTAGATGGGAGTACCAGAAGCCACTGCTTTAAGGGGAGGGGGAACAGATTTTGTATCCCTTCGCAACTGTGCTTCTGGATGCAGCACTGCCCCCCCCCAACCTCAGGTCTTTCCTCAGCAAGCCCCCACCTGCCTGCCTTCTTAGAACCAGCAATGGGGTGGCTCTACCTGTCATTGGCCCTGGTTGAATGGACAGCTGTTTTCCTTGCCTTCCAGTCCCTACCAGTCCCAACAGGCACCAGCCAGCACTGTTTTTACTTGCTCTCATAGGCTTCACTTGGAGATCTGTAGGAAAAGAAAACCACTCAAGTTAGAACTGCTCTTAAGTTTTTTTTAAAAAAAACCCAAAACACCCAACACCACCCTCATTGATATTTTAGGATACACACTGTATTGGGTGTTGAAAAATGATAGTGGCTCTCTTTCGCCATAGACCAGTAAAACTACGAGTGTTCAAAACAAAACAAAAATATTTTATTTCCACTTGAGGTGGAAAGTCCAGATTACTTTGCTTCTCATTAATGAGAAGCCGGTTCTTGCTTTCTGGAGCAAACACTCAGGTTAAACCAGGCATCCCCAAACTCGGCCCTCCAGATGTTTTGGGACTACAATTCCCATCATCCCTGACCACTAGTCCTGTTAGCTAGGGATGATGGGAGTTGTAGTCCCAGAACATCTGGAGGGCCGAGTTTGGGGATGCCTGGGTTAAACCAATCCATGAATGACAGGAGAGGAAAACAATATTTATTGAGCTGTCATAGGATATTTTGTCACTACTTGACATAGCTTAAATTGCTCTCCTGAAACCTGCGCAGCTCCTGGAGATAGGGAAGAAGAAGAAGCCACTGTCTATGGTCTGCTGAACTAAGTGTACCTGTCTCGCTCTCCTCCAAAGTGTACCTAGAGCTGAAGCTTTATTTATTCTGCAGTGTTTTACAGCTACTGTGACTTTCCTTGGAGCTGTCTACATTTCAAGAAAATATCCTCTTTATACAGGCCGCCTGCCAGTTTGACAGATGTTCCTCCCATGGACACTGCTTCTTACAGAGGCATATTTATCTCTAGTGTTTTTTTCCAGGTTAAAAAAGTTATATGCAGGAGAATCCTTATGACAGGCATCCCCAAACTGTGGCCCTCCAGATGTTTTGGCCTACAACTCCCATGATCCCTAGCTAAGAGGACCAGTGGTCAGGGATGATGGGAATTGTAGTCCAAAACATCTGGAGGGCCGAAGTTTGGGGATGCCTGCCTTATGACAACCAAAGGCAGGGAGTTTAGCAAATTTTGTGTGTGTGTGTTTTAACTTAATTATAAGCAAAGGAAATGTTTAAAATGTTGGTGGAGTTTTAATGCAGGTTCCAAAGGGGTCTTGGCTGGTCTGTTAGGGCAAATGGGATAGTGCCCCACCTGCCTGCCTTCCCATATTATTACAGTCCATGGGGTGGCTCTGGCTGTCAGCTTCCTCTTCAGAGTTGCCATTATAGTAATCAGCTGGGACGAGTACGGAACATACCTGCCAAGTTGCTGTCGGAAAAATAAGGGACCGGGCCGAAAGTAGCAGACCGGAAGTAGCGCTGCCGCCATTTTGGAACTGGGCAGAGCATGCTCAGAAGCGACTTTTGATCCTGCTCCGCCCAGTTCCAAAATTGCCACCGCGCCAGAAGTCGCACTGCAGCCATTTTGGAAGTGGGCAGAGCAGCATCAAAAGTCGCTTCCGAGCATGCTCCACCCAGTTCCAAAATGGCCGCCGCGCCAGAATAAACCGGGAAAAAACCAAAACAGGAACAGCTGGAAAAATGGGGATTTCCCGGGGAATACGGGATACTTGGCAGCTATGGTAAGGAAGCAAAACTGGAATTAGTTGGTTCTGTTTGCCAGTGGCTCTGGCTCTATGTACTCTTGGCTTCGCTGCATTTTGCCCTAACGGAACCGCCGACCTTCTGATCGGCAAGCCCTAGGCTCTGTGGTTTAACCCACAGCGCCACCTGCGTCCCCCATACCAGAGATACTACCCCTCCCTTAATACCTCATACACCCCGACAGGCTGGATCAATATGGTAAAGAGCTTTCACTGACATGGTTTTGCATATCTCTTTGCTGATGCTGTAATGGAGAAGAGGCCCTCATCTCAGTTTCAGTTCTATATTTTGCCCACCCCAAGTGAAACCCTGACATTACCTCATTCCACAGCTCATCAGGGCTTAATGCTTGTCACCCATTGATGGTCAACTTGCAGGTATGAATGAGTTGATCACCAAAGACAGAAGATGTTTACCACCCAGGGTCAATCAAAACACGTTGGTTTTTCAAGAGCAGTGACTAATGACATGGTGGGACCATATATTTGTCAGTTTGCACTTCTTGGTACAGAAAGTATTGATCTGATGTGTAGAAACCTTTCCTATTCTAATTAATTCAAGAGGGTTCTGGAAGCTTCTCTGTGTAAAAGAAGCAAGCAGAAGGTTCATGCTGTTTGGGTTATTCCTTCAGAGAAGCTGAGTACAGCTGGCTTAAACTGGTTCTCTTATCTCTTTCAGTCAAGGTCGTGCTGACTATACAGTGGAACCTCAGTTTATGAACACCTCGGTTTATGAATTTTCGGTTTACGAACGCTGCAGACCCATCTGGAACGGATTAATTCACTTTCCATTACTTTCAATGGGAAAGTTCGCTTCAGTTTATGAACGCTTCAGTTTATTAACAGACTTCCGGAACCAATTGTGTTCATAAACCGAGGTACCACTGTAATAAGAGGCCAGAAGGAACCTGGGTTTCACTTTCTCTTTCTATCTCTCTTCCTTCTGGTGTTGTGTTCTGTACATAGTATGCTTAGTGTTAAGGTTTAGACTTATTATAAGTTATTGTAAGCTTAAGTTAAGTCTGCTGCAACTGGATTTCTTAGTGACAGTGCAAATCCTGAATGTATTGGATTTGTGACCATGATGCTCATTTGCCTTCAGTAGTAGTAAAGCTCTGCTGGATGAAATACAGTTCCCTCTGGTCTATTTTCTGAGAATCCTGCAACGTGTTCTAAGTTTTTATTCTGCTAACTATACGTTGGAGTTCTGCTGTGGATCAACATTGAGTAGAATTTCAATGACCATATTTCCTTAATGGCCACAGGATTTCCATATAACAGTGATCCAGATGTTTACAGCTGACTGAGTACAGCGCCTTTGCCAGCAATTATTTTCTTCTTTTCCTGGCCACAAATCCCTTATTCATTTATACATACATACATACATACATACATACATACATACATGTAGACCTGGTCATCTTACTTAGCACCCCATGAAGATGAGAGGTTCCTGCTGAACATCTCAACAGAGAAAGTTGCAGATTTCCACAGAGGCACTGTGTGAAGTAAATCTTTCTCCGCAAGAGGCATCATCCCAGCTATTTTCCCATTATAGGTTTACTTTATTCCCCTCCCACCGACATTCACACAGTCATTCACAATTCACTTCCTTTGACAGAAAACTAAATCTGCAAGCAGATCAAAGCAGAGAGTTGCTATATTTATCCAATGAATAGGTGTGTGTGTGTGTGTGTGTGTGTGTTTTCCCTAAAAGGCATATGTTGCCAAAGCAACTGATATCTTAAAAGACCCCTCCTCCAACTCCTGGCCCAAGGAGATTTGTTTGCTTATGAGAACAATATGAAATGCATGTCTTGGCTGAAAACGACTACAACTCTCATCGTCCCAAGCAAGCACAGGTGTATGATGCTGGAACCAGTGGAAGTTGTGGACTGAAACATCTGGGAAGGCACCAGCTTGGTAAAAGCTGTTTTAAGGGTTTCTTGGTTTTAAGGGTTTCTTGGGGGAGAAGATCTTTATTACCTTCTTCCCCCACGCCACCCACAATCAATGTCACGTCTAGAAAAGGGCCCTACGACTGACAGAGGATGTGTAACTTAAAGCACCTAGAAACACATGCCACAGAAAAGCATGTCAACCACCCCAATCAAGCCATAGAAGGGTTCTCCCAGTAGCCTATCTACCTGGATTCACTTATTGCCTCACTTAGGACCAGTTTCAGTGATGAAAACCATCCTGCTTACAGTTTGCTGGAACGACATCCATCTCAGATATACCACTCTGAAGAAAAAAAGACTTTCAAGCCCATGTCAGTTCCATTCAGGAACTTGACCAATTGAAAACTTTGGAGACGAATCTGTTACTTGGTATGAATTATGGGCAGAGGGACATTCCATCAAAATGATCTACGAAAGATGAGCCTTACTGAACTAGTGGACCACACAAAACTGTTTGTTGACCATCCTTATAGTACTTTCCCTCCCAGTTACAACATGCACACGAAAAACAATCCTTTAGCACTTTGGGCAGGGTGAAGACATGGCTATGCTTGACAATGAGCAACAATCAATTGTCTGGCTTGTGTTCGCTGAGTGTCCATAGTGAGAATCTGGAGATCTATCCCAAGGATAGGGACCCTGGTGGCTCTGTGGGTTAAACCACTGAGCCTAGGGCTTGCTGATCAGAAGGTCAGCGGTTCGAATCCCTGTGGCGGGGTGAGCTCCCGTTGCTCGGTCCCAGCTCCTGCCAACCTAGCAGTTCGAAAGCACATCAAAATGCAAGTAGATAAATAGGAACCGCTACAGCGGGGAAGGTAAACGGCGTTTCCGTGTGCTGCTCTGGTTCGCCAGAAGTGGCTTTGTCATGCTGGCCACATGACCTGGAAACTATACGCCGGCTCCCTCGGCCAATAATGCGAGATGAGCGCGCAACCCCAGAGTCAGTCACGACTGGACCTAATGGTCAGGGGTCCCTTTACCTTTTTTATCCCAAGGATAAAATTACCATACATCCTTCTAGTGCCTTACTCGGTTACTGCTAATGGGGAAATAAAGCAATTTGTTAGCCGTTAGTTCTGAAATGCATAATCCCATACAATGCAATAGGTCACCATTGCTTCTCTTCAGCACCATGCAGTGATGGGTGGGGTTCAGTTGCAAGTCGACAACCTGTAGTTATAAGTTATAGACCTCCCACCCCACCCCAAATTATTTCTGCAAATACTGCTCCTAAATCCAAGCTGTGGCAAAGTGTTTGCTTGGTGGAAGAACTGCCCCCAAGTCATAATGCAACTTGGTAAGAACATTCTTGGCGAGGAGAGACGCTTTTTCCTCCCAGCATCAGCTGTGCAAAATAAATGACATTTTTCTTGGGCAGGCAGCAAATAAAGGTAAGGACAGATGGAAGGGCTAAATTAATGCCTGCCTGCGGGAGGCTTAACATTTGTACACTTGGGCCATTTTAGTTTGTTGTTCCTACGTTGATGTTCAGAGAAGAACAATTATTGATTAATTGCAACACTGGGCATAAGATTACCTTTCACAGGCATGCTGTCTTAGTATTTGCAAACAGGGATGTGGGGAGAGCAATTTTATTTAGCAAGAGAAAAAGGAGAAGAAGAAAAAGACATAGTGTCACAGTGGCCGGATGGGACTACTTCAGAGTAATGACTCTACACCGCTCTGCATTTTATCTTTTTATTGGTGCTGCGTATTTACAGTGCTAAAGGTAGAGCTATTTACAGAGACACATCTTTTCAGCTTTAATCAGAACCTCCGAATGGCGTTTGGCGCGTCTTGCGCCAGCATAACAACTTGGGGAGCCCCATCCTCTTCCCCCGACGCTTTCTGCGAAGTTCCGGAGTTGGGGGGATGGGTCTGCCCCCCTTTTTTCCTCCTTCCTCCTTCTACCCTGCCAGAGCCTTGGACCCCACTTCCTGTTTCCCCACTTGAGCTGGAGCTTTCCCTGCTCTCAGTCGTGCTCTGGGCTGGGCTGGAACTCAGGAGGGGAGGGGCTTCGCGATACCCCTTGCCCCTCACATCCATCCCCCTCCCAGGCCCCCCTTCCTCCCTCCCGAGAGGCTGCACGGGTGTCGGTGGTGACTGAAAGCCTAAAAACTCCATGCTGTCCGAGCCGGTTGGTGTGAACACCTCCCCCCAGTTCCCTTGGCCCCCTCTTTCCTCCTGGGAAGAGGGAAAGCCCAAAAAGTCTGTGGCCTCAGAGCTGGTGGGGGTGAAAATCTGCTGCCAGTCCACCTCTTCTCCTGACTGAGTGGACCTCGGAGATACCCACATCTCCTCCTCCGTGTCCTCAAACTCTGCTTCCCATCTCCATGGTGAACTGCTTTCCCCCTCCTGTGCTTCCTCCTCCTCCCCCTCCCTTTCCATGTGCCAGGGCTTGGGCCTGTGTGGGAAGAAGGCGTGGAATTCTTCCACTAAGAATTCCTCCTGTATCTGGGTGGCTGGGACCCATTCATTTTGGGATGGCGGGGCGTCCTCCCATGCCATAAGGTACTCCAGGCCCCTCACCCCCCTTCGTGAATCAAGGATGGCCGTTGCTTCATTGAGTGGCTCCCTGCCTCCTCTCTCCCCCCCTCCCTCGGGGGTCTGTGCGCTGCCTCGGAACCTGCTACTTTCCCTGTACGGAGACAGCAGCGATCTATGAAACACTGGGTGCACCCTCATGTCCTCTGGCAGTGCCAGCCTGTATGCCACCGGGTTTACCTGCTGCGTGACCGTGAAGGGGCCCAACCTTCTGGGTGCCAGCTTCTTGCACCTCCCTCTGGTGGGAAGGCCCTCCGAGGACAACCAAACCTTGTCCCCCACCCTGATGACCTCCCCCGGTCGCCTGTGGCGATCTGCCCCCTTCTTGTACGCTTCCTTGGCCCTCTCCAAGTGTTCTCTGAGCTGCTGGTGCACCGTCTCCAGCTCCTCTGCCCAATCCTCTGCCTGCGGGCCCTCCTCCTCCTCCTCCCCCTCCCTCTCCGGGAAAGATCTGAGGTCGCGCCCGTAGTTGGCCTTAAAGGGCGACACCCCTGTGGAGACGTGCACCGCATTGTTGTAGGCAAATTCTGCCAGTGGCAGGCGATCCACCCAGTCCGTTTGCCTCTGGCTGATGTAGCATCTCAGGTACTGCTGCAGAATGGCGTTGACCCTCTCCGCCTGTCCATTGGTCTGCGGGTGCCGAGCCGTCGACAAGCTGACCTCCACCTGCAGGAGGTTCATGAGCCGCCTCCAGAACCTGGAAACAAATTGGCGGCCTCTATCCGAAATAACTCTTAAAGGTAATCCATGCAATCTGAATATGTGGTCAACAAACAGTTTGGCTGTCTCTTCTGCAGAGACCGCCCTGGCACACTGTATAAAATGGCACATTTTGGACATAAGGTCCACCACCACCAACACTGCGGTCTTGCCCCTGGACGACGGCAGGTCTGTGATGAAGTCCATTGACACTACTTCCCACGGCCTGTGCGGGGTGGCTAATGGCTCCAGCAACCCTGCTGGTGCTGCTCTGACTACCTTTGCTCGCTGGCAGGTGTCACAGCCCCGTACATAGTCCCGAACATCTTCCCGCACCCCTGGCCACCAGAAGTGTCTCATGACTAGGTGAGTGGTTTTGTCCCTTCCAAAATGACCCGCCGTCGGGTTGTCGTGCATCTGCTTGAGGACCTTACCTCTGAGCTGGTTGGTGGGCAGGTACAGGGCTCCTCTGTAAAAAAGCAACCCCCGCCTTTCCACAAAGTCTTTTGCCTGCTCCCTCCCCCCTCGCAGCTCTCTGAAGATGCGGGTGGCAAACTCATCTGCTGCCGTCAGTGCTGTGAGTTCTGCCTCGCTCACCACTGCTGCTCCGCAGGACCATGCTGATGGGGGGGAAATGTGTCGGGGTGCTGGTGGCAACTCCTCCTCCATGTACTCTGGCTTGCGGGAGAGGGCATCCGCCCTGACGTTCTGCTCCCCCGGTATGTAGTGGATGGAGAAGTTGAAGTGCGAGAAGAACTCTGCCCACCGTATCTGCCGCTGGTTGAGCACCCTGGCCGTTCTCCAGAACTCCAGGTTCTTGTGGTCCGTGCACACCTGAATGGGGTGCTTGGCGCCCACTAGGAAGTGTCTCCAATGCTGGAACGCAGCGTGGATCGCGAGAAGTTCCTTATCAAACACCGTGTAGTTGCGTTCTGGCTGTGTCAGCTTTCTAGAGAAAAAGGCACAGGGTCTCCACTCTCTGTTGGCATCCAGTTGCAACAGGATCGCTCCCAAATCTCTGTCTGAAGCATCGGTCTCAACGCGTAGGGGCGCATCCTGCACCACGTGGAACAGGTTCTGGTCGGAAGCGAACACCCTCTTGAGGCTTTCGAACGCTGCTTGCGCTTCCTGTGTCCACCTGAACTTCTGCTTGCCTCTCAGGCAGTCCGTGATGGGAGCCGTAACGCGAGAGAAGTTCTTGATGAACTTCCTGTAGAAGTTGGCGAAGCCTAGTAGGCGTTGGGCATCCTTGCGCGTCCTGGGGCTGTGCCAGTCCAGGATGGCCTGCACCTTGTCCTTGTCCATCGCTAGCCCCTTGTCTGACAGTTTGTAGCCCAGGAAGTCCACCTCTTTGGTGTGAAACTTACACTTCTCCAGCTTCACATACAGGTGGTGCTCCTTCAGGCGCTGCAACACCTCCCTGACATCCTTCACATGCTGCTCTGGGTCATTGGAGTAAATAAGGATGTCATCCAGGAAGACCAGGCATTTCTTGAAGAGGAGGGACCCCAGGACGTGGTGCATGAAGGCCTGGAAGCATGCTGAGCCCCCTTGCAAACCGAAGGGCATCACCAGATATTCAAAAGAGCCCAGAGGCGTGAACATCGTGGTCTTCCACTCATCGCCTTCCCGGATCCTGATCAAGTTGTACGCCCCCCTCAGGTCGACCTTGGTGAAGATCTTGCCCCTGCGTGCCGCTGTCAGCAGATCGTCCACTCTGGGCATTGGGAAAGCCACCGGTTCTGTCATGTTGTTCAGGCGCCTGAAATCCACCACCAGACGGCGCTGTTGCGTGTCTTTCTTGTCCACCCAGAAGACCGGGCTGCCCCCTGCTGCCTTGCTTTCTCTGATGAACCCCCTCTTGAGGTTCTTGTCTATAAACGCACGCAGATCCTCCAGCTCCTGATCTGACATGGAGTACAGCTTGGCTGGGGGTAGCGTGGCCCCCGGCACCAGGTTGATCTGGCAGTCAAACGACCTGTGCGGGGGCAGGTGGTCGGATTCCGCTTCACTGAAGACCTCCTGCAGGTCCCAGTACGGCTTGGGTATCGCCTCACCCCCCTTGACGTGCATGGTGGCCACCGTGGCTATTGGAGGCCCCTCCCCTGGTTGGTGCTGCATGCAATGTTCCAGACAAAAGTCCGATCCAAACGTGATGCATCTCTGGTGCCAACTGATGGAGGGGTCATGGCGCGCCAGCCAGCTCATGCCCAAGACGATGGGGGGGTCTGAGATGGTGGTGACGTTGAATGCCAGTGTCTCTGAGTGTCGCCCCACCGTCATTCTCATGGGGGGGGGGTCTGGTGGGTGATGGCCCCTCCCAGCAACTCCCTGCCGTCAATGGTGGAGACGTGCAGGGGAAAATCCAGCTGCAGAAGTTGGATCTGGTGCGCTTCTGCAAAGTTTCTCGAAAAGTTGGCCGACGCCCCCGAATCGATTAACGCGAGGACCGTCAGGGGATACCCATTAGGGAGCGTTAGCGTCACTTCTAGAACCACCCCTGCTCTGGGGGGGGTGGGCTGGAGCTGCTCCTCGCTGTGCGGGCGGGTGGGTTGGGGCTGTTGTGTGCTGACTGCGCCTGGCTGCTGCCCCTTGTCTCCTGCAGCCAGGCTGTCTCGTTTCCCTGCTGTGGTGCTGCGTCAGTGGGGGAGGGCACAACCGTTCCCGCCTTTCCTTGCCATTCCCTGCGATGTGGGCAGTCTCTGACGAGATGCTGAGGGGAGTTGCAGAGAAAGCAATTCCCGCCTCTTCCCTCCTTGCGTCTTGGCGCCGCTGGGGTTTGAAAAGCCCCCGCGCGCGCGCTATCAATTTGCATGGGTTCCTGGTCTTGGCTGGCCCCTGGCATGGCGTGAGATGGCTGTTGGGGGAGTGGCTTCTCCTGCGACCGTGGGAACCAAGCCCGCTTTGCGCGCGTTGCTTGCTTGTCGTTCCACCGGGATTCCTGTCTCACCCCCACCGCCAGAGCCGCTTTGCTCAGCTGATCCATATTACTGGGCTTTGGACCTCTCGAGAGCTCATCTTTCACATCCTCATTCAACCCCAGGTAGAACGCCGCTTCCATCGGAGGCGAGTGCAGTTCCCACCCCAGTCTGTGCAGGGCATGGTGAATCTTGACCAATATTCGCGAACTGTCATTGTTCTTTGTCGTAAATTATGCAGTTCCTCTTTGGTCTGGTCCATATGGCTATCAGACGCATACATGGTTTTTAAAGCCTCTAAAAATAGTTTGACATTCTTCATGCAAGGATTTTTTGTCGCGATTAACGGTCTAAGCCACTCCCTGGCTGCCCCGGTAAGGTGTTCCACAATAAACGCTACTCTGTGCCCATCATCAGGGAACTCATCATGGTGTAGCTCAAGAGCATACACGATCTCAGTCTCAAAGCCATGATATTCCCTCGGGTCTCCATTGAACTTGCTTACTAGGGTCCCTGCTCTCCTTCCTGGCAGCACTTGGAGCTGGGCTCCCCCTCCTCCCTTGTTTTTCTCTGCATCCAACTTGTTTTGGAGGTCCACGGCTACCGCCCTTAACTGCTGCTCTTTCTCCTGAAGTGCTCTCACCTGTTCAGCAAGGTTGTGCCTGTCCTCTTTGACTTTCTCCATTTCTTGCTTAGCCGCCTTTAATTCCCCCTGTGCCTGCAACGCCAGTTGCTGCAGGTCCTGCTGGGCTTTCTCCGCGATCTGCCGCCATTTCTCCGCTTCTGGCGCGCTCATCCCGGCAACTCCAAAGTAGCCCAAAAAAAGATTTCGGAGGTTGCTGTCACAGTGGCCGGATGAGACTACTTCAGAGTAACGACTCTACACCGCTCTGCATTTTATCTTTTTATTGGTGCTGCGTATTTACAGTGCTAAAGGTAGAGCTATTTACAGAGACACATCTTTTCAGCTTTAATCAGAACCTCCGAATGGCGTTTGGCGCGTCTTGCGCCAGCATAACAACTTGGGGAGCCCCATCCTCTTCCCCCGACGCTTTCTGCGAAGTTCCGGAGTTGGGGGGATGGGTCTGCCCCCCTTTTTTCCTCCTTCCTGTCCCACCTGGGACGCTGGCTCTTCTACCCTGCCAGAGCCTTGGACCCCACTTCCTGTTTCCCCACTTGAGCTGGAGCTTTCCCTGCTCTCAGTCGTGCTCTGGGCTGGGCTGGAACTCAGGAGGGGAGGGGCTTCGCGATACCCCTTGCCCCTCACACATAGATTTGCAGAAGATCAGCCTTCTGACTCCTAACAGTTTCATAATGGTAATAGCAGAGGAGGTCAACCAAAGACGATCAAGGGTCTGGAAACCAAGCCTTAGGAGGAACAGGTTTGAGGGAATTGGGTACGTTGACCCTGGAAAAGAGGGGACTGAGAAGAGTTACGATAGTCATCTTCCAATATCTAAAGGGCTGTCCCATATAGAGCATGGAAAAAGCTTGTTTTCTCCTGCTTTGGAGGGTAGGACCTGAACCCATGGATTCAAGTTACAAAAAGGAGATTCTGACTAAACGTCAGGAAGAACTTTCTGACAGTAAGAGCTTTTTGACAGTGGAACAGACCAGAGGGGGGTTAAGGGGAGGCACAACTGGTTCAGTAACACTGGATGCAGACTCTGGCACTATGATTTAGAATGGAGAGGTGGAGGGGCGCTGAATTGGGTGTCGTACAGGGTGCCACTGAAATTTGAGACCCCCAAGATCCACGCCCCCTGAAGAGACTCCCATGAGAGGTGGTGGAGTCTCCTTGCTTGGTGGTTTTTAAGCAGAGGCTGTGTGGCAAATTCAGGATCCAAGCACTGTGAACAACATAACGAAGTGGGAGAGTTTTGAAAGAGAAGGCAAGTCCTGGCTTTCTTGCCGCTATGCCTTAGCATCACCACCACGGCTGCCCAGAGAGCAATATTTGCTCTCTGCCTATCTCTCTTCTGACCAACTTCCCTTCGCTTCTTCCTGTCCTGGAACTGGATCTCTCCAGGAGCAGCCTGAAAACTGGCTGGTTCCTCAGAGCACTTTGGGAATTGCCAAGACTGGGGTGCTGGCAAGAGCATCCCCCAGGGGCTTCAGCCATCTAGGTCAGCTGAGGCTCGCTCTCTGCACCCTGCAGGCTTCTTCCACTCCTGGCCCCCAGCTTAGCACAGCTCCCCCGGCAGAGCTCTGCAGCATTAAAGCAGGTGTGTGAAATGACACGTCACTAAGCTACTTGCACATTAGAGCTAGACCAATCGCCTCTCACTCCACCCCAAAAAATATTCAGACGTGGCAACTCTGTGTATGTGTATATTTATCAGACTGTGTTGCTAGAAAAAGGTCCAAAGGTTCAAAACTGCAAACAGGGGCGTAGGAAGATAGGGGCGGTGGGGGTGGGGTGCCCCGAGCGGCAGGCTCCAAGGGGCGCCATTGCGGGTGCCCACCCCGCCCCCAAAATGCGCGCCCTGCCCCTGGAACACGTACTACCGCCCTCCGGGAGGTGCACCACGCCCCTGGAACGTGTGCCACAGCCCTCCGGGAGGTACACCATGCCCCCAGAATGGACGCCAGCCCCGCCCTCGGTGCCGGAGCATGAAGCTCCGCCACTCACTGCAAACTGTTAATGTCAGACAAGATGGAGAGACAGTCCAGGAATCACTGCGTGGATCGCCAGCTCCTACGTTCTTTCCCTCTCCCTCCCTCTCCCTCACACAGCAGCGCCGGCGGCGCCTCCTCCCTCCCTCCCTCCTCCTGGCTTCTCCCTACCCTGCCTAGAGGAGGAAGGGGGCTGGGCTTTCTTGGTGCCAGCAGCAGCAGCGCTCAAGCGGCCACCATTTTAAGCAGCCCCTCTCCAGAGCCCTTTTGCGAGCCACTCATCGTCCCTCCGCCGCCACAGCTGCTGCTCACAAGACACAGGTAAGCAGCCATTGGGGCTCGTGGTGCTCTTGCATCATTCCCCCCCCAAAAAAAAATATAGTCCTGCCCCCCACAAGGTCCGAGGGGCAATGAACCAGCCCCCTGCTGAAAAAGTTTGCTGACCCCTGACCTAAGCATCTACTGTGAGATGCATGCTTTTGTGAAGGATGCAGCTTTCTTCCACAGTTAGTTGTAGCAGACAAACCTCTGAATGGAGGGAATTAAGCAGGAAATGTTCCCAAAGTTCTATTTCACTTTACCAGTTTCCTTTAATACAGCAATAACAGCACTGGTGGGACCCAGGTGGCGCTGTGGTTAAACAACTGAGCCTAGGGCTTGCCGATCAGAAGGTCGGCAGTTCGAATCTCTGTGACGGGGTGAGCTCCCGTTGCTTGGTCCCAGCTCCTGCCAACCTAGCAGTTCGAAAGCACCTCAAAATGCAAGTAGATAAATAGGAACTGCTACAGCGGGAAGGTAAATGGCGTTTCCATGTGCTGCTCTGGTTTGCCAGAAGCGGCTTTGTCATGCTGGCCACATGACCTGGAAGCTATACGCCGGCTCCCTCGGCCAATCATGCGAGATGAGCGCGCAAACCCAGAGTCGGTCACGACTGGACCTAATGGTCAGGGGTGCCTTTACCTTTACCTAACAGCACTGGTACTGCCTTGCAGGGCTGTTGTATAAATGATTGAGTTGATTTATACATGGAGTATTTTGAATACAGCAACTATTCCATCTAGCTGCTGCAGGTGGGGAGCAAAGCCCACCCCATCAGCTGAGCTGAAAAGAAAAATGCCTTGGCGCTGTGGATTAAACTACAGAGCCTAGGGCTTGCTGATCAGAAGGTCGGCGGTTCGAATCCCCATGACAGGGTGAGCTCCCATTGTTCGGTCCCTGGTCCTGCCAACCTAGCAGTTCGAAAGCACCTCAAAGTGCAAGTAGATAAATAGGTACCGCTTTGGCGGGAAGGTAAACAGCGTTCCCGTGTGCTGCTCTGGTTTCGCCAGAAGCTGTTTAGTCATGCTGGCCACATGACCCGGAAGCTGTCTGCGGAAGTGGACAAACGGCGGCTCCCTTACCAGTAAAGCGAGATGAGCGCCGCAACCCCAGAGTTGTCCACCACTGGACCTAATGGTCAGGGGTCCCTTTACCTTTTATCCCTGAACTGGCTCCGTTCAAGCTGGTAATTATAGGAACTTTGTAACTTTGGGAACTGATTCCTGGGTTTTCTTTTTCCTTCTCCCCCCTGGCCTCTCGTCTCTGCCCTCTTTCCACCTAGGAGAGCAGAAGCCCCACCAATCTGTAGGGAGGTCCATGCTGGGCAAAACATAATTATGATCATTTGCTCTCTTCCCAGGGGACTCTTATGCCATCCACCTACACACGGCCACCAATTCCTTCTCTCCTCTCCTCCTCTAAATTTGCCTTGGCTACGGTATTGACTGATCACCGAGCCCAAGCACTAATTACTTCCGACATGAAGGAGTGGCGCAGAATATAAACCAAGTGGGACACAGCGAGGCAGGGAAGAAACTTGCGTAAACCACCGAACACATATGCACCAGAGCAGCTAGAAACGAGGAAACAAACAAGGCTTTGCAGCACAATAGCCAATTAGTTCATCAGATTCTAAAGAGTTCCACCTTCAACGAGAGCAAAATATCTCTAGCCCTCAAAGTGGCAGAAAAGCTTTGAGGTGCCTTCTAAAAGCTCCGTGACCAGAAAGTATTTCTGGAAGACTGCAGCCTTAGTGCAATCTCTACAAATCTCATCCCTTCTTACAAACTTCAGCTCCTTTACCCATCAATGTGACTTTATTTCTTTTTCTCCCCCCAATTTCAACATGTTTCCTGCATGCTTTGTTTTAATTTTATTTTATTTTACTGTATTTTCAAAGTTTCAAAAAGAAAAAAACAATTTTTACACACACACACACACACACACGTTTAAATTAAACCATAGTCCATATCAGTACCATTATGGGGTTCCCTGAACCACCTGACTTCCCTCCGTTAATCTTCCTTTTTTTAAATGCATCTAATTGTATTTATCCAAATTATTGTACTTCATTTTTATCCTTTCTTATTTTAAATTACAAGTGCTATGTCAATCCTGCTAATGTTTTTTAAATTTTTACAGTGTATTTTACAGTATCCTATATAATAAAGTCCAAGTGTCTCTGCGTCCAGTTTTCCCGTGTGTCCCTGGGTTACTGCGCATGGGCCCCAGGGACACAGGGATTGGACAGCAGAGACTGGACGCACACGTGCACACGCTCTCCCCACCACCACCACCTACCATTTCCCTGCGGCTGCCAACCGCCGCTCCTGGCTGGACTGAGCGTTGGCGGGGGGGAGCGCACACGTGTGTGCGTCCAGCAAGGACAGGTCCCGGGGTTCGGAGAAGCGCTGCGCAAGCTATTTTACAGGTCCACCACATATGATGGAATGTACCCTCTTTAACTTTACACTTCCGACGAATGTTGGTCATGTTCTTATACATTTTCACTAGTCTTGTAGGAGTCAAACACAGTCATACCTCAGGTTACAGACACTTCAGGTTGCGCGTTTTCGGGTTGCACACCGCGCCGAACCCGGAAGTACCGGAACTGGTTACTGCCGGGTTTCAGCGCTCACACATGCGCAGAAGCACTAAATTGCTCTTAATCTGATGCGTTCTTAACCTGTATCGAACTTTCCCATGGAAAGTAATGGAAAGTGAATTGATCCGTTCCAGACAATGGAAAACACCACCTAAAACAGCAATTTAACACGAATTTTACTGTCTAACAAGACCATTGATCCATAAAATGAAGGCAATATCAATGTACTGTACTATAAAATAAATAAGACAGTATTTTAGATGAAAAAAAGTATCATTTTTCCCCCTACATGCACTGATGATAGTCAGTTTGGATGGGGGGCTTTTATCCATTTCTGCAGTCACACAATCAACCAGTAGCTGGACTGGGTTTCACACAGTCACAAAAACAAGTCACAAAAATGAAGTCACAAAAAGGAAGTCACAAGCCACAGCCACAAAAGCGAAGTCACAAGTCAGTCCTATAAAATTAAGAACAAGTCACGGTAATTTAAAAAAAAAACCAAAAAAGCCACACAAACCAAAACGCAAAAAAATAGCAAAAACAAAACCTCCAGCTGGCAGACTCAACAGGAAGACTCTGATTAGCAGCGAAGGGACTCAATTAACAAATGAAACACACGCAACAGGAACCAAACAATGAAAAGCGACCCCTAAAACAGCAAATTTACATGAATTTTACTATCCAACGAGGCAATTGATTCATAAAATGAAATCAATAAAACAGTACAAAATGAACATGTGGTTTTTTTCTTACCTGCACTGATGATAGTCATTGTTTGGATGGGGGCTCAGGGTCCTCTTCCACAATCTCAATGGGTGTCTTCTCTCCTGTGGATGTTGGGGCTTGGCTCCCCTCATTCGGAGAGCCTCCGCAGCTGGAGCCCAGTCCCAGAGGCCTCCGCAGGCCCCGTGGATGTCCGGACTTCGCTCCGGGCAGTTGCGAGGCCTCCGAGAGCTCGGATAACTCACTTCTCGGTTAAAATGTTACATAACCCGAAAACATGTAACCCAAAGTGTTCATAACCCGAGGTACCACTGTATCTCCTTTCTCCATGAGCCTGGGCAGCCCCTGAGGTGTTGGTTGTTCAGGGGTGGGGGTTGGGAAGTGGTGGGTGGTGGGTCAAGCATGGAAGGCGGAGAAGGAGGGCCAAGAGCTGTGGCGAGGCTCGGGCAGTACTGTCAGGAGTTTGTGCAGGAGCCGGGCCCTGGGACCATACCTGCCAAGTTGCTGTCGGAGAAATAAGGGACCGGGCCGGAAGTAGCAGACCGGAAGTAGCGCTGCCGCCATTTTGGAACTGGGCGGAGCATGCTCAGAAGCGACTTTTGATGCTGCTTTGCCCAGTTCCAAAATGGCTACCGCGCCAGAAGTTGCACTGCAGCCATTTTGGAACTGGGCAGAGCAGCATCAAAAGTCGCTTCTGAGCATGCTTCGCCCAGTTCCAAAATGGCCGTCGCGCCAGAATAAACCGGGGGGAAACAAAAAAATCCGTTTTTTCAGCTAGGAACAGCTGGGAAAACGGGGATTTCCCGGGGAATACGGGAGACTTGGCAGCTATGCCTGGGACCAGCAGGGCTTTGCAGGACTGGGATCCTCTTCGGCTTGTTCTGGAGAGGCAGGGTGCGGCCGCACAGGTGAGGCCACTTGGTATCCGCTGCACCTGGTGGCAAGAGCCGGCAGGGGATATAAGGCCAGCAGTTCCCGTCAGCTCTTTGCCACAACAATGCGCTCTCTGCCTCGCCGTGTGCCTCCTTACCTTTTGTCCGTGACTTCGTGCCTTGACCCTCGGACTGTGACTTTGTGCTTCTTCCCTTGTGCTTCTTGACCCTTGGACCTCTGCTCCTCGGACGTTTGTGCCTACCATCTTGCCCCCGGTCCCGACGCTCCTTGCTGGGACTTCGCTCGTAAACGGCCTGGACCATGACAAGTACAATGCCTCCCTTCCCATCGGAGTAGCCCCAATCCCATTCCTACTTGGGTGCAAGCAGGAGGGGGCAGGGATCCCTCAGCTGGGAAGGGAGGCTTCCCGTTGCCTAACTGAGAGATCTCTGCCCCTTCCTGCTTGCATGCAATCTCTGATAGGCAGCGTGAAGCCTCCCTTCACAGCTTAGTTGCTGGGCTCAGGGAAGGTGGAGGCAGCCCGGAAGCTGCATCTTAGAGCCCCTGCACCACTATCATATGGGGACTTCCAGTGAGGCAAAATGGTGGGCGCAACAGCAGCGAGCAGCTCCTGAAGCCAGCCAGAGCCAACTGTGCTACCAGGCTGCCTCCGGGCTGCTGAGGCTGCGTTTCCCGGGGACATTAAATGAAATCCGGGGACATTCCGGGGATGGAATTTGTCCGGGGACAGATTCACAAATCCGGGGACTGTTCCCGGGAAACGGGGACGCCTGGTAACCCTAGCCAAGTACAACCCTGAAGTGGCAGGGGGCTGGGCACTCCCTTCCGCCCTCCCCATATTCCCCATTCACAGCCTCCCAAAACGGCTCCAGAACCTGCACAGTCCGGGTTCTGAGCTGTGTCTTTTTGCAAACCCAAAGTTTCCTTTTCATTTGCTGAGCTTCGCTGAAGCAAAGGCAGCTCCTTTCTTCCCCCCTTTGTCTTGGAAGGTCTGAGGCAAGACAACGGAGTCTCTTGGTTTGGTCCCTGGTCTCTCACAGCAGGCTGCCTTCAACACACGGACATTAAAGGTCACTTGTTGGACCTTATTATACACGACTGGCGGAGAAAACATCTGGAACTCGACTTATTTCCCCTTTCTTTCTAACTGCTGGCCACTCTCCTGGGTGCTACCTCTATTGCTGAAACGTCTATGGTCCCCCGTAGCCTCAGACAATGCCTTTAAGAAAGCCAAACCTGGCTGGTTGCATTGATTTTTTTTTCCCTTGTTACTAACCTTTAGAAGCCAGGGATTTAACCCTTAAGTCGGTGTGGTTGCATTATCAACTTTACCAAGACTGCTACCAACGAGCAAGCAGAGAGTTGGATCTAAGGCAGGCATCTCCAGATGTTCTGGACTACAATTCCCATCATCCCTGACCACTGGTCCTGTTAACTACGGATCATGGGAGTTGTAGGACAAAACATATTGAGGGCCGCAGTTTGGGGGTGCCAAGGCATTGTGTTCCATTTATGAATGGAGGTTTTAAAGTAAAGTTAGTGGTTTTTGGGGTGGGGTGGGGTGGGGTAGAGTATTACAGTTTCTAGATGGCAGATGTGTCATACAAATGCAAGACTGTCACAAAGCTGGTTCTGTATGTACAATTTATAACAGGCATCCCCAAACTGCGGCCCTCCAGATGTTTTGGCCTACAACTCCCATGATCCCTAGCTAACAGGACCAGTGGTTGGGGAAGATGGGAATTGTAGTCCAAAACATCTGGAGGGCTAAAGTTTGGGGATGCCTGATTTATAAGCTGGTAGGTTAAGACCAGGCTTCCTTAAACTCGGCCCTCCAGATGTTTTGGACTACAATTCCCATCATCCCTGACCACTGGTCCTGTTAGCTAGGGATCATGGGAGTTGTAGGCCAAAACATCTGGAGGGCCGCAGTTTGGGGGTGCCTGGTCTAAGGCATACTAAGTTGGAACCCAGACTTCCCACAACCTGGCGCCCTCAAGATGTCTCAGGACTCTTAATTCCCATCAGGCCCAGCCAGCACAGGATTGGCCCATGGCCTGGAAGTGTCTTACCCTGCTTTATTATTTTAGGACATATATATATATATATATATATATATATATATATATATATATGACAAAGTGATAATAAAAATAAATAAGAATAGAACGTGCACCCCACCCCCGAGACCATTCCATTGTAACTATCCAACTTCCCAAAATTTCAGCACCTCTTGTGATGGTTTGATCCCTTTCCATTTTAGCAGACCTGGAAGTAAAAGGCAGCCCCTGTTTTATGAAGCATCCTTTAGGGTTTTTACAGATAGAAAGGGGAAAGGCCCACCATGTTACCAGGGAATGGAAGCAGCTGAACGAGGCAATGAGGAAAATCATTCGTTTCGCTCAAGCCATTCGCCCAGCCTGCAAGCTTTTATTTTATTATTACTCCGGTGATGGCAAAGGTTAATTCATTGATCAGAGGAGGCTATGTTGTTCCAACAATTAAAATTAATTCTTGCCTCTGTGTACAGGAAAGAGACAGATGGCAAAGATGTAGGAGGGAAGGCGGAAAAAATGCAGACAGGAGAGAGGAGGGGGGGGAACAGCAAGCAATTTGTGTTATTTTTAAGAAAGAAATGTTCCTCAGACTTGAACTAGAGGTGGCTGGATTAAAGATCATTTCTCTCAAACCGCTGAGGATAAGATTTGAAGAGCGCCAGATTGCAGATCGCACAGTCTCTATGCAAACGCATATTCTGGCTGCCCAGATTGCTATTTGGAAATCAATTCCTTCTTCTGTTGCACCTCCCATGTAGTGCTGCCTGAAGCAGGTGGCTTCAGGTGTCCTTGAATAGAGGCACATAAAACCTACTCTCAGATTACAGAGTTACACATCTGGAACATCTGGGGAGGGAAAGATGGGGGGGAAACCAACAAACCCACCAGGCAATACCGTTCCCCAACACTTTTCTGTCAAGGGGTAATATGTGGCAGGCAGAGCAAGAGAGAAAAGTGTGCTGGGTTAAATAATCTGGAATAAAAACTAATCGAGAATAAAAGTAATCTGCAATGTGGTTTGTTTGGTTGTTTTTTTTACAATTTTTTTAAATCAATGCTGCATTTGGTTGTTCCGAAACTATATTGAAGGGGGGGGGGGCGCAGCACTTTAAAAAGCCAGAAAAAATAAGGAGGAAATAAAAATGAAGGAACTCTGATGAGATATGTTATAAGAATTTTAAGGTCTCAAACATAGAATAAATATTATTCAACAAGAACTCCGTTGGACTGGTTATGTTGTGCCTGACTATCGTCTTCCAAAGCAGCTACTCTATTCCAAACTTAGAAATGGAAAGCCTAATGCAGGCGGTCAACAAAAGAGGTTTAAAGACTCACTCAAGGGAAATCTTTAAAAATGTAGTAGCCTACAAAAATGTAGTAGCTGGGAAACACTGACCTGCGAGCGCCCCAATTGGAGAACAGCCTTTACCAAAGGTGTCATGGGCTTGGAAGACGCTCGAACTCAGGACAAAAGGGAGAAATGTGCTAAGAGGAAGGCACACTTGGCAAACCCTCACCGTGATCAACTCCCCCCTGGAAACCAATGTCCCCACTGTGGAAGGTTGTGTGGATCCAGAATTGACCTCCACAGTCACCTACGGACTCACTGTTAAGACTGTGTTCATGGAAGACAATCTTACTCGGCTATGAGAAATAAAATAAGAAGACATATATACACATATAATCACCAAAGAAAGAAGAACATTGAATGTGTCCATGGTAAGTCTGCGTTTATATGCAAGTTGTTCGTACGTTGTGAGTTTGTATAAATCTTCAATTCAATCGTAGAAGGGAGCCGCATTTTTATTTCTCCAATTCATCAGTACAGTTATCAGTCTTTTCGCTGTTGTAAGGGCACGGAGAGTCCACTCCTATTGCCCTTTTGTAAGGTTCCATGCGCTGGGTGTATAATTCCAAAGGATATTTTGCTCTGTAAATGTACATTTGGCCCCAGCGATGGGAGTCCAGCAATGAATCATTTAGCCAGTGCAATGGAGGAGGAAGAGGTTGAAAAAGTGAGACTTACTGGCACCTGTAGCAGCAGCAGCAGCAGCAGCAACAGCTAGAGCGTGGCCTGCAGTGCCACCTGGTGGCCCACCTCAGAACTTCCATGCCCATCCCAGATTTACACACACACACACACACACACACCAATAATTCCCAAGCAGGAACATCCCAATCAAACAGCTCGTTGCCACAACCCCCCTCCCCCAAATTTCACAACATAGGAGTAGTGTGAGTGGAGGCTGGGTGCAACACATTGTAGACCCCAGGCGGAGTAGTAGGGGAATCTCATTCTTTAGAATCATAGAATCATACAGTTGGAAGAGACCACAAGGGCCATCCAGTCCAACCCCCTGCCAAGCAGGAAGCACCATCAAAGCATTATTGACATATGGCTGTCAAGCCTCTGCTTAAAGACCTCCAAAGAAGGAGACTCCACCACACTCCTTGGCAGCAAATTCCACTGTCGAACAGCTCTTACTGTCAGGAAGTTCTTCCTAATGTTTAGGTGGAATCTTCTTTCTTGTAGTTTTTCTCTTTGACATCTGGTGGGAGGGCGTTCCACAGGGCGGGTGCCACTACCAAGAAGGCCCTCTGCCTGGTTCCCTGTAGCTTTGCTTCTCGTAGACAGCAGGTAGTAGCCCCACGTAGAGTGCATTGCAGTAGTTCAAGCGGGAGATAACTAGAGATAACAAGCGGGAGATAACCACTCTGGCGAGACAGTCTGCGGGCAGGTAGGGTCTCAGCCTGCATACCAGATGGAGCAGGTAGACAGCTACCCTGGACACAGAACTGACCTGCGCCTCCATGGACACCATAAATTGAAGGGTCCCAGTGTTACTCTGAGCCTCAGCCACAAGGAATGTGCAGCAGCAGAAAATGGTAACGCTGTTCTAGGCTGCATCAACGGAAGTCCAGGGTCCTGATGAAAGGAAGTCAAAGTCCTACCCTCTCCTGCATGGTCAGGCCACACCTGGAGTCCTGTGTCCAGTTCTGGGCACTACCATTTAAGAAGGGTGTTGACAAGCTGGAATGTGTGCAGAGGAGGGCAACCAAAATGACCAAGGCTCTGGAAACAAAGACTTACAGTATGAGAAATGCTTGAAGGAGCTGGGTAGGTTCATCCTGGAAAAGAGGAAACTGAGAGGAGATCTGATAGCCATCTTCAACTATGTTAAGGGCTGTCACATGGAAGAGGGAACAAGCTTGTTTTCTCCTGCTCTAGACGGTAGGACTCGAACCCATGGATTCAAGTTACAAGAAAGGAGATTCTGACTAAACATCAGGGAGAACTTTCTGACAGCAAGAGCTGTTTGGCAGTGGAACAAACTCCCATGAGAGGTGATGGTCTCTCCTTCCTTGGAGGTTTCTAAGCAGAGGTTGGATGGCCATCTTCCATGGATCCTTTTGCTGAGATTCCTGCATTGCAGGGGTTGGACTAGATGACCCTCTGGTCCCTTCCAACTCTAAGATTCTATGATATTGATCTGGATTAATGACAGCCATCTACCAATTTCATGTTCAAAACTGCTTCCCACCCCAACCCCTTACTGATTACTTTATTAAAAAAAATACATTAAAGTAGACAAATACTAACTTACAAAAAGGCTCAATAAACCTGTCACCTTTATTATATACACCTTTATCATAATCACATGTCAGATTTACTTTTGTGAATGAAATAAAATGGTTTCAACCAGTTTTTAATAACCAACAATCAAATGTAGAGCTTGGGGTACATTTAAACACGGCTTATATCAACTCCCCAGATGTTGAGTGTCCAGGGGTTCAGTGCCTGGTACCCAGAAACTCATGGCATAGGGGAGTCTGGCACCCACAAACTCATAACATTTCACTTCCTTGCAACCTAAGGAAAGCTGTTTCTTGGCAGAAGACACTGGGCAGAAACTGAAAGAAACGGGGATGGAGAGGTCAAATGGTGAAGTCTTGCTCCTGTCCATCATAATACTGGACAGATTATTACAGGGTGTTGAGAGAGGTTGTTTTTAACTATTAATTGAGAAACAGCATCCATAGTCTAGGCCAGGAGTGTTTTCCCTTGGTGACCCCGCCATGTTGAAAAGTGTGTGTGTTTGCAAGGTATTTGCAACGTGTTTCCTGTCCTTTCCAGAAATGCACTGTGCTGGATTAAGCCAGCTCTAGATCTTTTCTAAATAAATAAAATAAAAACCACTTAACCCACTGAAAGGTACAGTATATTTGAAAAATTAATGTTAAGGGGAACAATGCCCATTGTTAAGCAAGGTAGCTAAAGTAATGGTGTCATGCCCTCTGTTGTGACACGTCCCCCTGCTGTGTGACTTGGCTGAGGACTTTGGGAAGAGCAACTATTTGAGGATAGTTCAGAAGAAAGGAGGTGGTTTGTGAGAAGTAATGATGTTTTCTGGCAAAATGAAGATTTCTTCTTCTTGGGTGTAAGTAGGATCTCTAATTCTTTCTGCATTCTGCTTCTTTTGCTCTCCCCTCAAGATTTAGAAACATGGGGAACCAGGTCAGCAAGTTCAGCTGCTGGTTGCCCTAAATTCAGCGCAGAGTTAGGGAGTATCAAGGAAGAATCCTTTTCCTGACTATGTATTTTCCCTCTTCTTTCCTAGGTTTCATGGTCTTTGCAGGCTGTGTGAGCTGCTGGCCTCCTGCTGTCATACCCCCCCCCCCAATCCATCCCTTGGTCTGCGAGGAGGAGGAGAAATGGGGTGATCAAGTGATGGTTATGAAAGATGGGAAAGAATCCTTAGTGAAGGTGAAAAGCATTTATGTTCAATCAAGCGACCAGGGGATGGGTGCCACCAATGCCAATATGGATGGTGTTGATCTTTCTTCGTGAGGAACAGGGAGGGCAGAGAGAATCTGGATCAATGTGGGGGGTGGGAAGCAGCTCCCTGATTCAAGAAGAATTCAGGGATGGGATGAGGACTTCGGGATGAGCAACTATTTGAGCATAGCTACTTTGAAGAGGTAGTTTGTGAGAAAGGAAATATGTTTTCTGGTGCAATGATGAGACTTCCTTCATCTAAAGTGTAAGTAGGATTCCTTTTTATAGATATATAAAAAATAATAAAGTTTATTAGAAAATTTATACAACATTACATACATCACCTTACATACACTCAACAATCACACCCTCAACATTTTAGTAAAAACAAACATATAACTACATTAATAGCACATTATACAAATCATACAAACATCACCACCCAACACCCACCCAGTGTGTTAGGCTTCCAATCACTTAATCCGTATTATCTCTCGCTCTCCGTTAGTTTCCCTTGCACATTGTTAACTCCATACACTTATCATTTCTTATCATTCTTATCATTCTATCCTTCATTTCTGTAAATATTAGCTCATATTTGATCATTCATTTTCTATTTTCTTCTTATGCTAATTACGAAACTTTTCTTAATCTGATAGAAATTCTGGCTTTTCAATGTAATTTTCAAATATTCTTTAAATGTCCTCCATTCTTTCTCCATTTTTTTTCTTTTGGAACCCTTCCAATATTAATCTTACCAGATTATAATAGTCTATTAATTTAGCTAACCATTTCGTTTTTGTTGGTATTAGAGCACTCTTCCAGTTTTTCGCTACCAAAAGTCTTGCAGCCACTGTTGCATATAAATACAATACTCTGTCCCAGGCATAGGCAACCTTGGCTCTCCAGATGTTTTGGAACTACAACTCCCATGATCCCTAGCTAACAGGGCCAGTGGTCAGGGATCAAGGGAGTTGTAGTTCAAAAACATCTGGAGAGCCAAGGTTGCCTATGGCTGCTCTATCCTCTTCTTTTAGACTGTCAGGTTTTATTCCCAATAAAAATCCCTCTGGCGTCTTCCTAAATGAATATATAAACATCTTTTTCATTACATTATAAATGAGATCCCAAAATTGCTTAACATTGGGACAATCCCACCAGATATGCATCATGGAACCTAATGCTGAATTACATCGCCAACATACACTACTACAACCTTTCTTTATTTTGGCAATCCTCTCTGGTGTTAGATACCATCTTGAGGAAATTTTCCTTTAAAATGTAACAAGGGGAAAAAATTGTGTCTTTTCACCAAAACCTCTCCCATTGTGTAAACATAATATTTTTACCAAAATCTTGCACCCATCTTTCTGGATTCTGCTTCTTTTACTATCCCTCAAGATTCAGAAACATAGGGAACCATGGCATGGTTAGATTAATTTATAAAGACTGGCTGCGTGAGCTGCTGCTCTCCCGCTGTCACGTCCCTAAGATCCATCCCCTGGTCTGTGAGGAGGAGGAGGAGGAAGTGATGATAATGAAAGAGGGCAAAGAAAGGAAAGTGAAGATCAGAACAATCTATGTAAGACCAAGTGACAAGGGGATGGATGCCACCACTGCAGGTACAGGAAAGGAATCAGACTTTATAAAGAGACTACCTTTCAAACTTCTTATAAATGGAAACTGGGGGAAGCCCCCTCCAAAAGAAGAGACTGTGGCCACTAACTAGCTGATCCACATGTCTGTTCAGGCGACTCTCTAGATGCCAACTCAGTTGTTCTCAGAGGCTGTTGAAAGAGAGAATGGCCAGTGTGGCAGGCTGTGCGAACTGCTGGCCTCCTGCTGTCCTGCCACTAAGATCCATCCCCTGGTCTGCGAGGAGGAGGAGGAAGAGATATTGGAAGAGAAATGGGAGGATGAAGTGATGGTTATGAAGATCAGAAGGAATCATTAGTCAAGGTTAAAAATATTTATGTAAGACCAAGTGACCAGGGGATGGATGGATGCCACCGATGCCAGTATGGATGGTGAGTGTTGATCTCTGTTCATGAGGAACAGGGAGGCAAGAGGGAATCTGGATCACGGGGGTGGGGCGGGGAAGCAGCTCCCAGATTCAAGAAGAGTTCAGGGACGGGATGAGGACTTTGGGAAGAGCAACTATCTGAGGATAGTTCAGGTGAGAGGAGGAAGTTTTTGAGGAAGCATACATGTTTCCTAATTCTTTCTGCATTCTGCTTCATTTGCTATCCCTCAAGATTCAGAAATATGGGGAGCCATATCATGGTTAGATTAATTTTTTTATAAAAAAAAAATGTCCTCAGGACCCTCTTAGATGCTTTGAGGGAAATGGCTTGCCTTCTCCCTTGTGGGCATCATCACAAGAAGGGCATCTCCCAGTTTTGGAGGTTCTTTTAACAAGATGCCCTCCTTGGTGGGTTCAACTGCTTTCTGCACTCTCCATGAGAGGTTTCTGAAAGTAGGTTTAGCTGGCAGGTGCCCCAAATTCAGCACAGAGATATATAGAGTATCGAGGAAGTATCTAGAACCCATTTCCTGGTTATTTTCCCTTTTCTTCCCTAGGTTTCGAAGGCTCCATGGGCTGCTGGTCTCCTGCTCTCAACAGCATGACCAAGATCCATCCTCTGGTTTGTGAGGAGGAGGTAGAAGATCAATGGAAGGAGGAAGTCAATGTAATGAAATATGAAGAGGAGGAGTTATTGAATATCAGAACAATATACGTAAGACCAGGGGATGGGTGCCACCAATGCCAATATGGATGGTGAGTGTTGATCTTTGTTCATGAGGAACGGGGAGGCCAGAGAGAATCAGCCTATGGCGAAAAAGCAACAGCCCTCCTTTAGAGCACTGCTGCTCACCTTGAGACACAGATTTTGCAGGTTATGAAGGCACTAAGGCCTTTCTGCAGCGAAGCCAGGCAGTTCTGATCTGAATCAGTGTGTTTTGTTGCAGGAAAAACGGACCCTGTCTCTGGACTCAGCCAACACGCGGCTCATGAGTGCCCTAACGCAAGCGAAGGAACACTACAGCATGCAGGCTCGGAATGGCATCTCCCCCACCAACTCCACCAGTTTGTGAAGAAACAAACATATTTTTGAGCGCAGGGGAGAGACTTTCTTCATCTAAAGTATAAGTAGGATCTCTAATCCTTTCTGCATTCTGCTTCTTTTGCTATCCCTCAAGATTCAGAAATATGGGGAGCCATATCATGGTTAGATTATTTTTTAAAAAATAAATGTCCTCAGGACCCTCTTAGATGCTTTGAGGGAAATGGCTTGCCTTCTTTTTGTATTTTTCTATTTTCTTTTTCTATGTAAAACCCAATAAAAATTATTTTTAAAAAAGAAGAAGAAGCATACTGTATATAACCCTGGTACAAAAACCTGATATGGACAGAGCACAGATGAAGAATTATCGCCCAATCTCCCTTTTAAAGATGGATTACAAAAATTTTGCAAGTATTCTGGCCTCAAGATTAAAAAAAGGTGTTAAAAGATCAAATTCATAAAGCTCAAATTCATAAAGACCTTAGATGCTTTGAGGGAAATGGCTTGCCTTCTCCCTTGTGGGCATCATCACCAGAAGGGCACCTCCCCGTTTTGGAGGGTCTTTTCACAAGATACCCTCCTCTGTGGGTTCAACTGCTCGCTGCACTCTCCATGAGAGGTTTCAGAAAGCACGTTCAGCTGTCAGCTGCCCCAAATTCAGCACAGAGAGCATCTAGGAAGTATCTAGAACCCATTTTCTGGTTGTTTTCCCTCTTCTTCCCTAGGTTTCATGGTCTGCGCAGCCTGCCTCTACCACCTGTGTCCAGGGGCGTAGCAAGATAGGGGCGAGGCGCCCCAGGCGGCTGCCCACCCCGCCCCCAAAACACACACCCCGCCCCTGCGCATGGCGCCCCTGCCCCCAAAATGTGCGCCACGTCCCTGCTCTCCGCCCCCAGTGGTGGAGCATGAAGCTCTGCCCCTGTGTGTGCCTCTACCGCATGCCGAAGATCCACCCCTGGTCTGTGAGGAGGATCAATGGGATGAGGAGGTGAATGTAATTAAAAATGAGAAGGTGGAAGTAATGTAAGACCATGCGACCAGGGGGTGGATGCCACCGATGCCAGTATGGATGGTGAATGTTGATCTTTGTTCATGAGGAACAGGGAGGCCAGAGAGAACGTAAGCCACCTGGAGATCCTTGCAGGAAAGACGGGTCATCAATGTAATAATCAATGAAAAAAATAAGAATCTTTTCTCTTCATTTCTCTTCCAGGCAGCGATAGCAGTGAGGCCAGCAGCTCCAGCACAGCTCTACCCCCCCCTCCAAGGCTCAGTTCTCCCTCCCCCCAAAAACCCAAACAGCTAAATAAATAAATAGCATATATTTCAAAAACACTATGAGTCTCCACTGTGGTCTCTCGTCACAAGGAAACAGACTTTATAAAGAGACTACCTTTCAAACTTCTTATAAATGGAAACTGGGGGAAGCCCCCTCCAAAAGAAGAGGCTGTGGCCACTGACTAGCTGATCCACATGTCTGTTCAGGCGACTCTCTAGATGCCAACTCAGTTGTTCTCAGAGGCTGTTGAAAGAGAGAATGGCCAGTGTGGCAGGCTGTGCGAACTGCTGGCCTCCTGCTGTCCTGGTCTGCGAGGAGGAGGAGGAAGAGATATTGGAAGAGAAATGGGATGAGGAAGTAAATGTGATTGAAGGAAGGGAGAAAAGCATAAGCCACCTGGAGATCCTTGCAGGAAAGATGGGTTGTCAACGAAATAATAAATGGAAAAATTAAGAATCTTTCCTCTTCTTTTCTCTTCCAGGCAGCGACAGCAGTAAGGCCAGTAGCTCCAGCACAGCTCTCCCTCCCCCACCAAGACCCAGACCCTTCTTCCCCACAAACCCAAATAGAAAAATTAAATAAAAATAATTATTATTCTAATCAAGTTCCTTTACAAACATGCTAGTCTGTGATCATCCTTTTATCCTACGGGGTGCTTTTTCCTGCATTTGTGAGCATGAGTGGAAATCCCGAGTCTCGCTGCAGGAGTCGACAGTTTGGCTCCTCCCCTTCTTGTTGCTCCGAGATGGAACTGCGCATGTGCGAAGACAAGGCAGAGACTTCCAAACTGGATCAAGAAATGTGTCACCCGTTGTCTGAAAACCTCTATCCTAATCACATGCCAGATTTTCTTTTGTGAATGAAATAAAACAGTTTCAAAAATCTTTGAATGATGGCATTTGTCTGTCTTGTGAAGCAACGGAGTGCGCCTCCAAGGGTGAGGTCAAAAGTCAAGCAATGGTGTTAGCCAGGGGTCAGCAAACTTTTTCAGCAGGGGGCTGGTCCACTGTCCCTCAGACCTTGTGGGGGGCCGGACTATATTAGTCCCAAAGTGACCTCTCCAGGGAGCAAGTCTCGGCGGTGTGTCTGGAGATCCCGGGCTGCCCAGATGACAAGACTCCCTCTCTTGTCCTTGCAGATGTGGCTCCAAGGAAAGCAGAGTTAGGCATCGGTTGGGCTGCAGGAGTTGTCAGAAGGGGTTGTCAATGGTGCCATCCAACCGCCTGAGGGACTCCACTCCAGATTTGTGTAGTGTTTACTCCTTAGCCTTTTATGCTCCTGAAGATATCAGACAAGGCAAATTAGGATCAGATATTTCCTTCTCCTCGGTGGGCTCCCTTTCTAGGTTGATGAGCCCCATCTGCCCCTCACTTCCCTCCACAGCATGTGCAGAAACCAACTTCTTGACCACTGGGCCCACTCTTGGTCTTGTCCGCTCAATCTGCTGGAGCCGGTCTTTGCGCACAGGGGAAGCTCCAAACTCACTGACCATTAGAGACTCCTTGGCCGCCCTCACCTGGTTTAGGTGGCCAGTCAAAGCCCTTCCCAGGATGTGGCCGCTGTCGCATGTGGACTGTTTCTAGGAGCAAGAGAGCAAACTTTTTATAAAAGAATAGAAATGGTTTATTGAATAGTAACAGACAAATTGTAAACAGATAAGAACACTGGCAGGATTACAGTATTGTAATAACACGAAGTTTCATAAAAGTATATACCGTATGTAAAGTAGATGAACAAATGAACAAATTAATTTAATTTGAAATGCATAAACCTGAAAATCATAAATAAAATTCGGGGGGGGGGGAGATTTCGCCAAAAATCCGATGTCATCTGATTCACTCCAAACCGGAGCCAAAGCACGCAGGCCTGGCCAGGACAGCTGAGGATTCAGACAACTCAACCCCAAGCTAGCGAGTCCCACCTGGGCTGTGGGTCCTTGCCTTCCTTCCCTCCCAAGTTCCAACTGACAACTGTTAGTTCTGGAATCCTGAGCTCAGAGGTTCTATGTCCCATTTTGCCCCTTGAGGCCAAACAGGAAGTGCCCCCCTGCCCTGTACGATCCGCTCTGTGTGTCATCCCTGAGGGGAGTGACATCGCTGCGCCGCCCCCCTGGGACGCTCGCTACTCGCCGCTCGTGGCCCCCCTGGGACACTCACCCCACCCCCATGGGTGGCTAGCCCTGCCCCCAGGTGCACCACTCCGGGTGCCAGAGCAGCTAGCTCCGCCTCTGCTTGCAAGACTTCAATGAGATCTTGCAAGATCTTGCAGGAAATCACCGATCTGTGTACCTGTAAGCACACACCTTTTAATTCTTTTCTTATTTAATACAAGTTTCTCAATCTACCAGATTTGCGCATAGGATTCTGTACCATATGAAATAGCACATCTTGCTTGGTCTTATTGTTAAATTACTTTTGGCCTTCTAACACTTTGGGAGAAGCCTTCTCTCCCTTTTCCCTTTAAACACGTGGGTCCATGCTTTACACTCAGCAGGAAGGTCCATTTTAAAGGAAACACGTACGTAGTTGTTTTGCTGCTGCTTTTTTCTGTGCTCAGGCATCAAAGTTACCCTCCGGTATACCACAGCAACATTCCCCACTAGGAATCCCTGCTTGGCCTTTCCTTGACCATAAGCAATTCCATGGAGCCAGGTGGTGACACTCCCTGGAAAGAAATGCCCCATCTTGCCCATTTTTGGGGTTTGGCTTTGCCTTTGGTCTTGCATTCAATGGGTATAGCCTCTGTGCATGTACAGAGTTCATGATTCAGCAAATCTATTAGACCATTGAAAGAGCTGCATCCCCTGATTAAATTACCAAAGGAAGAAAGCCAGGATTGGCTTTTCTCACAGGGGACACAAGGAAGCATAGCTGCCAAGTCTCCCGTATTCCCTGGTAAACCCCCGTTTTTCCAGCTGTTCCCATGGTGCGGTGGCCATTTTGGAACTGGGCGGAGCATGCTCAGAAGTGACTTTTGATGCAGCTCTGCCCAGTTCCAAAATGGCTGCAGTGCGACTTCTGGCGCGGCGGCCATTTTGGAACTGGGCAAAGCAGCATCAAAAGTCGCTTCTGAGCATGCTCCGCCCAGTTCCAAAATGGCGGCAGCACTACTTCCGGTCTGCTACTTCCGGTCCGATTCCTTATTTCTCCGACAGGAACTTGGCAGGTATGCAAGGAAGGGGAAAGTGTACATTTAAGAAATCAGATTCCCCAAGGGCAGAAACTCTGTTCAGTCAATTAAAAAACCCATATTCTCCCGGTGGAGTGCTTCATATATGGCAAGCAGGGCTTGTGTGCTTTGCTCATGATCTCTTGGATGTCCCGAGGCAGCAGTGCAGCAGCCGTAAGTATTGGGGCTCTGGGAGTGAGACATTGTCCTCAGAAGGCAAAGAGTAACTGAACAAGGAGCTGGCCAGCTTGTGATTTTCCATTCAGGTATGTTCTCTTGCCAGCCAAGAGTGGGGAGAGAGTTATGGAAAAAGGGGGCCAGCGCTTGTGCTAAAATGAGCTTTCATACGCCGTCAACCTGCCCCAAAATATCTGCATGCTCACCTATCCAAGAGATGGTTGGTGTTGGGCTGGGGGGTCCCAGAAGGCAGAATAAGTTAAGAAGCAAAGCCCAAGAAGTTTGAGGCACCCTCCTCGCATCCACCCAAACCCAGTCCAAACAGCTTTGCTCCGGAACCAGCCCCTCCCTTCAGTTCTGTTCAGTTAAGAATGTCAGTTAAGAGGAACTAACTGTATTTTCTTGTTTCTTGCCTGAGGTCATAATGGGCATGCACACTGGTTTCTGTTTACCTGTAAGCACACACCTTTCCTTTATCTTTTTTTAAAAAACAAAAATAAAATACAAGTTTCTCAATCTACCAGCTTTGCACAAAACAGCAGCCGTTTTGTGATCCATGGGGATTTGTTCACATGTACACTTACCCCTGTTGGCATATTGAAGCAGAGTAACTATTGCGCAACAAAAAGTGTTTTGAGGGGACTGCAAAGTGTAATCAGGAGTGGATTTAATTAAAGAAAAATAACAGAAGTTACACTAATCATAAGAACATTACAGAAACATGACCCATTCAGTGACCCACCCTCCAGGATACTGAGCGAGGTACGCAGACCTCCTCATATACTGTAAGCGATTGCTGACACACCTTCAATCAATACAAACTTAACATCAGCTGCTGTACTGCCCCACAGCTGCAAAACTAGTGTAGCAGGGGCCCAAAGGGCCCCAATTAAGGTGATAATGTAAATCCCTATTGTGATGTTAGAGCCCTGCAGTACCCTCAACCTCTTTCCCCACTTGGCCTGCCCGCTCTCCCTCCGGAGTCCGCTGGGCTGCCCCACGTTACCTGGGAAAGGGTCTGGCTATACTTCAATGGCTCTAACGGGGTTTCCAAAACAATTCCTTCAACTGGTAAAGCTGCCACCACCCGGGGGGGGGGGTTTCCTTAAAGTCCCCCGGGACCAATAATACACGCTCAGCCTGGTAGAGGGCAAAACAGCCTAGGACTGGGTTTAGCAATGCAACCAGAAAGGACCAAGATCCACAAAGAAATATCTTTCAACTATTTATTGTAAAACAGTTAAGCAAAGTAAAATGCAACAGTTCTCAAGCAAAGGGAATACAAAGATAAAACAAGAAAAATATAACTAACTTACGGATACAAACTTAAGGCAAAGTTGGAACCAAGACTGCATCTCTCCATCTCGGCAAATTGCAGTCAAGAGCCATCGGCAGACCTCAGTCTCTCTTAGGCTCTTTGAAGAGGAACAGGACAGCAGTACCTTGCTGGGCCATTTTGCAAGACAAAAGGACAATAGAGCCCACCTCTAACAGACTTAAATCCCCAAAACTCTTGAGGTATTCCACGTGGGCTTATGGATCATTAGCCAATCTACGTTAGAGTTGATGTTTGAATAATCCAATCAAAAGTTCCACAACCGTTTGGCTTGTCAATCAATTAGAGGCTACACAGATGTCTTGTGTTTACCCATTAATCAACCTGCAGGGCAATTAGCGCTTTCGGTTCCCAGAACACACCGGACAAGCCTTCCTCCCTAATTTCTTATCACACAGGAATGGGAGATTTCACAGCTGCAAGGCTGGGGAAATTATACACGGGATCAAAGAACAGAATAGGAGTCAAAGATCCTTTTTTCTCAGGGTTCAGGAGTTTAGATTCCCAGGCCATTCCCTCTCTCGATGGCCAGGGTCCCATGAGGCTTTGCAACTCCCATGGTGCTCTGTACAAACCAAGGACAGTATACACAAATACATGACACCTATAAATCCTAGAATATGCTTATAATAGTGAATTATGGGAATTTGTTGCTTTAAGAAACTGATGATCTAGCAAGATGCCGTTCTTTTACCAGAACAGAAGGTTAGCTAACACGCAAATCACAAAGAAGCAATTCATAAACTAGAACACAAATTGTTATATAGTACACGTAACACAGGTTCCCAACACGCATACTATCTCACAATGTAACATCTTATTGAGAATCAAAGGCCTAGCTAGCAATCCTTGGCCTAGTTAGCAATGCTTATTGTGCATGCGTATTAGATTAGGTAATGATGAATATTAAAGTATTAAATGATGTAATGCTTTATGTGATTGGTTAAATCAAAATCCTTTGTCTGAAATGTTATAAATTCCTGCCCGACCTTTGGGCGGGGTGGCAGTATTCCGAAAAGATTCGACTGTAACCTTATTGCTTTGCAATAAACAAAATGGACTCCTAACTCCTCTTGTCTCTGAGTTTTATTGGCTAACTCAGAAGATAAGCCATTTTTTGGCTTACAACATTAGGACACTACATTTCCTTCTTTCTTTTAAAGAGATACACATTTCTGTGGAACAGTAATGAACCTCAAACTGTAAATCACTCAACAACCCCTTTTGTGATCTATCATGCTTGCACAAAAGTGCAGTCCAAAAAAATATAAATGAGCGGTGCCTCACTCCAAACTACGTAAGGATTTGGAGCTGTCCACGTGAAAAGCTACCTGTGGCTTCATTTCCTCCCCTTTTCCTCCCTATCTCTTCTACCCATGCAGGAGTCCTGTTGATTTGCCACGGTTGTCCCCTCCCCTCCAACTGTCATTCCCTTCTCTCCCCCACCCCTCTACCCATGGGCGTAGCCGGGGGGGATGGGGGTCCACAAATATTGTAGGGAAAGGCAGACTGCAGCCTTTCCTTTGGGCTGATGGAAACCAAATGGAAGTAGGGGGCAGGGAGGGGAAACATCAACAAGAGGGAGGGATGTTTTTCACCGTAACTCATAAAAACGCAGGTGGGGCACCTATCAGGTGGGCACCATTGCCACTGTAAGATGACAAGGGATGTGTTTGTGGTGATTTCCAGTACATCTTATTCTGGAAAAATAGCACTTGGGCTTGCCGATCAGAAGGTTGGCGGTTTGAATCCCCGCGACGGAGTGAGCTCCCGTTGCTCTGTCCCAGCTCCTGCCAGCCTAGCAGTTCAAAAGCACACCAGTGCAAGTAGATAAACAGGTACCACTGTGACAGGTGTTTCCATGCGCTCTGGCTTCCATCACGGTGTCCCGTTGCACCAGAAGCAGTTTAATCCTGCTGGCCACATGACCCGGAAAGCTGTCTGTGGACAAACGCCGGCTCCCTCGGCCTGAAAGCAAGAGTTGCCTTTGACTGGACTTAATCGTCCAGGGGTCCTTTGCCTTTACCTAGGGGTCCTTTACCGTTCCCTTTTGTTGGACTGGTCATGTTGTGCAAATGCCTGATTATCGTCTTCCAAAGAAACTACTCTATTCCAAACTTAAAAATGGAAAGCGTAATGCCGGTGGTCCACAGAAGAGGTTCAAAGACTCTCTCAAGACAAATCTTTTAAAAATGTAGCATAAACAACGACAATTGCAAGCGCTCCAGTTGGAGAACATCCTTTACCAAAGGTTTCATGGGCTTTGAAGACGCTCGAACTCAGGGCAAAAGGGAGAAACATGCTAAGAGGAAGGCACGCTTGGCAAATCCACACCGTGATCAACTCCCGCCTGGAAACCTATGTCCCCACTGTGGAAGGATGTGTGGATCCATAATTGGCCTCCACAGTCACTTACGGACTCACTGTTAAGACCGTGTTCATGGAAGACAATCTTACTCGGCTACAAATGATCACCAAATAAAGAAGAAGAACAGTATTTGAAAGAGTGGATTCCATATATCATTGATTTTGTCCATGGTAAGTCTGCGTTTATATGCAAGTTGTTCGTACGTTGTGAGTTTGTATAAATCTTCAATTCAATCGTATTTTTATTTCTCCAATTCATCAGTACAGTACAGTCTTTTTGCTGTTGTAAGGGCACGGAGAGTCCACTCCTATTGCCCTTTTGTAAGGCTCCATGTGCTGGGTGTATAATTCCAAAGGATATTTTGCTCTGTAAGTGTACATTTGGCCCCAGCGATGGGAGTCCAGCAATGAATCATTTAGCCAGTGCAATGGAGGAGGAAGAGGTAGAAAAAGCGAGACTTACTGGCACTTGTAGCAGCAACAGCAGCAGCTGGAGCGTGGCCTGCAGTGCCACCTGGTGGCCCACCTCGGAACTTCCATGCCCTTCCCAGATTGAAAGCTTTAGGCATGTGTTACGGAAACCCATCTGTTTCGCCCGGTGATGGCAACAGTTCCAAAAAGGAACATTTGGCAGAAGAGTCTGTGCTCTGGGGCAGCCGTGCTGTTCTAACCTGAACTCCCTGCAGTTACTGACTGGCTACCAGCTGAGCCAAGCTGCCAATCACAGAATTTGGGAGAGCAATCTGGGTTGGAGTTGATGCTTGCAGTAACAAAGAGTATCAAAGACTCTTGCAGTAAAGAGTCAAAGACACAACAAGGGAGACAAGCAATGCCAAAGGACGTCAGAAGACCTGGAGGCAGCATGGCAAAGGGCATTCCCCATCTCAGGAGGGGCTGGCATGACATCCCATGTGGCCAGGTGCAAAAATTTACTAGCACTCTTCATCTAACAGCAACAGCAACAATTGATTTATATGTCACCCATCTGACTGGGTTGCCCCAGCCATTCTAGGCGTGGATCAAAACACGGGGGGAGGGGGGAATGCTATAAATACTTTTCGCTCCATAAGATGCACCTGACCATAAGACGCACCTAATTTTTAGAGGGGGAAAGGGGGAAAGCCCCGTTTGGGGGGGATCAGCTCACAGTTGTGCAGCTTCTTTTGCAAAGGGGAAAAGGCCCTTTTTGAGGATCAGCTCAAAGTTGTTGAGCTTACTTTGCAAAGGGGAAAAAAATCCTGTTTTTATGGGGTTCAACTCACAGTTCTGCAGCTTCTTTAGGAAAGGAAAAGGAGCCGTTTCTACAGTTTCCAGACAGATAATCTAATCAGCCAGTCACATGTCGCTGGGGCAACAAACAGCCTCCGTCTGCAGAACATTCAACAATGGAGGCCTGGGCAAGGGGGCAGGGCCAAAAAGGGAGCCAGTGATCGACCACACATTTGCTCCATAAGACGCACAGACATTCCCCCTTACTTTTTAGGAGGAAAAAAGTGTGTCTCATGAAGCGAAAAATACGGTAAGTCAGAAATTAGTTTGTTTTAACAAAAGAAAAAATCCCAAGGGAGCAGAAAAGTCTATTTGCATACGTGACCACGGCTGCACGGTTGTTATTGGCCCAGAGATGGAAACAAGAAAAAGTCCCTACCAGAGAAAAAGGGCAGATCAAGTTGATTGGATTATGCCAAAATGGCAAAAATGACCGGAAGAATCAGAAATCAGGAAGACCAAAATTTTAATAAGGAATGGGGAAAATGTATAATCTATCTTAAAAGCCATTGTAAACAGTTAAAATCATTAGTGAGATTGGAATAACACATGTAGTTTAATGGTGAATTTAGGAAATAATGGAGATGGAAAATATTTGTATTATTATAGAAGATGCAAGAGGAAATGACTAACAATAGGACCCACAAAGGGGAGGAGGGAAGTCCGGGAGATTCAGCTTCTATCCATCTAAAGAGCAAACTTTTCTGAGTGGGGTTGAGGGGCATGCAAAGTATCTCAAGCAGGCAGGAGGCAATTAACTCCAATGGGAAGAAGGCCAGGGGCTGTGGTTGCTTGCAACAGAATTATTTCTGTAAGGCCACCATTAATCAGCTCCTGAAAATAACACACAAATAATCCCTTAGACTCGTTCAGTCATCGCTCAAGGGAAGCTTTAAGTACTGTTTGCTATTTGTACGGCGCCTCAAGGAGTCGCGGTGGTTGTAACAGCAGGCAGAGTAGAAGCCATGCCTGAGAGATCTGCAAACTATACATTTGGAAGAGAACAAATTCTGGCCAGGTATGGCCAAGAGTTTCCTTGCCACATGTTGGCAACCACACCTATTGCGCCACAGCTAGCTCTGCCATTAGGCAAAGTGGTGCTGGAGGATCAGAAGTGGGAACAACAAGACTTTGGGCAAGGACAGACCCCCCTGCACCCTCTCCACTGTAGACTCCAGGTGTAAATATGTGTAGAACAAACCGTATTTCTTAAAGACACTGCTGTGCAGGGCCGGAGGAAGGGGGTGCTGTGGGGATGGGCCGCCCCGGGTGTCACCACTGAGAGGGGTGACAAAATTCAAGAAGGATACTGACAAGCTGGAACGTGTCCAGAGGAGGGCAACCAAAATGGTCAAAGGCCTGGAAACAATGCCTTATGAGGAACGGCTTAGGGAGCTGGGTATGTTTAGCCCGGAGAAGAGAAGGTTAAGGGGTGATATGATAGCCATGTTCAAATATATAAAAGGATGTCATATAGAGGAGGGTGAAAGGTTGTTTTCTGCTGCTCCAGAGAAGCGGACACAGAGCAATGGATTCAAACTAGAAGAAAGAAGATTCCACCTAAACATGAGGAAGAACTTCCTGACAGTAAGAGCTGTTCGACAGTGCCATTTGCTGCCAAGGAGTGTAGTGGAGTCTCCTTCTTTGGAGGTCTTTAAGCAGAGGCTTTTTAAAAGATTTTTATTGAAGTACGAGAATTTTTACATACATTATATTCTCTCCTTCCAATTTTTAATTTCCCGTACCATTTTTCCCATCCCTTCCCACCCCCTCCCCCACCCATAATCCATTGGAAGGGTTCAAGCAGAGGCTTGACAGGCATATGTCAGGAATGCTTTGATGGTGTTTCCTGCTTGGCAGGGGGTTGGACTGGATGGCCCTTGTGGTCTCTTCCAACTCTATGATTCTATGCCGGGCAGCATTCACCATGGGGTGTGCAGCGCGCCCGAGCCACGCGTCTTTCCGTGGAGAGACATGGTGGATTGGCCGTGCACAGGCTCCGCGCTGCCCAAATGGTCCGCCCGCTGCCTCCCCCCCTCCCCGCTGTAGGGCGGCTGAGTGGAAACACAACTCGGTTATTTCCCCTTCTGAAAGAAAGCAAGTGGAATGATCAAGTAAAACTGAGTCCCCCCCCCCTCTCTCTCTATCATGGAAGCAGTAGTGGATGGTGTCTCTCACTTTCCTTTGTTCAGTGTTCACTCCACACTACAGAGGTTTGACATCGGCCCCAGTGCCAGAACTGTGCTCACCTTCGTGCGCACACACTCGCTTCGTCTAATTTACAGGCAGTTATACATCTGTGCATGACTTTTGCAACGTGTTCAAGAAGCCATATTGTAGAGAAGGAGGGAGGCTTTTAAATAAAGGGCTTCGAAAGGAGGGAGGATGTCTCCGCGCCCAGGTTTTTTGTCCCACCCTCCTCAAACAACAGGAATCGTTCTATGGCAACTGTTGCTGTGGCTACTTCGTTCTCTTGCGCAGTACCACATGTGCCCAAGAGAGGGCTATGTTCTACCAGTTAAAAACAACCCACCACTAATGTGTTCAATTGTTCAACTTTCGAATTCGAAAAATGAGGGTTGGCTGTCATAAAATTGTCGCATGATTTGGGAATTCAAAAGTTACTTTGGTTAAATCATATATTTTGGTTTTGCCTGGTAAGTAATATGTGTGCAAAATCACATAGAAATCATTAAAATGATTGCCAACTACTCACAGTTATATTATATATTAATCTTCTTATTTAGCATTACCTGCCATTTCCAGAAACATAAAATGTAAGTTATTTGGTTTTCTGAAAGCAGTCAAAAGTCAAATTTTGAAATGTTAAATGCATTGTAAAACTTATCAAATGTATAAACTTGGAAAGTATAAATAAAAACTTTTTTTTTAAAAAAAATCTTGATTTCCTTCCCCCTCTTTCTTTTTAATATTTTCGGCATATCAAAATTAACTTAATTTGCTCATTTATTCATCTACTTTAAATATATACTCTTATAAAACTGCAGATTATTGCAATAATCCTGCCAATGTCCTTTTCTGTTTACAATTTGTAAATATTGAATGAACCATTTCCATTCTTTTACAAAAAGTTTATCTTGATTTCTTATTGTTCTGGTAAGTTTCACCATTTCTGTATATTCCCTAAGTTTTTGTATCCATTCTTCTTTTCCTGGGACTTCATCTTTCCATTTTTGGACAAGTAGCATTCTTGCCGCTGTAGTGGCATACATGAATAAATTTCTATACAGTTTGTCTTGCGTTGCTCTTTTACATGAATTAGTCTGCCATGTGCCTAGAAAGCATGGCTTCGAGTAGTTTCCCCCTTGCCCTGCTCCTTTCCCAGGAAAATACCCGTGTTAGCTTTAAAATTGGAACAGATGAGAAAACTGGTCACTGTTTGTGCATCAAGAGGAAGTGAGGAAGCCAAACTAAATATGGCTCTTGGTCCGCAAGGACCAGCAGAGGGCACCAGAGAGCTGCTCATGTACCTCAAAGATAAAAAGGTTATTATCATCTATAAAAGGTAAAGGGACCCCTGACCATTAGGTCCAGCCGTGACCGACTCTGGGGTTGCGGCGCTCATCTCGCATTATTGGCCGAGGGAGCCGGCGTACAACTTCCAGGTCACGTGGCCAGCATGAGGAAGCCGCTTCTGGCAAACCAGAGCAGCACATGGAAACGCCGTTTACCTTCCCGCTGTAGCGGTACCTATTTATCTACTTGTATTTTGACGTGCTTTCGAACTGCTAGGTGGGCAGGAGCTGGGACCGAGCAACGGGAGCTCACCCCGTCGCGGGGATTCGAACCGCCGACCTTCTGATCAGCAAGCCCTAGGCCTAGGCTCAGTGGTTTAACCACAGCGCCACCTGGGTCCCTCGTTATCATCTATATGGGTAGGCAAACTAAGGCCTGGGGGCCAGATCCGGCCCAATCGCCTTCTCAATCCTGCCTGAGAACGGTCCAGGAATCAGCATGTTTTTACGTGAGTAGAATTTGTCCTTTTATTTAAAACGCATCTCTGGGTTATTTGTGGGGCATAGGAATTCGTTCATTTTTTTCCATCAAAATATAGTCCGGCCCCCCACAAGGTCTGAGGGACAGTGGACCGGCCCCCTGCTGAAGAAGTTTGCTGACCCCTGTAGACTGCAGCTCCCTTGTGCCCATGCTGATGGGGGTTGTCATCCTGAAAAGAACCAACCCTGTGCCAGGGGGAATCCTGAGTGAGCAGAGCTGGGCAGGCTGGTGGGAGATGTAGCCCAAAACATCTTGGAGGCACCAGGTTGGAGAAGACCACATTAAATTCTAGACAGGGGAGCAGAGTGCCCGATGTGTTCTTCAGCTTCCTTCCGATTTCAGTGTTGCTGAGAAAATGCAGCCGGTTGACGGAGTCCCCGTGTCCTTCTCACGAGCACTGTTTTTCGCTGACAGAACAGACTCCGCAATTGCCTCGAGCAACTCCCAGTATCTGTCCATAACTGATGGAAAGCCCCAGGTGTCTTCTGTGGGAAATGAGAAGGAAAGCTATCACTGTAGGGGGTTACGTGGCCTGTCCTCTTCTCAAGGGCATCCTCTCGCCTCAGCCATTCCTGCGTTGTGCTTCCTTCTATAACATGACTCCTCCTTTGACTTTGGAGCGAGCTTTGTGGCTCCTTTTGACCAGCTTAACAGCAGGTTAAGAGGGCGGGATCCAAAGACCCCAATACTGCTACCTTACCACTTTGATGGAACCCTTTGTCTCCAAGAGCCTCATAATTCGCATTTTTCTGCTGAGAACTTTCTCACCAAGGAAGGGGAAGAGGAATCCAAATCAGGAGTCCCTTCCTTTTCTCCCAAGTGTTGACAGTGAGCCGAGAATATCACCTGCCACTCATGATTTAAAGAGGTGTAAGGGTCCCCCCCCCTTCTCTGCTCACGGTTCCCTCCTGCTCTTTGTCAAAAACAAAGACAAAAAAGAAGTAGCTCTCCAGTTGGTTCCTTCTCTTACACTTTCCTTGGCTCCACTGCCTGCAATCCTGGCTGACAAACTGAAAAACGTAGGCATTCCCAGAAGGGTGACTCTTCCTGTCTGACCTTAAAGTGTCTATTCCTGAACAAAGGAACTTCAAAAGGAGACTCTGCTAAATTACAGCTTTCAGATCCATCACCTGTGGCCTGAACAGAGAGGGTGCTGTGCTAATCCTACGGCAGGTGTTAATTAGTTGATCAGTATCATTATGTTGGGACCCAGGTGGCGCTGTGGGTTAAACCACAGAGCCTAGGGCTTGCTGATCAGAAGGTTGGCGGTTCGAATCCCTGCGACGGAGTGAGCTCCTGTTGCTTGGTCCCTGCTCCTGCCAACCTAGCAGTTCGAAAGCACGTCAAAGTGCAAGTAGATAAATAGGTACCGCTCCAAGCGGGAAGGTAAACGGCATTTCTGTGCGCTGCTCTGGTTCGCCAGAAGCGGCTTTGTCATGCTGGCCATATGACCTGGAAGCTGTACGCCGGCACCCTCGGCCAATAACGTGAGATGATCGCCACAACCCCAGAGTCGGTCACGACTGGTCCTAATGGTCAGGGGTCCCTTTACCTTTATCAGTATGTTGGTGTTATCATTAACACTGCTTTGCAAATGGTCAATGTAAGCTTTTAAGGTGTAACGCAATTATCACTGTTTTTATTCGTCTTTTTGGCGTTTTTCTCTGACCTCACTTTGTACATGTCTCTGTCTGAACCCATGTGTTGGTATATGTGCCGACTTAGCATATAATACAGTGGTACCTTGGTACTTGAATGGCTTGGCTCCCGAACAAATCGGCTCCCGAATGCCGCAAACCCAGAAGTAAGTGTTTTGCAAACGTTTTTCTGGTTTGCAAACGTTTTTCGGAAGCTGAACATCTGATGCGGCTTCTGCTTGAGTGCAGGAAGCTCCTGCAGCCAATCAGAAGCCGTGGATTGATTTTCAAACAGTTTTGGGAGTCGAACGGCTCCCGGAATGGATTAAGTTCGAGAACCAAGGTACCACTACCTCAAGCCCAAGAGACTCAGTGATTTAGACCACAGGGCCACCTGCATCCCTTTACCTTAAACTTCATGCATCTGATGATGGGGGCAGTATGATGATGATGATGATGATAGTTATTAAAAACAGTCCTGTGAATGCTCGGTAGCTTTTAAGGAAGGAAGAGGGGGAAAGAAGTCTCTCCCCTAAGCAGGTGCTATAGGAGCTGTTGGAGGAGGGAGCTGGAGGGAAGGATACATAGCCAAACCCTTCCTTTTTCTCCTGGAGCAACAACAGTAGTTAAGCTTGTGCATTTCATTTTCCTTTCACCCCATCTTCAGTTCATGGCATTTCCACCTCAGTTTGATTCCCTCCCCCCAAGTCACCACTCCTAGCACCGTAAGGTCCCGGGGAGATGAAACACCTGAAGTGCACCAGGTTGGCAAATGGTTCGATGCAACCAGGTTAAAGAAGTAAAGTCTGCCAGTAGCTCTCCTCCTCTCCTCCAGCTCCCAACCATCTTTGGTCCTAACATGCTGCTTATTCACTCTTGTGTCCTATCCAGATCTGGTCCCTTTGCAGTCTTCTTTAGGTGAGCCCTAATAGAGGTGACGGTACCTTTAGGGTGAGGCTGGGGAACCTGTGAGCTTCCAGGAGCTAAACCAACACAGCGCAGCGTGGGGACTCGCTTCCTCAGCGCTGTAAATCGCGTCTGCACAGACACAGAAGCCAGAAATTGTGTCTGCGCAAATGCCAGAGGTTGCGGGGGCATGCGCGCGATCTGGCCCAGCACGATCTCCGCTGGAGTGAACCTGCCCAGGCAAGGTAAACCTTGCCGCCCCCAGGGTTACAGCTAGGCCGAGATACAATGGACTGGTGCAATTTGAGACAGCTTCCTATATTCCTGGCTACAGCACTGCAAGAGCCCAGCTATTATTTGGGGGGGGGGTACCAACATGGAAGTCTGTCCAAAGCTTTCAGGATCGGGGGGGGGGCCTTTGTGCTTTCCCAAGCCCCCGGGATGCAGAGGGTTCTAAAACTAAGAGTAGGGTGTTCAGTTGGGTTCACCGCCCTACCTAGCCCTCCTCCTGCATTTACAAGGTGCATGGGAGGGAATCTACAGAAGTGAGTAAATCAGTGCTATTGCCTCTCCATCAGGGAAAGTGCAGTAAAAGGACCGGCACCAGGGAATAAAAAAAAAACGAGTCTCTTGTTTCTAAGACCACGGAGCCCCAGCTGGAGGCATTAACCTCAAGATTTTACTGCTTCCCATTTACTAGCTAGAGAATGGCGAGGAGCAATTAGGCAGCCCAGGGTCCCCCATACCTTTTAGCGGGTGACCTTTTCACCTCATTACCTATTGGTGCTATTTATTTTTACAGCATTCCCTCCTGGGGACGATCAGGTTCCGTCTTTTTTCATTCCCCCCCCCAAGACGCGTCTGGGGGTGGCACGTCCAGCAACGTCTCGGCCGCCTCTCCTGCACTAATCCAGCATTAATCTCCCTTTTTGCCATCCTCGCTCGGCAAACCAAGGCCAGGCGTCAATCAATCTTGGAGAATCCAAAAAAAAAAAGCAACCAGAAAGAGAGGAACAAAAGATGCTTTAGATGAGATCACGTTATATAGAAAGGTGTGCTGTGGAAAGGGTTTGGGAATTTCCCTTGTTTTCTCACCTTGATCCTTAGGAATTTTGAAGAGTATGGTTTGGGGAATGTATGTGCAAGAAACAGGCTTGCTGAATGAAGGATACAATCACACTTATGAGAGAATAAGAAGTCTCATCAAACTCAGTCAGGCGAATTAAATAAATGTGGTTAGAATAAATAGCTGAGTAAAATTGTGGTCTGAAGCTCAACATCAACAAAACCAAGATTATGGCCACTGGTCCCACCACCTCCTGGCAAATAGAAGGGGGGGGGGAAATGGAGGCAGTGAGAGATTTTACTTTCTTGGGCTCCTTGATCACTGCAGATGGTGACAGCAGTCCCGAAATTAAAAGACGCCTGCTTCTTGGGAGAAAAGCAATGACAAACCTAGACAGCATCTGAAAAAGCAGAGACATCACCTTGCCGACAAAGGTCCGTATAGTTAAAGCTATGGTTTTCCCAGTAGTGATGTATGGAAGTGAGAGCTGGACCATGAAGAAGGCTGGTCGCTGAAGAATTGATGCTTTTGAATTATGGTGCTGGAGGAGACTCTTGAGAGTCCCATGGACTGCAAGAAGATCAAACCTATCCATTCTGAAGGAAATCAGCCCTGAGTGCTCCCTGGAAGGACAGATCGTGAAGCTGAGGCTCCAATACTTTGGCCACCTCATGAGAAGAGAAGAATCCTTGGAAAAGACCTTGATGTTGGGAAAGATGGAGGGCACTAGGAGAAGGGGACGACAGAGGACGAGATGGTTGGACAGTGTTCTTGAAGCTACGAACATGAGTTTGACCAAACTGTGGGAGGCAGTGCAAGACAGGAGTGCCTGGCGTGCTATGGTAAATGAGGTCACGAAGAGTCAGACACGACTAAATGACTAAACAACAACAAAATGTGGGGTTAGAATCACATTGCACATTTTTTGAAGGGTGTGGCATGAAAGAAGGCCCATTGGAGCATCTTTTGCATACGCTGTAAACATTGTGTTTATAGATCCATCACCATAAGGACCAGAACCCCCCTTTTTTTTTTTTGTTGAAGCTATGTTCCTCGGGGATCCACTTCCAGTCTTGGGACACTGAATGCAAAATACCGGTACATATTCATTCTAGGAAGATATTATAATGTTGGTGCCGCCCCTTCACCCATGCAAGCCGACTTCCTGATGAACTGGACCTTGCAGCTGTCTCGTCTTGCTCCTCCATTTCCACCTCAATGACCTCCAACTTTCAGATCCCAGGGGGGCTTATCCCCCAGCTGTAGCTCTGCTGCTGCCCCAGAATGAAGCACTGTCCTTGGTAGCTTCCTAGGGATTATCCCAAGAGCTGGCCCTCCAGATTTTGTGCCGCGTGGGGTGCCTTCCCAAGGGAACTGGAGAAACAAGCTGCCTCTTTAAAATAATAGTAATTGCAGGGGTGCATGGAGTCTTAGGGGAGGGGTAGGTAGCACCTCGGGTGGGAGACATGTCATGCTCCCTTCTGAGGCATAGCTGCCAAGTACCCCGTTTTCCCCGGGAAACCCCCGTTTTTACTTACCTTTTCCCGGTGGTCCCCCGTATCACTTCGTCTCCCGTTTTTCTCCGTTATTTTCTCCTGCCGGCGGCCATTTTTTTTCTGATTTGCCCTTCTATGGGCACCAAAAATGGCCACCGCCGGCTTCAACAGTCGCATCTACGCATGTCCGGAAGTGCATAGACGCTACTTCCGGTGTCGGCGGCGGCCATTTTTGGTGCCCATAGATGGGCGGAGCAACACCAGAAGTTGCGTTGACGCACTTCCTGACATGCGTAGAAGCGACTTTCGAAGCTGGCGGCGGCCATTTTTGGTGCCCATAGAAGAGCAAAGCGACATCAGAAGTTACGTCGACGCAACTTCCGGTGTCACACAGCTGCCGGTCCCGGATTCTGCAGTCCGGGACTTGGAAGGTAAGTTCTGAGGTAGCTTGTCCAACTTTGGTCTCTGTCCTGCACTCACCTCTCACCTGTGGCTCTGAGGAGCTGTCTGTGGGAATGTTCAGGGATGTGGATGAGGAGATATTGTTTAATATACCCAAAGTAAAAACATTCCCCTTTTTGCAAAATACACAGCAGAAAAGCGTTTGCGCAGGCTTGTATAAGCCACTAAAATAAAGTGTATTTTCCTGGTATTTTCCCCTTTTATCCCTCTTAAAAGAAAATACACAACACAATGCTCTTAAAAGTATTAAAGATGTTTACTTACAATCTTCCTGAGATACAGCATGCTCAAGAGGTAGACTTGCTTAGGTAAAAAGTAATATATACATTGTGAAGTTCACTTATAAGAAGTGAGACTCCATCTCATTTCTCTCCAGGCTGGAGGCCTTGAGAGAGAGAGTCCTCACTAGATGTTGAGTCCTTGAAGTCTAAGAGAGTAAGAGTGTAAGAGAGGGAAATGGCTGCTTCCTACAGAATTTATCTGCCGCGTTTTCCAACTCATTTGCATGTGGAGGAACAGGAAATTAGCCTTAGTCATGTGTTCCTCCTCAGTCCTCCAAGTGGACTATCTAGGAATTGTTGTGACTTGACTGCACTTAACCCTTTGCATCCCACACTGTCAGCATGTGACAGAAGCCACACTCTGGGAAACAGCTTCGACTGGCCAGGTGAACCAGGTGAAGGTAGCTCATGGGCCTCAAACCCTCAGTGAGTTATGGACTTGCCCAGCACGCAAAGACAAGTTCGGGTGGATGGAGTGCAGGAGACCAAGAGAGGGTTCAGCAGTTTCTGCACATGCTGTAGAGGGAAGTGAGTGGCAGATGGGGCTCAGAAAGAAAACTCTGATCCGAAACCTCCACTTCTTCTTGGGGAGAAGAAAAGGGATAAGGAGTAAACGCTACACAAATCCAGAGTGGAATCCCTAAAGCAGTTGGGTGGTGTCTTGTGTGCCTCCTTCTGGCAACTCCTGCAGCCTAGTTGGTGCCAAACATATTGCTCTGCTTTCCTTTGGACTGCATCAGCGAGGCCACGAGGGGGGTCATATCACCTGGGCAATCAAGAACGTACCAGACACACTGCCCAGTCTTGCACCCCAGGGAGGTCACTTCGGTCCTGCCAATGCAGTAGTTTGACTTCACCCCTGGAGGCGCACTCCATTGTGTCTCGAGACAGACAGATGCCAGCAATTGCAGGGATTGTTAAACCAGGAGGGGAACACATGAAGGAAATGCAGAAATGAAGTCGCTATGAGCGTCATGAACTGCAAAGTGCAGCATTTTGGATTTCGGGGTTTGCAATGAATAAAGCTGCAGCCATACAATGTTGTAGAGTAAAAAGGAGGAATCTGTGGGGCTGAATCTCTCTCTCTCTCTCTCTCTCTTCTCTCTTCTCTCTTCTCTCTTCTCTCTTCTCTCTTCTCTCTCTCCTGGAGGTGTAGCTTTGCTGCCCTAAGGTGATGTTGTCTTGGGAACAGGAAGGTGCAAATAGGAGCGAATGAGGGGGAGACTGTCTCCTGGAAATACGATCTGAAGAGCAAAGCCCTTGGGATCATCAGGGGTTACTGCTGCTGTGGCAATATAATTTCACTCAGGGGAACCATTAAGACAGTTATATGCTTAGAGGAGTGAGACGATCCTGCCCCCAGCCTCCACCTCCTCAATTTGGCAACATAAAATGATCAAAAGGAGTTTCTGTACGAAAGAGGCAAAGCCCAAGCAGAGCACACAATATATTTTTCAACACCCTACATTAATTTAACGCCGTCTGCCTTGGGCATGGGAACTTTTGGGGTCTTTCCGACTGCAGTCCTTTTTCTCCTGGCTCCATTTCAGGAAATGGGGGACGGCAATGTTGTTGGAGGTGTGGTAAGGATAATGCTGCTTTGAAACACATGTTTTCACCAATGCCCTACACTTATTAAGTTTTGGGAGAAAGTAGTGCATTATATAAAAATGACAGTGTGGAAAAAAGTTTTTAAAGAATTAAAAGGAAAATATTCTTTTGAACTACATTCTTACTACATGGAATCAGACAACTGGACAATGTGAATGGATTGTGTGTGCCCTTATTATAAAGAACTAGTGTCATTCAGCCCGTTTAATAAACGGGCGCTAGAGCATTCAGACTTTTTCGGCGGTGGCAGCACGTGGGGGGGGGCGATTGGCCCCTCCCACGGCCGCCGCTTCATCGGGGCGCTCTGCTGAGCCCAGCTGGCCGGTGGGCGCCCAGGAAAAGGCCATGATTCGGGCTCTTTTGGCGGCGGCGGCGGCGCGTGGGGGGCGGTTGGCCCCTCCCACAGCCACCGCTTCGTCGGGGCGCTCTGCTGAGCCCAGCTGGCCAGCAGGCGCCCAGGAGAAGGGCGTGATTCTTCTGAGGACTGCAAGGGAAACGGTAGGCAGAGGAGTGGGGAGAGAGCGTGTGTGTGTGTGTGTGCGTCAAGTCTCTGCGTCCAATCCCTGTGTCCGTGGGGCACATGTGCAGTAGCGCAGACACAGGGAATCTGGACGCAGAGACACTTGCACATTATTATATAGGATGATACTTATGCAGTGGAAAGATAAGAGTACGGCTCTATTTAATCAATGAATTGAAGAAATGACCACACTTGCAACTTATGGATTGCTTATAGATAATGTAGACTTTGCATGGACAAGTATAATGATATCCAGAATGTATTCATACAAAATACAATAGATTAAAAATAAACATATAGTAGTACCTTGTTTTGCGACTGGCATCCGTTCTGGAGCCCGGGTTGCTGGCCAAAAACGATGCTGGGCAAAGCGCCGCGTCTGCGCATGCATGAGCGGTGAACCTGGAAGTAACCCATTCCAGTACTTCTGGGTTTGCTGCGGACGTTCGAAAGAACGGGCGCTCGACGAGACGGACACTAAACGAGGTACCACTGTATACGTATTTGGATGATGATAATAATAAGTATAAATGCAATTGTAAATGTTAACTCTTGTAATGATATAGTATAGGCACGTCCAACAGGTAGATTATGATCTACCGGTAGATCACTGGACGTCTGTGGTCGATCACTGGTAGATCACTGGCTCCCCCAAAGAACCTCAACAACTTTGGCTCCCCTAAAAAAATGCTCAACATTTTAGCCCTTCACCCCCTAAAACAGGGCTTTTCTCCCGCCTCAGAAAAGCTCAACAACTCTGTCCTGAACCCCTAAAAAAAATGGCCTTCCTGCTTCCTAAAAAATATCAACAACTCTGACCTGAACCCCTAAAAACGAGCCTTCCTCCTTCCTAAAAAAATGTCAACAACTCTGACCTAAACCTCCCCAAAGGGGGTAGATCACTGCCAGTTTTTAACTCTGTGAGTAGATCGCAGTCTCTTTGGAGTTGGCCACCCCTGATATAGTATCTCTTTTCTTTTTTCTCCCCCTTTTTATTTTTATTTTATGTTGTTCAATTAAACTGTTCTTAAAATAAAATATAAAAAATTGAGGGAATGGGTTGCCTCTTCTGGTTCTAGGAAACAAGGGAGGAAAGGAACATATCACACAGGAGGGGAGACACCTCTGGGCCTCCCTTCTCCTGCTTCTGCTTCCCCTTCTGATTTTGGACTTCTCTCTGCCACAGTCTCTCCCAGCTCACTAAGCCCTGTTGCCTCTTCAGCTTCCAGAACCTCTTCTCCCACTTCCCACTCATTCTAGTCCCACCACCACTCCTTGGGCTCTGAGCCTTCTTCTCTTGGCGATTCCCCAGCTGGGTTCTTCCCACCATTCCTCTGTATCCCTCAACCGGCCCATGACATTATGTGGAAGAGGGTTTTATGCTTCTTAGTCTTTTGGTTTATTGGACTCATAGACTCATTGAATTGTAGTATTGGAAGGGTCCTCCAGGAAATCTCAACATGCAGCCTCCCATCCAGTTTGAAACCTTACGGGACCCTGCTGAGGTTTGCTTATATGCTAGCAGTTTCATTGCACACCACTAGGATTCTGCTATCTTTGACATACTATCTTGGTAGAGAACCTCAGGCCCAAGGACTTCCTCTCTCAAGACTCTTTCCAGGCCTAAATAAATAAATAAGTTCTACTTACAGGTAGGTAGCCATGTTGGTCTGAGTCGAAACGAAATAAAAAAATTCCTTCAGTAGCACATTAAAGACCAACTAAGTTTTTATTTTGGTATGAGCTTTCGTGTGCATGCACACTTCATCAGATACATGATGAATTTTTATTATTTTTTTATTAAATAAATAAGGTATGCCAAGTCTTAGCACCAGAAATTGTTTACCTCGCCTGTCCCCACCAATTTAGAATGAAGCAGCATGGCTTCTCTGTGGAGTCATAGATCTAGGCCACAAACTTTGTGTGTGTGATTGGTTGAGTCAGTTGAAAGGATATGTTTAAGCATCTGGTACCTACAAGGGACGCACGTGGCGCTGTGGGTTAAACCACTAAGCCTAGGGCTTGCTGATCAGAAGGTCGGCGGTTCGAATCCCTGTGATGGGGTGAGCTCCCATTGCTCGGTCCCAGCTCCTGCCAACCTAGCAGTTCGAAAGCACGTCAAAGTGCAAGTAGATAAATAGGAACCGCTACAGCGGGAAGGTAAACGGCGTTTCCGTGTGCTGCTCTGGTTCGCCAGAAGCAGCTTTGTCATGCTGGCCACATGACCTGGAAGCTGTACGCCAGCTCCCTTGGCCAATAACGCGGGATGAGCGCCGCAACCCCAGAGTCAGTCACGACTGGACCTAATGGTCAGGGGTCCCTTTACCTTTACCTGGTACCTACAGGCAGGTGCATCAGTTATCTCTTGGCACAGGAAACAGGGCACAAGATGGAAGACTCAGGCAATTGGCATCTAAAGGTTGGAGAAGGTATGGGACTGTTGCCTGGAGGTTTTTCAGAGAGCTGACCTAGGGGCAGGTGGATGTGTGTGTGTTGCTGCCCCCCCCCACCGCCCCCCAAGCAGCCCCGGGGTCAGCAACTTTTTTCAGCCATGGGTTGGTCCACCATCCCTCAGGCCATGTAGTGGGCCAGACTATATTTGGGTGGGGGGGGATGGATGAATTCCTATGCCCCACAAATAACCCAGAGATGCATTTTAAATAAAAGGAAAACATTCTACTCATGTAAAAACACGCTGATTCCCGGACTGTCCACGGGCCGGATTTAGAAGGCAATTGGGCTGCATCCAGCCCGCGGGGCTTAGGGTTGCCTACCCCTGGTTTTGACAAAAGCCTAAAGGTCCTGCAAATGTTTTTTTTTTTTGGTTTGAAAAGGAGGCAAGTGGCTGGTCACAGACAAAAGGAAGAACAGATGAATGAACTAGGGGAGGGGAGGGGAGGGAAGAAACTCAGACAGAAAGCAGGCGAGGGGAGTTCATACTCCTGTATTTCAACTTTGCCCTCTTACAGGCTAATGCGCATCCAGGGAAACAAATGAGCTGTGTTTCAAGAGGCTCTTGCTAGAAACTGCCAATTCAAGCCTTATGCTAACAATTCTTACATTATGGGAGTACGGAATTTCTGCTCTCTCCCCCCTACCCTCTGCCCATGTCTCCAGCCTATGATCCTCTGGCATTGAATTACCCCTTGCCCTAGTGCAGAAATCCTGGAGCTGAGTACCGCCCTTAGTTTACAGAATGGGCCAATAATGATTAATACTTAATAAAAAATAATGATTTAAGAGAGTACAGTGGCAAACCCAGATTCGCTCAGCCAGTCTGGTCAATAATGGTCTAATGCGCTTATTTCTGCTTGATCCCACGTTATATTTCTCAGTGTGTGCATAAAAGTTGTATGTACAACCTAAAGTGTGAACTGTACTGTACAGTATTCTGCAGGGAGCCAAGACTGCTGGCAATTCCCTGCTGAGTGAACATCAATGGCAAACTCAGTGCAAGATGCCACAGCAGTGCAGGGTTCTGGGGGCCAACCAGGCACTTACGAAGGGTTCATGTTTCCACTGGAAATGAGGCACAGCAGAAATTGTGGTGTCTTTATGATATGTGGTATAGGTAGACAGACAGACAGACAGACAGACAGACAGACAGACACACTGAGCCTGTGATGGAGGGCTACCTCACATTACACTCAAAGAGGGCTCTGTTTTTTTCCATTTCTGCCACCTTGGATTCAAACTGCTAGCCCACTTTGCTCTGACACCTCCCCCCCCCCCCGCCCGTCTCCAGCTTGACGTGCTTGCAAACTGTTCCTTCCAACTCCAAAACTCCATTTCAAAAACTTTTTCTTTCTATCTAATTCTGAGTTGGGGGCCCTCCCATTTGCCGCCCGGCAGAGCCACTCCCTTTGTCCCAGCAAATGGCCCATTGTTGGGGAGCCTGCTCCCAGGCTTGTGTTTTGACATGCTAAATTCGATGCCTAGCACCCCAGAATTAGAAGGGGAGCCCAGGCAAACCCACAAACCTATAACACCCAGGTACACTGCACCGTGGCCCTCTGAAAAAGCAGCAAAACAGCAAAAATTGTCCCAACATGCGCTTGTGCAAAGGAGGCGGCTGTGAAGGAGCGTTTGGGTGGGCATTCAAGCTCCCCCCGAAGGTGTGCTTTTCGCTCCAGCTTCTGATTTGGCGAAGTGTCATGTTTACATGGCTCTTCCTTGCCTCAGATTAATGTGTTGGACGTGGGCCATGATTGGCGCAGCTCCCAGTGCTGTGCTGACCTCCCTGTGGCAGCACCAGGGAGACAAAACAGCAGCTCCTCCTTCCTCCCAGACTCACACACACACACAGCCAGCCTGGCTGGCTGGCAGGCCAGACTTGGGCTCCTCCTTCCTTGCATGCTTTGACCTGCTGTGATCTGCTCCAGGAATCTGGCTCCCAAGTTTCTCTGGTAACAGGTTGTCAGCAGAGGAGGGGAGCTGGAAATGGAAAGGACTGGGAGAGCGCCGGCTCCGAGATCTATCACAGGGGCCAAAAGGAAGGAGGTTTCGAAAGGAAGGGCCAAGACAAGGCACCACATGGGACCGGGACAGGAAATTCCCCTCCCCAGCTAGCCAGCCAGCAGGCCCAGCTCCAGAGAGCAAAAGGGGGAAGGAGGGAGACCGCTGCAATAATATTTTTTCTTCCACCGCCAGCTGCTCCTCATCCTTCCTCTCCAGCCAGCATGAGAACAGAAGGCCAAGAGGAGCTGCGGCCAAGGGTGTCTAAGGACATCTGAGGCCACCTATGATCACACCCACGGATTCCCAACAAACACTTTCCTATCTCTGTCGGCTGAGCTCACACTCTCATGTACTCTGTGCACAGAGCGCTCCTGCCGCTGGTTTTGGAAGCTGTGTACACAAGACATTCGCCACAATCCATATCTAGTCTGTTGTTCCTTACGAAATACAGTTGCCCTAAAACTCTGGAAAAGTGACTTGAAGTTTACAGCATGTTGTTTTCTGAAGGAGAACGACCTTAAAATAATTTACAGGTGGTATTGAACTCCCAAGTAGGCTTGCTAAGATGTATAAGACTGAAAAGTGATGGCGATGCAAAGAGGTGGAGGAAACTTTTTTTCATATGTGGTGAACTTGTAAAAGGGTAAAAGAGTATTGGGAAATGATCCATAATGAATTGAAAAATATGTTTAAAAGTAAAGGTAAAGGGACCCCTGACCATTAGGTCCAGTCGTGACCGACTCTGGGGTTGCACGCTCATCTCGCATTATTGGCCGAGGGAGCCGGCGTATAGCTTCCAGGTCATGTGGCCAGCATGACAAAGCCGCTTCTGGCAAACCAGAGCAGCACACGGAAACGCTGTTTACCTTCCCGCTGTAGCGGTCCCTATTTATCTACTTGCATTTTGACGTGCTTTCGAACTGCTAGGTTGGCAGGAGCTGGGACCAAGCAACGGGAGCTCACCCCGTCACAGGGATTCGAACCGCCGACCTTCTGATCAGCAAGCCCTAGGCTCAGTGGTTTAACCACAGCGCCACCTGAGTCCCCTTGTTTAAAAGTACTTCTCCCCAAAAAACAGAGTCCTTTCTGTTGGGGATAATTCAGACTGAAATCCCCAGGTGTCAAAAAAAAGGTTTAGTCCTATGAAGAAGCAAACTTATCCTAAGATACAGAGGAGACTTCAGGGTTTGGTATCTTCCACTAGTGTCTCATTTAGGGCATGTATCTGCTGCAGCCCAGCCTTGGGAATGGGGGGAGGGGAGGCCAACACACCTCTGGACAGCCTTGCAAGGAGAGCCTGGGAAATTAATTTCCCTAGTGGAAATGAAATTGGGATTTTGGCTGCAGGCTCCAAAAACACCCCTGCTAAGATAAAAACCTAGCTTTCCCCATGGAGAGTGACAAAAGTCATAGACACCTCCAATCAGCTGGAGACGAATGGCAAAGAACAGGAAGATAAACAAACAAGCAATTAGGAAAGGGAGAGGAAGGAGAGGAGAGACTCACAAGACAGAGCAGCAAAAGGATATACGGTATCGACACACTCTCGCATGCATGGGCACTAAATGCCACGTCCATGAGCATTGCTTCCGAAAGAAATGAGGCGCTTCCGTGGGGCTTTGGCCAGAGCAACATTGAATTAGCAGCTGTGGGTTCCCAATGCACAAGTGGCCAGGGAGGGTAGGCTGCAGCTCAATGGCAAAGCATAAGCAGGCATCCCCAAACTGCGGCCCTCCAGATGTTTTGGCCTACAACTCCCATGATCCCTAGCTAACAGGACCAGTGGTCGGGGAAGATGGGAATTGTACTCCAAAACATCTGGAGGGCCGAGGTTTGGGGATGCCTGGCATAAGCCTTGCATGCAGAATGTCCCAGGTTCAACCTCCAGCAAGACCAGGTGAAACTGGGAGAAATGAGCCACTGCTAATCAATGCAGGCAATACTAGTTCAGATAAACGATGGTCTGACACATACCGGTACTGTTTCCACCAGGGCATTCATACATATGGGGTTCGCTGCTTCCATATGCATGTTTGTGTGCCTTCGTACACACTTGAGTGCCTTCAATCTTCTGCCTTCAAAATCTATCCAGGTGTTTCCCCAGCCGCCATCCTAAGTTCCAGAAACCCGAGGTGCATTATGAACATGTCTTTAACCTGTGCACCAGCACCTTTTAATTTTTTCGTTTTCGTTGCTTCTTGGCACCTGCAAGGACATGCTTTATTTTTGACACAGCTGTTTTGTGCAAAATCTCTTCTGTACGAAAGAGCTGTTTCTAATATAGAAAACAAAATACCTAGAACCTGCGTTCTTACCTGAGTGAGGTCATAAGGTAAAGGTAAGGGGACCCCTGACCATTAGGTCCAGTCGTGACCGACTCTGGGGTTGCGCGCTCATCTTTCATTATTGGCCGAGGGAGCCGGCGTACAGCTTCCAGGTCATGTGGCCAGCCGTTTACCTTCCCGCTATAGCGGTTCCTATTTATCTACTTGCATTTTGATGTGCTTTCGAACTGCTAGGTTGGCAGGAGCTGGGACCAAGCAACAGGAGCTCACCCCGTCGCGGGGATTCGAACCGCCGACCTTCTGATCAGCAAGCCCTAGGCTCAGTGGTTTAGCCCACAGCGCCACCTGGGTCCCTCCTGAGTGAGGTCATAGCTGGCACCAAATCACACCAGAACCTGCTGACACCTTGCGCTCCTACAATGCATCCACAATCAGATTACGTTGAACCTGCTCCTATTGAAGCATGAGCCACACAGAGAACCTAAATGTAGTCACAGAAGTGGCCTCCCATGTGCCACATGGCCTGTTGTGTTGCTGGTTCTACTACCCCCACACTTCCACAGTGGAGCTGTGCGATCTTGTTTTATTACAGAGCATTTACAAAAGAAGCAGCTGACGTTTTCCAGGCTTGAGGAGATTTGTCGTTTGCACAGTGCGTCTTCAGGGTTCAAAGCCTTCCCCGTGTCCGGTTGCAATGACCCTTACGAAATCTAAGGCAAGCCATAAACCATCGTCTCCATATTGCAGGTAAGAGATGGAAGAGACAAAGGCTGAAAAGAGAGGAGCTTGCCCCCCCCCCCCGAGTCAAACTGAACGGGGCAGCAGCAGATGCACACTGTGAAGCCCAGGTCTGGACCAGGAATTTATAAAGCAGTCCCCCAAATTAAACTGCAAAGAGGGTCCACATGGGCACATGATGCTAAACTGCCCCCCTTCCATGATGGCTAAACTCCCCACAGCCTCTATTCCCAGGTGCTTTTCTTGGCAACAAAGATCCAGAATTCTGCGTGGCTGAGAGAAAAATGAGGTATTATGTGGGTGAATTATATACTCTATTCTGTATTCCTCTTTTGCTCATAAAAGCAGCAAATCTGTCTCTTTCTCTGGGATTAGGGCATATCTGAGACTGAGTCTAGTTTGAGCCTTAGGCTACCTTCCAGACTGTTGGCCAAGGCTAGATTTCCACCAGCAACTTCCTAAGTCTCCGCCTGTACCCTTATTCACAACGCCTCATTCCCCATATTCCTTTATTGACAGCCTTAGTAAATTGCTCCATTGTCCTTCCTCCCCCCTTGCCAGTCCTTCCTCTGCACTAGACATGTCCAAACCTGTCCTTAGGCTCAAGATTAATCCCATACGAAACCAAAGATGACAGCTGAGGTCGCACATTGTTGGCAGAAAGAGAGAGGGAGGAGGGGAAAGGGAGGAGGTGGAGGAGGAGGAGAAAAACTCGCAAGCTTCATGCCTTCCCCAAACTGGATGCAGAGAGCAGATGGCTAGGGTGGGTTTTTTCTACGGCTGCATTAATAACTGTTGGCAAGAGAGCTGAAACCTTGCTCAGCCCCAGCACTGAGCTGTACGGAGGAGGAGGAGGAAAGCACACGCTGTCTGTGACATGCAACCAGAATAACCTTCCCTGTGGGGAAACTCCCCATCAGCTCGGCTGAAGAATTAAAAAGAAGAAAGGAGCGCTTAGGAGACTGCTATTCTCTTTGGCATCCAGAGGTCACTTTGAAAGCCAGGAAGGGAGTTTTTGCAAGGCTGGTCCCCAGTTGGCTCAAGGGTGGAAACCTTCATTGCTGGTAACAGCCAAGACAAGGTCGCTGAGGTGGATTTAGCAGCATCTCAGGGTCACTTCTGTCTGACAGAAGAAATGGAAATAGGCTGGGGGAGGAAAGGGGAGAGAGTTGCTTCTATCCGCCAAAGACAGAAGCTGCTTACATGCAAGGCCTGCTTTGCTTCTAACCATGCCAGGCGAGTTTGCATGCGCAGAATTTCCACATGGCTTATCGCGCCAGGAATCAAATAAGGACGCCTGAGGATCTCAGGTTCCATTTTGCAAAAAAACAAAACAAAAACAGAGCATGTTTCTAGAACTCTTTGAGGCTGCGCTATTCCCTTTCAGCTCTTCTGAGCAGGCATTTGGTTGGCGGGGTTTAACTGGAGTTAGAGCGTAGCACTAGGTGGACCCAGGTGGCGCTGTGGTTAAACCACTGAGCCTAGGGCTTGCTGATCAGAAGGTCGGCGGTTCGAATCCCTGTGACGGGGTGAGCTCCAGTTCCTTGGTCCCAGCTCCTGCCAACCTAGCAGTTCGAAAGCATGTCAAAATGCAAGTAGATAAATAGGAACCGCTATAGCGAGAAGGTAAACGGCGTTTCCATGTGCTGCTCTGGTTTGCCAGAAGCGGCTTTGTCATGCTGGCCACATGACCTGGAAGATATACGCCGGCTCCCTCGGCCAATAATGCGAGATGAGTGCGCAACCCCAGAGTTGGTCACGACTGAACCTAATGGTCAGGTGTCCCTTTACCTTTACCTAGCACAGGCTCCTGCTGTTCTTACAGCAGTTTCAAAGGGGTTGCGCTTGCAAAATGTGTAAAGAAAAAAAATAAAAACCAAGTGCTTCATCGCTGTGAGTGCAAGAGCAAACTACATGTTATGTGGGATATTGGTTTTTTGTTTTTTTTAAATGTGGGATATTGTTGATTAGAACTCCTGGTGCTTTTAAAAACAAAAGCTGAAATGCAGTCAGGGTCTCTGTATGTTTGTGTGACGTTGAACTCTCACTTCCCACACTGTTTTTCCATCAGAATCACTCCCCCAAGGCCAGTTTGTTGAGTATTTTCCTCCCTTGCAACTGGGAAGAGTCTCAGCTCAAGAAAAGGGCAGGGAAGGGATAAACACCCCTCCCTTGGTGTGGCCCTAGGAAGCCTTGGTTTGCATGGCTGAAGTGCTCAGGTACTTGGTTATAAAATAAAGAGATTGGCAAATGTGCTAGAAGTTCCTGCCAGAGGTTCAAAAAGTCAGGCTCACTTCTGTCCCCTAAACATAGCCTTCTAGTCACATGACTCTGTGTCAGCCTTCACCAACCTGGCGCCCTCAGTGTTGTTGGACTACAACTCCCATCAGTCCCTGACAGCACACAGGTTGGCAAAGGCTGCTCTACACACATGGACACATGCCTGCGCATGCGCACACAATTTTCATTGACCAATGTCTTCTTTTCTTTTTTACCTGCTCCCTTTCCATTTCCCACACCACCCACCCAAATTTAGCAATTCTGCTCCTTTCAGAAAGATTGCATTCAGAGCCAAACGTGCAAATCGAGGGGGTCCATGCCTGAAATTTCAAAACTGCCTCTCTCCAGAAATTCCTAAGCAACTCTCGTTGCCAAATCCAATCTCTCCATGGCAAAACTGGCTTTCAACGGTACAGGAAGGCAGTCCTGAAGCCATTTTGACTCTCCCAAATGTTTGTTGTTGTTGTTTAGTCGTTTAGTCATGTCCAACTCTTCGTGACCCCATGGACCATAGCACGCCAGGCACTCCTGTCTTGTACTGCCTCCCGCAGTTTGGTCAAACTCATGTTCGTAGCTTCAAGAACACTGTCCAACCATCTCGTACTCTGTCGTCCCCTTCTCCTTGTGCCCTCCATCTTTCCCAACATCAAGGTCTTTTCCAAGGATTCTTCTCTTCTCATGAGGTGGCCAAAGTATTGGAGCCTCAGCTTCACGATCACTGCCTTGTTGTGGTGAAGGGGCTTAAATAACTCCCAAATGTTAGGAAGGAAATGAAATAAAGAAAAAAAAACCCTTCGTTGTCTGTGCTCACAGATCCTGCCTTGGGGGCACATTTAAGGTGTGAATAGGGTGTGGAACTAAGTATATTATCATTACAAAAGACTGCCCAGGCTCCTTGGTAATCCAACATTAACAGGTAACTTGCCAGACAGGAGATAAACAAAGTACTCAAATTTCTGTTGTAGACCACCCTTTCTATGATGTACGTATGACGTGTCTGGGGGGTGGCCTTGGGCAACACCCCTTCTGTGATGTATGGATGATGCTTCTGGGAGCAGCCTTGGACTCAAGGAGGGAATTTCAGATTTCTATATATGGGGAGGCAGACCTTTGTTCTGGGTCTTTCTTTTCTCCTGGGGAAGAGAGAACACCCTGCTGCAACAATCTTCTGTATCTGCTGCTCCAGAGAAGCGGACACGGAGCAATGGATTCAAACTACAAGAAAGAAGATTCCACCTAAACATTAGGAAGAACTTCCTGACAGTAAGAGCTGTTCGACAGTGGAATTTGCTGCCAAGAAGTGTGGTGGAGTCTCCTTCTTTGGAGGTCTTTAAGCAGAGGCTTGACAGCCATATGTCAAGAATGCTTTGATGGTGTTTCCTGCTTGGCAGGGGGTTGGACTGGATGGCCCTTGTGGTCTCTTCCAACTCTATGATTCTATGATTCTATTTTAAATAAAGGATCAGACCTTGATTTCTTGAATCCTGGTGTGGTCTCTTGTCATTTTTCCCGACCAGAGAGGAGCCGAAAACACCCACGCTCCTTCATAGGTCCAGTCCTCCCTACGAGGCTGGGACCCCCTTTTTGGGAGCAGCAATTCCTACAGCTCCCATAATGCCCAACTATTGGCCATGCTAGTTGGGGCTGATGGGAGCTGTAGTTTGGAGGGGACTGCTATAGCTGTTCTTTGTTTGCTAAGTTAAACTGCTATTTAGGACCCCTGTATACAGCTGAGAACCGACTAAATTTCTGTTTTGGTGACAAAATGTTCTGTTGAATGCAAAAGCTTGCACTGTTGCTCCCGAGTTTGGTTTTGAGAGCCTCAGGCTGAAGAAGTAGGGAATGAAGACAGTCGACGTACCAACCAACACACTCACTGGTAACGGCAACTCAACACAAAATTATCACTACCCTCCTTGGTGCAGAAATTTCATATGCCTTGGTGCAGGCATATGAAATTAGGGGAGAAGTCCAAGGTTTTAGCAAAGACACCCTGTGCATTCCCATTACAGAGAAGCTTGGTTCGTTTTCTCAAGTTCCCCCCACCCCATCTCAGATCACAGCTGTTTTCAGGCTGAAATCTGGCACACTCACTCACTAAGAGAGGAGGAGTAACTCTGGGATCCCAGACAGGCAGTGCTCAAAGTATTTCCAAAAAATGTTTTCCCCCTTCCTCTCCCAAGAGTTAACCCCATGTGGTTCAAAGAAAGATCCACAAAATGAGATGAAGCAGAATTGAGACTGCCAATTTATAACATAACCAGGGTAGTAAGTCCACTCTGAATTTCCTCCTTGGCACATTTATTCTCAGTGTCTTGTAAACCTTCAGTGAATGAGCTACCCGCTGTCTTCGGTTCCACGACTTACCGGTACTTTCCTCTCTGGTTCGCAGGACACACATTTTCTCCGTCTGCACTCATTCCAGGTTGTCGTCGTTTTGTAGCTTCCAATCCTATGCCCACTTACATCAACGATGCATTCAGAATTGTCATTTTTATCTATTGGTATTTTAGGTATTCCACTGTCCTCTCGATATTTTTGCATTTCATCTAAATTACCCTGTTTCGCTCAATATAATTCTGTGTAAAAGCTCATGAATTGATCTCTTATTCCTTTAGGACAACTCTAGGGCACAGGACAACTCTAACTCCTGTTAATTTTGTTTATACAGGATTTCTCTTGCCTGTTTTAAATTTGCTATGCTAATAATTTCCTTGGTTTATTAGCCTGCTCAAATTGTTTTAAATGTTTAATTTTCCACTCTACTTCTTGATTTATTATCATTGAAAACTGTTTGCAATTATTTTAGTATCTTGTTTTACTATCTCTTTTCTAGGGGAATTTATCAATTCTTTTTCTTTCCTTTTAATTTCTTGTAGAATTGCTTGCTTTTTCAACTCTTTTCCTTTCTTTTTGGTATGCACTTTGCTGAATAAAAAGGCCCCGCATCACTGCTTTGCTCGCATCCCATACCACTTTCACATTTGTCTCCTGATTCAAATTAATTTCAAAATAATCTTTTAAAAAAATTTTTAGCTTCCAATCCTATGCCCACTTTATGGAGGGGCAAGGAGTATGTGACCTTACGCTTAAGGGGTTATGGAGGCAGGAGGAGCCCTAGATCCCCCTCTTCCAGAGGCGTCATTAGCCATTGGAACCAAGGAAATTGGTCAAACTGTTGAATTTTGGCATTTATTTGAAATTTCTACAGTTTTCTATATTGGACAATCAGAGGAAACAGTATATGATACATGGCATCTACTTATTGCTACCATTTTATACACTGCTTTTCTGAACCTCTTTGCTGTTGTGTATGTATGGTGCCTGTGTCAATGGTCATTGTCCTGGCCTTAGTTCAAGGCTGTGGTGGGGACTTGGGATTTTGGGGGAGTCATTTAACTGCCCTCTAATTCCTGGTTTAAACAGTGTGCACTTTCTTATTGCCCTCCTAGAACTGCCTTCCCTCCTCAGTCTTGATCAGCACTGCAATGGTCTTGTCTCGTGTCAGACCAGCTGGAGCCCCGAGCCGGAACATTCTTGCTAGGTGCTAACATTTCATTGTGGGTACCTACCTGTGTCCTTTAAGGGGACCCAGGTGGCGCTGTGGTTAAACCACTGAGCCTAGGGCTTGCTGACCAGAAGGTCGGCGGTTTGAATCCCTGTGACGGGGTGAGCTCCCGTTGCTCGGTCCCATGCTCCTGCCAACCTAGCAGTTTGAAAGCACGTCAAAATGCAAGTAGATAAATAGGAACCGCTACAGCGGGAAGGTAAACGGCGTTTCCATGTGCTGCTCTGGTTTGCCAGAAGCGGCTTTGTCATGCTGGCCACATGACCTGGAAGCTATACACCGGCTCCCTCGGCCAATAATGCGAGATGAGCACGCAACCCCAGAGTCGGTCACGACTGGACCTAATGGTCAGGGGTCCCTTTACCTTTACCTGTGTCCTTTAATTCTTTCGCTGCTCTGAAATGAATCCACGAAGTTAAACCAAGTGCTGTACTGCCTTGCGAAATGCAGGCCAATTGACTCGGCACTCCTCATTCTGGAAATGGCTTGGACTTTAGATCTCGGCAGGGGTTCCAGATTTATCCTTCCTGCTCCCCCCAGCCCAGCGTTATGGTGGTTCCAGTTTCCCTAAAATGGCCAACCAGCTGTTTCTCTGCAGGCTAAGGAGGGGCTGCATAAGGAATGCAAACCCCCGGAAGTGTCCTTCTCCCTCCTGGAAGCTCGCAGGATTCCAGACTGCTGAGACAAGCCACAGGCCCTGAATAGACGGAGTTATATTTCGCAGGACAATGCGGGCCGATCGAGGAGGTCATCTCAGGTCGTATTTTTCCCACGTGGTAATAAAGGGACAGAAAGGCTGTTCGTTCCATGGCTGCCGACTGGATTCATTGCAAACATGGTTCACCATTCCTTGAAAGCAAGTGTGGGCAACCTTTCCTCCTCCCCCAAAAGCAACAGGTGGGTGAAGAGGTCGGGCTATGGGGCAGTGGGCATGGCTGGAGCCCTTGGTGAGAACTGCCTGGGCTCATTCACTTAGCACACACACATTGGAATCATATTCCCCCAAAGTTTGCCAAATTCCCAGAATTCCCTGGGGAAAGGGATTGTTAAAACACTCTGGGAACTGTAGCTTTGTGAGAACAGGGACCTCCTAACAGCTCAGCAACCTTAAACTACAGTTCCCATGATCCTTTGGTGGAAGCCATGGCTGTTTAAAGTAGTCTGATAATGCTTTAAATGGATAGTGCAGACGGACCTGCTGCTTCTCCAGGATTGTAATAGCATTGTAGTCTAAAAGGTAAAGGGACCCCTGACCATTATATGCTAGGTTGGCAGGAGCTGGGACCAAGCAACGGGAGCTCACCCCGTCACAGGGATTCGAACCGCCGACCTTCTGGTCAGCAAGCCCTAGGCTCTGTGGTTTAACCACAGCGCCACCTGGGTCCCTGGCAGCATTGTAGACTAGGAATAGCCAAATTCAATAGATTAAGAAGAGACCCCACTACGAGCCAGACACTCGACCTTGGAACTGTCATGGTCAGGCTCTGCAATAAGTTGGCCTCACCTAGCAGAAATGGGTTCACAAATCACCAGGGCTGAGATTGAATAAGGACATCAGGAGGAGTTGGTGAACTAAAATGTGTCTCCGGGAAAATTCAGATTGGCAAAAAAAACCACCCCCAAAACCTCATGCTGTAATGTGTACTCACACACAGATACAAAATGCTCTTTGCACCGTGAAATATTCACAGCTGAACAGATGCGTTTTCTATACTCAACTATCACCCACTAGCACAAGGAGCCCTCTCCGAAAGCTCCCAGCCAACTGTACATTTTAGCATTAGACTGTAGCATGTTTAAAACAAACACACATGAACATCACGGAAATAAGCATGCATTAATTTAGAGAGCATTGAAAAGAGAGGCCTGGAGGACACAGGCTAATGATAGCAACTGTTCTTCCCATCTAAGCTTTGAGTCTCTCATCCCCCACATTCAGAGATTATCCAAAAGGCAGTTATAGAAATGACCCCTAAACCTATTCAGGTCAAATGACCTTTACTGCTAGTAACCGGGTGGAGCTTCTCATTTCCTCCAACATCCTTAGTCATTTCCACAGGAGAAACCACACCTTTTCCCACAATTATTTTTAGCCTTGCTTCCCTTCATTCTTCACACACTTGCACAAGAAGCCAGTTTGGGGTCTGTTAGCTGGTGGCAAAACCTGCTGATGGTGTCAGACTCCATCCTAGTTCTCACTGAGGTGGCTAAGTCATTCCTGGGGTGTTACCTCTGTCATCCACAGGTGGAAGCAGACATCAATTCCTGTTCCAAATGTTGTTAGGTGCAGCGAGGCATTGGGATGTATGTGTGCAAGTATCTCTTAATATGCCAAAAATCCCTCTTCCACACCACTATAAAAGAAGGCATTAGTAAGGAACATTAGAGTTCTCACATTGCAATCTATTTCTTCTTTCCTCCTTCACCTCCCCCCCAAAATCAGCTGGGGTCAAGATACAGCTTGAACTTCCATTCATATATCCCAGTTTTAAGGCTAATATTATATTGGCGCTGTGGGTTAAACCACAGAGCCTAGGGCTTGCTGATCAGAAGGTCGGCGGTTCAAATCCCTGCAACGGGGTGAGCTCCCGTTGCTCAGTCCCAGCTCCTGCCCACCTAGCAGTTTGAAAGCACATCAAAGTGCAAGTAGATAAAAAGGGATCGCTCTGGCGGGAAGGTAAACGGCATTTCCATGCGCTGCTCTGGTTTGCCAGAAGCAGCTTTGTCATGCTGGCCACACCCAGAAGCTGTCTGCGGACAAACGCTGGATCCCTCGGCCCATAGAGTGAGATGAGCGCCGCAACCCCAGAGTCGGACACGACTGGACCTGATGGTCAGGGGCCCCTTTACCTTTACCTATACAGTATTACAAATTAAATGGAGTGTCCAAGTGGGTGACTTAAATTTCTCATCTCACCTACCCTCAATTACAAATATGTTGGGTTTTTGTTGTTTTTTAAGGAAAGCTTCACTATTAAATTCAAGAACAGCAAAGCAAGTTAAATTGCAACCCCCTAGCAGTGCGCTATTATCAGTTTGCCCCAGGATAATACACAGATTCTGTGTTGTTCATCCTGCAACTGTAAAACATCCACTCACACAGGCCCTGCAGAAGTTGCCAGATACTAACTCCCATCAGCTCCAACAAGGATGGCCAACTATCTGAGATGATGGGAGCTTGTCAATACCTGGGGGGGCTAGAGGATCATCACCCCAGATGCTGCTCTTTTCTTTCCCTTCCTGCTGCTTGGGGAACAGTGATAGGAGCAGCCCAGCCAGCATCAAGCGTGATTTGGCTTCTGAAAAAGCAGGTACTCTTATTCTCCATTGGAAGCCAACAAGACAGATTCAGGAACAGTTAAAAGTGGCTACTAATAATTCTGCTCCCAAATGCAAGAGAGCTACTCAAAGCACCTTTACTTTGTTCAGTACAGGCAGATCACAAAATGTGTGGTTTCCATCAACACCATCTCCAGTACCCTAGCAGTTCAAAAACTCTCCTGCTCAAGTTGCCACCCATTTCCCAGGTCCTAGGTGGCGCTGTGGGTTAAACCACAGAGCCTAGGGCTTGCTGATCAGAAGGTCGGCGGTTCGAATCCCTGTGACGGGGTGAGCTCCCGTTGCTTGGTCCCAGCTCCTGCCAACCTAGCAGTTCGAAAGCACGTCAAAATGCAAGTAGATAAATAGGTACCACTACAGCGGGAAGGTAAACGGCGTATCCATGTGGTGCTCTGGCTTGCCAGAAGCGGCTTTGTCATGCTGGCCACATGACCTGGAAGCTATACGACGGCTCCCTCGGCCAATAATGCGAGATGAGCGCGCAACCCCAGAGTCGGTCACGACTGGACCTAATGGTCAGGGGTCCCTTTACCTTTACCTTACTGCTCTACCTGTAAACAGCAGCCCTGCATGAGGAAAACATACCAGGTGCCTACACTGCGAGAAACTCTGTGCTCACTGCGAGAAACTCTGTGCTAAGAGGGAAGCAGAGGGAAAGGGAGCGTCAGGGCCGAACCAGGGAGGCCAACTGAGCAATTGCGATTAAACTGTGAACAGCCACAGATAGGAAGGAATCAAACAGCCTCCCCACCACAATGCCAATGGAAAAAACAACCTTGCTTTAAGCCCCTATTGCAGCAAAGCAGACAGCTGTCACATTGCTCTTGCCTAAGCATGTGCTGGTGCTGGTGTGTGTAACATGTAGCTGAGCCCTCAGCTATGATGCTGTAAGTATCAAAGGAATAATGCATTTGTCCCATCGTAGCAGTGGAAGACAGGAGTGCTTGGCGTGCTCTGGTCCATGGAGTCACAAAGAGACAGACACAACTAAACGACTAAACAACAACAACAACAACAACAAAAGCACTAGTATTGCTGAGAAGCAGAGCGGAAGAGCATCTTCCTTCTCAAATTCACATTTTCACCTTTTGATCCAACCTGCCATCTCCCTACCTCAGCCCTGCATAAATGTAATGGGTCCCCCCCCCCACTCCTAGGCCCATCTGCCATGCAGGGAGCAATTTTCAGAGAACAGGCAGCTGTGGAAGCCTTAACCCTACATGGAATATTGCATCACATCAGAAGATATGGGTCTTGCAAGCTGCCCTTGATGTAGCTAAACGACTCGTCATCGGGGCCTGAAAGGCACTGTAGTGAGTTCAACAGGCAGGCAGACATCTCCAGGGAGGGTACGGGTAGGTTTGTCTTGTGACATTAGCCAAAAAAAAAAAGTTTCCTCGAACTTTATTCAAGCCACAAACTGGTTGCCACAGCTGCAGCCAAAGAACAAAACTCTTCCAGGGAGCTCTTTTAAGTTGCCTGAGGCCAACTGCAGGCTCAGAACTAAATCGTTTTTCAGAACAGCCTTTTAAGAGCCAGCTTTGAATGTTGCCATCCACGAAGGCTGAGACATTCCTTCCCATCTCCAGCCTCCCAGTTTCTCATTAGACAAGCTCCCCCCCCCCCCCCCGACGGCACAAACTGCCAAGAGAACCACAGAAGTGAAGGGGGAAAGATTCTGCTAGGAAGCCTTTTTTTTCCAAAAAGAAGCAAGCCCCCCCCCCATTTTAGTATTGATCGAGAGCAGCCACCACTTCCCGCTGAGCTCCACACAAACAGCATTGGTTCCCACTCAGTCGCTACACTTGCTGCTAGTCTAGAGTGCTTCACTTGATGGATTGCTTTCCACCCAAGCAGATCCTAGACATTGAAAACTAGGCTAGACTTCTAGCTTTACATGCTCAAGGACTTGGTATCCTGCACGTGAGAACATTCAGCTATAAGAGGCTGCATCTGCAGTGGTTCTCAATCCAGACAGGTTTACAAGCTCATCTACTTTTCGGGAAAACTAGACAACCTAAAGAAGATACCTTGTTTTGAGGCACATGGCTTACAGAAATACCAAACTTTTGTGATCTGCGAGTGGTAGAGAGCAGGGGGTGTACCTAGAAGTTGGCAGGGTGCAAAAAAACCACACCTCTCCACTCTGGCTCAGAGGGGCTATAAGCCCATCCGCACATTTCCTGGGCTATTCCTCCGCCGCTCTGGGCAGCCAGGCAAGGCTCACAGGCTCCTCTGGGCGCTCCTTGCCAAGGGCACAAGGGATGGCAGGGGGGGGTGCCAATACAGCTCCTTGCCAAGGGAGCTTAGGTATGCCTCTGGTAGAGAGTTCATGCTAGGAACTTGCGGATCCGAGGCTGAAATTTAACTTGGCGAGTTACTTGGGACTGTGGCCTTCTCAGGCCTCAGAACCCTCTCCAGACACAGGAGGGACAACACAACCCCCTTGCTATTTACAGACACCAGGAAGGTTTTGTGTTGGCCAAGCCTGGTGTTAAGTATTATGTGCCTCCTAAACTTCTGTCTGCGCCTTATGAAGAGTAGATTTGGAATGTAGGAAGCTCCCTTGCACCAAGTCGAACCAAGGATCCATCTAGTTCAGTATTGCTACACTCCCTAGCAGCGGCTCACCAGCTTTGACATGCAACACAGATGCTCTACCACTGAACAGTGGCTTTTGCCTGCTCCACTTGGAAGTTCAAGCCCCTGGATAATTGCCTCGGAGACCTCAAGTTGGAAAATGCTCCCTCCAGGTATGGCTGGACAGAAATACCAATACAGCTATAAAGAATGTCTTGCCTCAAGAGGGTGAAGAGTTGGCCAAGTTGGGATATGGAGAACTGGTGTTGATTGAAGTGCAGCCAAGTCTGATAAGGGAGGGAAAAGGAGGGTATTGCTGTTTATAAATGCCTTGATTTATCATACAGATATAGAATTGTAGAGTTGGAAGGGACCACAAGGGTTATCCAGTCCAACCCCCTGCAATGCAGGAATCCTTCACCCAATGTAGATTAACAGTCTCTAGCTATACCAACTGAGCTATATATACAGCAGGCTTTTTTGGCCTGGTGTACTCAAGGTAGGACTGGGACGTGGGTGGCGGTGTGGTCTAAACCAGAGAGCCTAGGGCTTGCCGATCAGAAGGTCGGCGGTTCGACTCCCCGCAACGGGGTGAGCTCCCGTTGCTCGGTTCCTGCTCCTGCTCAACTATCATTGAGATTGTGTTTTAGTAAAATGCTTTTAAGCCATGAAAAAGCAGAAGGAATTGCTCAGATTGGGATAGTGGGTGAAGCTGGTGGTGAAGCAGAACTTGTATATCAGTTTAATAATAATGAATGGACTTTGAAGGAAAACTGTCACAGCAGTTCGAAAGCATGTCAAATGCAAGTAGATAAATAGGTACCGTTCCAACGGGAAGGTACATAGCGTTTCCGTGCGCTGCTCTGGTTTCGCCAGAAGCAGCTTAGTCATGCTGGCCACAGGACCTGGAAAAACTGTCTGCAGACAAATGCCGGCTCCCTCGGCCAGGAAAGTGAGATGAGCGCACCGCAACCCCAGTCGCTCACGACTGGACTTAACTTTCAGGGGTCCTACCTTGCTCAAGGTAGGATCTAGCAACATACTCTATATTTAAAATATGTAAATATCACCGCTCCAAAACATATATATGGACTGCCCCACCAATGGTTTGTAAGGCAGTTTACAAGCAAACAAAAAATTAAAGCCCTAAGATACTGGGGGGCAGAGAGAGAGAGAGAGACTAACATGAAATATAAAATAGAATAAAATCAGGGTAAAGCTAGGCTAATCCTACCAATGCATAGTGACAATGCAAGCCTTAAAAAAGCATTAATCGATTGTAAGCTTGGAGAAATAAAAAAGTCATATTATTAACCTGGTACCAAAACTACCAATGTGGGGACCAGCTGGTCCTCTTTAGGGACAGCATTCCACGCCCATCTTCCTAAGGACCACCCATTGTTCCTCATTTAATGGAAATATCCCAAGAAAGCCCTCAGTAACTGGAGTACAACTCCCATGAGGCCATTTGTTCTTCTGGGATAACGTTACAAGAGCCTTTTGGGTGAAATCTGCCCGTGTCACAAAGGGCAACACTGCCCAGTGTTTCTAACCACTTTACTATGTTCTCAGCAGACATCTACATCTAAGATCAGCTGAGCCCTTTAAAACATTTAAGCTCTGTCTGCCATCACAGGGTAAAAAGGTAAAGGAACCCCTGACCATTAGGTCCAGTTGTGACCGACTCTGGTGTTGCGGCGCTCATCTGGCTCTATTGGCCGAGGGAGCTGGTGTACAGCTTGCAGGTCATGTGGCCAGCATGACAAAGCCGCTTCTGGCGAACCAGAGCAGCACACGGAAACGCCGCTTACCTTCCCGCTGTAGCGGTACCTATTGATCTACTCGCACTTTGACGTGCTTTCGAACTGCTAGGTGGGCAGGAGCTAGGACCAAGCGTTGCAGGGATTCAAACCGCCGACCTTCAAACGGCCATCACAGGATAGCATCACTCTTTTTCAAGCACTGTGAACGCGTCTCAGCTTTGAATGACTCCTTCCCAGCAGAAATGCCAGTGTTTCTTATTTTCACCTCTTATGCTTGTAGCCTGCGTCGTTTGTGCAGTGCCGCTGTCTGCAGACAGTGCCAAATGCTGGCTTACTTGGGAGCAAATCCCACTGAGTTTTGAGAGACATGTAAGCAAACATGCGCAAACTGGATAGCTCATGAGCAGCAAGAGTTTTTATAACCAACCACAACCAGGTCCGAGAGAGATGTGGCTTATGGCATCAATCAAGAGGATGTTTTGAGACAAACCCCACATAACTCAGCCAAAGGAAGGACATTTGCTTCCTTTGCCTCCAACCTGTTTTTCCCCTCTATATCCCTAGTTGCTATAACCCAGATCAGTGCTATGCCTGCTGCTTATCCACACCTTCCCCGGTGCCTTTGCTGCTAAATTATTTATTATTATCATCATTATTATTTATTGAACTTATATACTGCCCTATACCTGGAGGTCTCAGGGCGGTTCAAGAAGGGATCAACCATTTGAAGGGGGAAGAGAAAGTAGCACCCACGCCCTCCCCAGCCCAGAGACGGCAGAAACACAAGGGCAGCTTAAACAATGTCAAAATATTTAATGCGTGTTGCACACGCCAGAAGTTTACAACTGCCATACAAAAACACATCAACCGGAGGAAGAATATTGTAGAACGTGTCCTCGGAGGTCCTCTCTCCCAAGAACCTTTATAAAACAAAGGAGCCTGGGAGTAATCGCCCCAGAGAAGTGTCGCTCAAGAGATCTGCAAACACAGTTCCAACACACCTTCTCAGCCCTTCAAGCCTTGTGCTTTAGGGGCTTACCCCCCCCCCCAAAAAAAACCCTAATCTTACAGCAAACTTTCCAAGGGTTGCTCGGGAGAACATGTGTGCGGCACGAGAACAAGGCAAGGGTATGACCTTCAGAACCGCTTCGACCAGAGGATGGAGGGAAGGAAGGAGGGGAGGGAGGGAGGGAAGAAAAACGCTGAGCTGCTTCCACGCAGACTGCAAAATCACAGCCGGGGGGGACGGAGAAGAAACCATCCCTCCAGCCCACCCCGCCCGAAGTTTTAAACTCCGCATCCTGCCCTGGTCCAGTCGCTCCCGCATCCCTCCGCGGGAAAAGAACGGGCGGCGCATGGAGGGAGCCTCTTGTCGCGAGCAGCCGGGCCGCTTGAAATCCGAAGCAAACCTGGATCAACGTGCAGCCACCCCTCTTCCCCCCACACACCCCGTGTGGTCCCAATAATATGCAACCGGGGGATGGATGGGCAAATTCAGAAAGCCACGATGGCCGTGCTCCAAGGGTTGAGGTTGCGCAGCACGGACTCCTCGCAGCAGATCGGCCCCGGCTCGGCGTCCGCTGCTGCTCCGGCCGATTCCTCGTCCTTGCCGTCGGTTTCCTCGGCTTCCCTCCGCCGGCGCCGCCCGGCGCCCGAGTGTTTTTTGCCGAGCAGTCCCGAGAAGCTTGACCCGAAGATGCTGATGAGGCTGGCTACGTTGCCCGTCTCCAGGTCGCCGCCGCTGTCGTGGTGCTTCGGGTTCAGCGGCTCCCGCTCCCTCCGCGGCTTCTTCAGCGGGGAGCTCCCCGACGGCGCTCCCTCGCCTCGTTGCGCAGCGGCGCCCCGCTTCCCCAGGCAGCAGGGCGGAGAGGGAGCCTCGGCCGGCCGCTTGCCGGCATCACCCGTCGAAGAGCAGCTACCGGTACAGCCGCCGCCGCAGCAGCAGCGCCGCGCCAGCCGATTAGCTTCCCAATCCGGCGACGGGGGAGCCCTGCGCTCCGAAGGCAGAGCCGCCGGCTGCAGGAAAAACGGAGGCGATGGAGGAAAGACAGGCAGCCTGGAAGGTCCTCCTACTACTCGGAGTGGATCCGCACCAGGCGCCATCGGCCCCGGAGCAGCAGCCGGGAAAGGCGCCGTCTGCGCGCCATCCAACTCGCTCAGGTAGACCTGCCGGGCGCTGCGCAAGACGAGCGACACCAGGAGGTTCCTGTGCAGCTTGACGCCGCCGCGCTGGCCCCGCGCGCCGTACATCTTGCCCAGCGAGATGCTGACGATGCGCTGCGCCTCCAGCTTGCAATCCATGCCCGTTGGGATGCCCTCGGGCCCGTGCCCAGGAGGGGCGGCGCTACGAGCCGCTCACTGCCCAAAGCGAACGCAAGCGAGAGCGGCCCGTCCGCGCAAAACGCACTGCGCTCCACGCGTCTCCGTCCAAGGAGCAGCCCGGAGAACGTCAACACCCGCCGCTTTCCATCCCGCCGCCGATTGAAGCCTGCCCAGCCCGGAGCGCGCGGTTTTGAGAACGGGGCGCATTGCGCCGGAGCCAATCAGAGCAGCAGGCGGTTGCCCGGCTCCGCCCACCCCCGTCTAGCCTCCGGCGCGCGCCCGGCTTCCTCCCTCATGCGCGCGCCCGCCCCGCGCGCTCGGCCAATGGGGAGCGTGGGAAGCGAGATTCGAATGTGTCCTTGGTCCCGCCCCTCCCGCCTGCTGAGCCCGCGCTTCAAAGAGGCGAAGCGTTCCTTGCGCGTTGGGGGTTTCAAATAAGGGGTTGCAAGAAAGGGTTTTTGTGCAGGTAAGCGAACCTCTCCCAATTCAACAGCAGCGCTTGTTCCTCCAGGAAGCGTGCGTGTGCAAGATCGCAGCCTTTCTACACCCTTTTGGCGCTTCCAGATGATCCAAGCTTTTTTATTATTTTGATGTTGTCCCCTCCCTGTTCTATTCCCTCCAACATTTCACCGATGAAAATAGGGACACCCTATGCCATACCCTCCAACATTTCTCCAATGAAAATAGGGACATCCTATGGAAAAGCAGGGCATTCCAGGATCAAATCAGAAACTAGGACAACTCCTGTAAATCTGGGACTGCCCCTTGGAAAATGGGGACACTTGGATGGTGGACCATCACCCTAATCTCCCCTCGTGTCAATTTTTACAGAGCAAAAAGTGGGAATTCACATGAGATGAAAACATCATTCTCCATATGAACAGCAAATGGTTGGATTGAAGTTAAAGCTATTATAACCTGTGTGGCATCAACTACAATTTAGCCATTTGCTGTTTACACGGAGAACGATGCTGACTTTATTGTAAGGAATGCTGACATAATGCAAGCAAAATGCCTTGAACACAATGTTGTTATCGCAGAGCTGTCAATGTGTTTTGAATTTTACAGTGCTGAATCCTAAATTCCTGGGTAAAACACAGGTCAAAGTCTCGGCAACTTCCTAGCAGAAAGCTCCTTAATACTTAGCTGATGTAAAGCAAAGCTCACACAAGTAACCTGTTTCCCCATTTCAGAGGAAGTAAATACCGGTAACATGCTAATTTTACCAGTGGGAAAGCTTATGCATACTCAATGAATCAGCAACAGTCATAGTTTAATAGCCAGGTCCTTGTCACTTCTGCCAAGCTATGGCCATTGGCCTATGAAATAATTGATCTTAAGCACAATTAGGATTACAACCTAACTTCTTTTTTCTAAAAATGATTTACAGTGCAACCCTATACAGGTTTACTTGGAAATAAGAGAGTACTCAGACGGGATGCGGGTGGCGCTGTGGGTTAAACCACTTTGCCTAGGGCTTGCCGATCAGAAGGTCGGTGGTTTGAATCCCCGCGACAGGGTGAGCTCCCGTTGCTCGGTCCCAGCTCCTGCCCACCTAGCAGTTCGAAAACACGTCAAAGAGCAAGTAGATAAATAGGTACTGCTACAGCAGGAAGGTAAATGGCCTTTCCGTGTGCTTGTGTTGCTCTGGTTCGCCAGAAGCGGCTTTGTCATGCTGGCCACATGTCCTGGAAGCTGTACGCCGGCTCCCTCGGCCAATAACAAGCGCCGCAAGTCCAGAGTCTGTCACGACTGGACCTAATGGCCAGGGGTCCCTTTACCTTCGCCTTTAAGAGAGTACTCAAGGGAAATAAGTGAGTAACCTCTGTGTGATTTAGGCATTTTTCTCCCTGGATTCCCCCACTTGTCTTACCTTTGTAGTGACATTCTTTTCACAGTGGACTTTATGTGGATACCTGATCTGACGCACTCTGCAAGTTTAGGGTAAATCGCAGCACATAAAGGCTACAACACATTTACCCCAGAAAAAGCCTACTGAACACAGGCTGGGTCCACCCTATGGCATTAATGAGTGGGTCGCCGTTTCTGTTTCGGCACATGAATACTTTCAATTTTATGCCTCTGAAATCTGTCTTGATGTTTCCCATCCACACTAGTGGGTGGTATTTGGTGCAATACATCTGCGTTGTGTGTTGTTGTCCCCTTCCTCAATTAGTACGATACTTCCCGAGTTACTGGCAGCCTGACGTCTGTGGTGGAAACGTATTGAGGTTTTTGCTTACCTGAGCTTGCACACATTTATTTATTTTAAAAAATGCAATATTTTTCAATATACCAATGCAGAGTAGTCAAAGCAATAATTTAAAAAGTGTTTGTCCTCCCAGCCAAGAATCCTGAGGACAATGCGGCCCACTCTAATATATTTTTTGAAATACACTAGATTTTCCAGAAAGGATCAGTCAGAAATAAAAATGTGTGTGTCACTCCAAGTCAGGGAAGAATTTGGAGTTGCGTCCATGAAAGCAACTCTCCTTTTCTCTTCCTGCTTCCTGTACTAGCAAGGGCAGTTTTTACCTGCAAGGACTGCTTTGTGCAAAAGCAGTTCTGTGGACAAGAGCTGTTTTAAAAATCAAAGAATATATATTCCTTGTAGGAAATAACAGTTGGCAGCCTTTTCTTTGGATGAATGGAAGCAAATTGAAGTTGCTTGTGTGGTAATAGATGGTACCCAACAAAATACATGTAAACAAAACAAAACAAAACAAAACACTTCACCCTCATAAGGGGTTCCACAATCAGGTAGCATGCAATTTCGTACTGGATTCTCTTCCTTTATTAGATTGTCTTCAAATTGGGAAAATCCAAATATGGTAGGGGGAAAGTGCAAGGGAGTTCATCATGTATGTGCCAGCGTGGAATGGAGACACCAGGAGCTTCCGATGCACATTAAACTCTAGTGCAGATGAACTCACAGATGAGCTCACTTCGAAGTAAGCATTCACAGCACCCAACTTGGACAGGATCAATTTAGGCCGTAGCCCTGTAATACCCTTATGCCGAATTCAACTTTGATCCAATCGATCCATACATGCAGTCGCTGGCTGGATGTGTTCATAGACTTTGGTAGACAATGGGCAATTCTGGCAACCAGTTGTTGGGAATACTAAATCCAGCCCCCCCGTAGTGTATCCCCCTCCAAGCCAAAGGGCTCTCAGACTGTGCTTGGAACCATGTGGCCAGCATTTACTTGCAAATACAGATTCTCATCCAGCTAAATTAGGCTCATATCCTGGTTTTACATGCATCATTGCATTTACTCAGGAGTAAACTTTTTCCAGCACAAGCCCATTTTATGATCTTTGGCTGTCAGCAAGGGCTAACTGTCTCAATAACTTCTAGCCCCAACCCCAGCCAAGCTTCTGGATTCCTCTTGCTAAACTGGGGACACACACAGATGCTGCAGCAACCAGCATGAGCCTTGCTGGGTCCTGCCATGCGCATCCTGCCAGCTTGAGTTCCAATGCGGACCCTGAATGCCTGAATGCCCATCTTACTTGATAGTCAAGGGGGAGGGGATGTACCACATAACACTTGATTGCTGCTGCTGTAATTGTTATTGAATTTATATAATTTATATATTGAATATACAGGTGAAACTCAGAAAATTGGAATATCATCGAAAAGTGCATTTATTTCAGTAATGCAACTTAATATTTTTATTTTTATCTTTTTATTTTACAAATGCTTTCCTTTGGAAATTCCACAGTAATAAAACAAATAGTTACAATAATACAAAAATAATAAACATCGCTATTACATTTCATTAATTCCATTCCATTTATAATTGACCCGCCTAACGACAAATAATCACAGTACAATTAAAACAAATAAAGGCTTGACATATCTTGCTTTGCATGTCATGCATCTATCTCATATATTGGTTTCACCTTTTAAGCTGCATTGCTGAAATAAATGCACTTTTCGACAATATTCTAATTTTCCGAGTTTTACCTGTATAAATCAATATATCAATATATCTTCGAATTGTTCTGACATGATAATTAGGCTACCCTTCTACACTTTGTTGCATCAAATATTTTTTTGTTCTGCATATTAAGAAAAACCCACCCCGTGTGTCTTTGCTGTTATAGGCTCTCTTGGGGTTTTAAAAATATGTTTTCAATCCATGCTATTTCCTTCCCTCTTCTGATATTTTGAGTATCTTGGTCCATAGAAATGCATTGCTATGTGCCACAGCAGCAATTATTGCCATAACTAGTCATAATTGCTGGTAGCGCTTGGCCATGTAAGCACTTCTGACAACACCTGACAGTTGTACCCCTGCAGGCTCATAACAACTGTCAAAATGTTTGCATGAATGACTCTCCAGGTATACTGATTTCCGCCCCCCATAATTACAGTCTTAATTTATGATGCTCCTCAACAACTATTTAGGATGAATCAGGATTAAGTGCAAACACACAGAGCCAAAATCATTATTACAAAATCTCACTACAGCAAAGAGAGACATGCTGCAGTCGGTAATGATCAGTAATCACTAACTCCAGGATACAATTCCAGAATTTTATATTGATTTTTTGCTCTCTCTCTCTCCCTCTCCCTCTCTCTCTCTCTCTCTCTCTTGGAGGGGGGGCGGGGTAGTACTAGGTTTCATTGCACACTCAGAACACAGTGTGACATTTCTGAGTAAACCTGCAATTGGGTTAAGCAGCTGAATAATCGGAGGTGTACAATTTGTTCATTTTGGTAGATTTGGACCCAGGTGGCACTGTGGGCTAAACCACTGAGCCTAGGGCTTGCTGATCAGAAGGTCGGCGGTTCGAACCCCTGTGACGGGGTGAGCTCCCGTTGCTCAGTCCCAGCTCCTGCCAACCTAGCAGTTCGAAAGCACGTCAAAATGCACGTAGATAAATAGGAACCGCTACAGCGGGAAGGTAAACGGCGTTTCCATGTGCTGCTCTGGTTTGCCAGAAGCGGCTTTGTCATGCTGGCCACATGACCTGGAAGCTATACGCCGGCTCCCTCGGCCAATAATGCGAGATGAGCGCGCAACCCCAGAGTCTGTCACGACTGGACCTAATGGTCAGGGGTCCCTTTACCTTTACCTTTAAGACTAGGTAACAAGGAGCAAGGTACCAAGTTAGTTTTATCCCTGATATCTAGAGCTTTCTATGGGGGAACATCAGGCATATGAGCCAGTCTAAAGTGCCAAAGCCCAGCAACAGGTTCTGGTCCTACTCTGATTATTAGAATGCAGGCACAAAAAAAGGCACGATTCTGTTTGCATTTTACAAAAAGATGGCTTTTTATAGAAAATCTCTTTTGAAAATATCACTAGAAACGTTGCTGGATTTCCCAGCTCAGCACCTGTACTTCAGGTCCTCCTGTCTTGAAGTTTACTTGCTACCTTTAGCTAGCTAATATAAGCACAGGAATAACTGGTGAGTTTGGAGGGGGCTGCAAGGTGCATAAAAGGCTTGGGGCAGAAGCTCATGATGCAAATTTGCTAATTTATGAGGGTTGCCATATCCCCAAAAGTATTGTTGAGCTCCACCACCACCTAATATCCCCCCCCCAAAAAAAAATCGTTTTGGGGCTTTTCTTTGATTTTTTAAAAATAAAACAGCCCAACTTCCCAGATGTCTGGGTTTTCCTGGGCATTTTGCCGATTCAGCAAAAATCCGCCTGGACGCCGTTTTTCTTAGCGATTCCCAGATGTGCCTGGGAAAACCTGGACATATGGCATCCCTAAATTTCTATCTACAGATGTGTGAGGGCAAATTAAGATGGAGAGTGCCTGGTGATCTCACCACCCCCACACTTTGCGTATATGATGGTTGGACTCCCTGCAAAGAAAAACATAAAAATTATGTCATTTTTTTAGGGAGGAAAGGGGCAGGTGATCTTGGGCTTGGCACAAAAGACAAGGGTCTCAAGCCCTCCCCCTTCCCCCAGCTATCCCCTAGCAGGGTCCCTGGATTGTGGTTACTTGGGGGGGGGTAGATTTGGCCTTTTAATGCCATCTGGAGAAAGAAAAGGCAGAAGAACTACAGTAAAAAACTAACAATGCAGTTCTATATGTCAGTCCCACTGGACCGAATAGGAATTACTACTAGAAGAAGCTTCAAAGATCACCAGTGTCAAAGCAATGATTCTTCAACATCAACTTCGTTGGACTGGTCATGTTCCAGTCTACTACTTCTCTATTCCAAATTTAAAAATGGGAAGCGTAATGCTGGTGGTCAATAAAAGAGGTTTAAAAACTCTCTCAAAACAAATATTTAAAAAATATAGTATAAACACCGATAACTGGGAAACACTGGCCTGCGAGCGCTCAAATTAGAGAACATCCTTTACCAAAGGTGTCGTGGACTTGAAGACGCTCGAACTCAGGAAGAAATGTGCAAAGAGGAAGACACGTTTGGCAAACCCTCACCTGGAAACCTATGTCCCCACCGTGGAAGGACGTGTGGATCCAGAATTGGTCTCCACACTCACTTACGGATTCACTCTTAAGACCGTGTTCATGGAAGACAATCTTACTCGGCTACGAGGGATCGCCAAAGAGCACTAGCTGAAAAGATGGTTGCAGCCTTAGCAGCTTCCTCACTGGAAATGAGATAAGAGAGGAGAAAACAGAAAGGGAAAGGGTGGAAGAGAAGCAAATTACTGCTTATGCAACAATACCATGAACAGCAGGAAAGGAGAAGGGCGCTTGGGTAATGTGCCCTTCCTGATTGAAGCCACCAGTACTGTATAGAGAGGGGGGAAACTATTGTTTCAGAAGGATGTGAGGAAGAGGTGATTGCATCCTTAATCTGGGTCTCCTTTGTTGGACACTGGAGTGCAAAACAGTGGTCACTTTTAAGAATCCCAATAGTCTTTATGTACATGTGTGTGTGCTTGGGTGTTCCACAAACACAAGAGCTCCATACGCACAACAGAGTGCAACAGATTGTAAGAAACGGGATTTTTGTAAAGCCCTTTAGACCCTTTGAAGAGCACACATTCTTTAGAATACCAGTCACACTTCTTAAAGTAAAAAAAAAATCTTCTTTCACTGTGACTTCTTTCCCTTTTGTTGCAAGTAAAATTCTTGCTGCTGTAGTCGCATATAGTCAAACTTCGGCTCCCGAATGCCTCCGTTTTGGAACGTTCCGGCTCCCTTACGCCGCAAACTGAGAAGTGTTCCGGTTTTTGAACATTTTTTGGAAGCTGAACATTTTTCAGAAGCTCCTGCAACCAATCGGAAGCCATGCCTCAGTTGTTGAACATTTCAGAAGCCGAACGGGCTTCCGGAACAGATTACGTTCGACAACCAAGCTTAGAGTGTACATGAATAAATTTCTATACCGTTTGGGTAGTTTTGTCCCTATACAGTAATTCCCAAACGGAAAGCTTCTGGTTTTGTTTTTTTACAAACATTATTTTAAACATCTTTTTCAATTCGTTATATATCATTTCCCAGTAAGTTTTAACCTTACTACAAGACCACCACATATGATAAAAAGAGCCTTCTTTCTCTTTACATTTCCAACCCTAATTCTTGGATGTTTTAAACATCCCAGCAACAGCACTTTGCTTCTTTTCGGGATCACTGAGATGCCGTGAACTGCAATGAATGGCTGCTCTCAGTTTGTCGAAAGAGGAGCAAGAACGCATTGCCCTTTTAAGAAGGCAGATGTTTTGGTGCTGGTTCCCCCTGTGACTTTCTCCTTTCCTTTCCCTCCTCCAGACCCAGGTGGATGTCATGATTAAATTTCAGTTGGAGTCAGTCCCATGGCTCCTTGGGAGTTCAGATCCTCTTGGGCGGCGGCTTTGTTGTCTGTCCCAGGGAGTGTGTGTGTTGTGAACGCCACATGAGCTGTGTTTCTCTTCCGCAGAGCCTGTGATTGGTTCAGAACTGGTGCTGGGGTTCCCTGCCTCTAGGCATTGATTGGTTAGATTATATTATAATCTTGGGTACTGATGCACTACAAAGACATGGAAACCTTATTGGTTGTGGTCTGAGCTGCGCTGCTTTTCTCTCTCTTTCAATGTCTCTGTCCTGGAGAAATGGCTCCCTCCCCCCCCCCCGCGCATGGCGGTAGAAGGGAGGGGAGGGTGTAATTTTATGCGCTAATCTCTCCCTTGTGATCTAACTGTTCTGGAAGGGTTTGACAAACAACCAACAATCCTCCCTCCAAGTGCTCAGCTGCAACAAAGGTGCCCCCCCTTTTTTAAGAGGGGGGGAAGAGATTTGATTTTTTTAGTGACTGCAGAGCAGGTGATGACAGAGACAGGGAAACCTTTTCATGGAAGGAATAAATCAAATCCTAACCCCACCTAGAAGGGAAATCGGACCACACTATAAGGAAGCGCCAAACAGGAAACAGCTTGCGGTGTGCATTCATAATTGCAGAAAAGTGCGCTCGTGACAGATTGCTTGTTGTCCTAAATTTGCACTTGTCATCCATTGAAGAAGTGCATGGTGTAGCCTTTAGGCAGTAAATATCGTTGATTAGGTGACGTGTGGCATCCACATCCAGGCTGGTCAAAAGCCGCCAGGAGACTTATTCTCGCATACAGCATGCAGAATCTTGTCTAGAACCAATGGGAACAGAATGACAGAGCGGCATTAACAATTCTTACCAACAGGATTTGCAGAGCAGTGAGGCAGGGAAACAAAAGCCGCTGTCAGACAGAAGCGTGATTGTTAGAAGCCTGTGTTCAGATTCCTACTTCATCATGAAGCTCTCAGAAGATTTCTCGCTCTCCCCTTCCTCTCTCTTCTTCTTTTTTCTTTCTCTCTCCCTTCCTCTCCCTTATCCCCCCCCTCTCTCTGCCTTGCCTACGTTGCAAATGTGTTGCAGGAGTGAAACTATGCTTTATTTCACCCACGGCGCCCCTCCGGAGACTTAACCCGGGGCAAAAAAACCTGCCTAGCCTCGTAGCCACGGCTCTGTTTGCTGCGAACATAAAACTGGATAATTTTAAAACAGGAGCCAATTTCCACATAGCCCTGCTTTAGGTGAACAACAACAACAACAACAAAAAGCTCCATTGGGATGGTACAATTTTGGTGTTTTGTTTTTTTTAATCCTGGCAATAGGTAAAAGCTCTAATATGTATTGTTGGCATCTGTCTGTCTCAAGAGACAATGTCATGCATCTCCGGGGTGTGGATGGGGGTCTCCAGCAACCGTTGCAGTGAGCGCCCCCCTCTCAATTCAGAGCCCCCCACACATTCCTGCCGCAGACAGAAACTGCTGTGTTCGCAGCACCAAAGTGACCTCCCCAGGGCACAAACCTGGGCATTGTGTATGGAGGTCCTGGTCTGCACAGACAACAAGACCCGGACCCCCCCTCTTGGCCTCACTGATATGGTCCAACGGAGGTCTGGGAGAGACTCGGAGAAAGTGTGGGCTGCTGCTGCTCCACTGAGTAAACCGCAAAGGTGTAGGTTGAGCCGAAGAGTTCTGGCGCACTGGCTCAGAACCATTTTTAAAAAGTCATTGTTTTTAGTGCATTGCAAGTTCCCTCCCATCTGAGTTGCAGGAGTAATTGGGAGGGTGGTGGCAGCAACCATCGAAGAGTAAGACCCACTTGGGCAGCCCTGCAAGGCTGTGGGGCAACGAAGGAGGTGTAAAAGCCTCTCTTGGGAATCTCCTCGTTCATTGTCATAAGCCTCATTGCTGTGCTGGTAACCAAAAACTAAGAAGGCCTTGAGGATAGCTCAGTCTGTAGGACGTGAGACTCTTAAACTCAAGGTTGTGGGTTTGAGTCCCAAGTTGGGTGAAATCTTCCTGCATTGCAAGGGGTTGGACTAGATGACCCGCAGGGTCCCTTCCAAGTCTACAATTCTTTGATTCTATGGAATGCAAGGATAATGCATCTTTTGCCAGTGCTTGCACCACTTTGGGTTTTTAGCAACTAGTATTCGGCCAATAAATCTATTGCCTTCTTGCCTAGAATCTTTTTATTGTTCTCTGAGGCGTTGCTGGCAAGAATCCGCCCCGTCTCTCTTTTTTTGTAGCCACTGTTGCGTATAAGTTACAGGAGGGAAGCAAAATGCGCACATCAAGATGTGCGCGCGCGCAACTACAATGCAACGTCCCTCCCTCCCACTTGGTCATATCCCCCCCCCCAAAAAAATAGAATTAATATAATCAAGAGTTGCCACTGGGAAACAAACTGTGAGCACACAGCAGCACTACCTTAACGGATTAAATTGCCTTTGTGGGTGGTTGTGAATGCATGGCCACCCCCTCCTGCCACCCCCACAACACACACACACAGCACCCCATCTATAGAAAATATACTTAATGAGTACCTTATGGGGCAACCTTCAGAAGGGAAGGGATGAAGTCCAGCTGCGTCTCCCCTACCTCTCTTAGCATTGGGGTTTATTCAATCGCTTCCTACTTGCATTTCCCTCTACACCAGTGCCGCCATTCTGCCCTGCAACAGCAAAAATCTGCAGCACACTTCAAGGGCTGGTGGGAATAAGGCAGGTTCTTCTATAAGGAACTTCCCTAACCCCTGAAGCCGCAATGTACATTTTGTCACATACAGAGGAGCGTTTAAAAATAGATTTTTTAAAAAAACCGTAAGTAGGGCAGAATCGGGAAATGGAAGGTACCATTCAACAGAGTAACAAGGCAAGGTGATACTCGGACTTTTCACTTTCCCCATCTAAGGCAATGGAAATATTTGCTGCCTGAGGCAAGGTTGCAGAAAGAAGGCACAGCCCTGGGGCTCTGTGCAAAAAACGTAAAGCCAAGAAGCTTTGTTAAGCTGATGGAAGTCACCACTCTGAAGGAAGCACAAGAGCAGAGGCCTTTTAACAAGCACCTTCAGCTGCTCGGATTTGATTGTGGAACCGGGTTTTAGGGTCCCAAGGTATCTGTGCAGATTAAAGGATCCCCTCTGCAAAAAAAAAGGTTGACAACAAAGTCCTTCCTCTAACAAGCCCTCTGCGAGAGAAGCAGCTTTTCAGAATAAGATCAGAGGTGCCGATGAGATGAGACAGAAAGGACTGCTTCTGGCGACTGAGCCGTGGACCTGGGCCTGCGTCTACTTTCCCTGTGATCGGATACCTGGCGCTATAGCTCCGCGCCTTCACGGCCCTCTAACTCCCTTGAGAGCATGTCACAATAATGAGCAGAATCTCAAAGCGCAGGAGACTGCCTTTTAAATATTCAGCGCAGCTCCAATTCATATGGATGTTTGTTTCTGAAGTGCAGAGAGGGAGGAGGCAGACTTTTCCCATTCCTTCTCCACCGCGGCCCCCACTTCCCTCTGCCTTATTTCAAAGAAGGGCCTGGGTGTGATGCTTTCAACTTCTAATAATCCAGCGCTGGATGACAATGGAACACCTGAGGGAGATGACAGCCGACGACCAAGCCTTGGGAGTTCCACTTCAGTTCACAATGAAAGCAAATAGGTCAGGCAAACCCCGAACAAAGGGAGCCAGAGCTGCAGGAGGGTCCATGCAAAATGGTGCAAGGGCCCGGCGGTCTTGCTGCTTCAACAGAACAAAAAATGGGAAGCACAAAGAGGCAGATTTTGTCTTTCTTCCAGAAAAAGTAGTGGAAGTGTGGGCTCTATCTTCAAAGTGAAGCCAACCTATGTGTCCTGTGTTTGGGGCAGGGGTTTTGCATTTAGAGAAGAGAGAGAGAGAGACCCAGGAGTTTCTACTATGCTAAGTTAGTTAGAAATTGTTGTGCAGCCTTGGTACCGCAAAAATTGCTTTCTGGGGAACTGGATGGTGGGGTAGGATGAACTACAACTGAAGCTAAAGGAGCGCATTTGCCTCCAGTCTGCTTGTATATTTCTAAATATCTTTGTGCTGACCTTTAAAGCCTAAACAGACTCGGTCCAGGATACCTGAAGCAGCGTCTCCACCCCCATCATTCAGACTGGACACTGAGGGCTTTCTGGCAGTTCCCTCACTGCGAGAAGTGAGGTTACAGGGAACCAGGCAGAGGGCCTTCTCGGTAGTGGCGTCTGCCCTGTGAATCATAGAATCATAGAGCTGGAAGAGACCACAAGGGCCATCCAGTCCAACCCCCTGCCAAGCAGGAAACACCATCAAAGCATTCTTGACATATGCCTGTCAAGCCTCTGCTTAAAGACCTCCAAAGAAGGAGACTCCACCACACTCCAGCTCTTACTGTCAGGAAGTTCTTCCTAATGTTTAGGTGGAATCTTCTTTCTTGTAGTTTGAATCCATTGCTCCGTGTCCGCTTCTCTGGAGCAGCAGAAAACAACCTCCCTCCCTCCTCTATATGACATCCTTTTATATATTTGAACATAGCTATCATATCACCCCTTAACCTTCTCTTCTCCAGGCTAAACATACTCTGTGGAACACCCTCCCATCTGATGTCAAGAAAATAAACAACTATCTGACTTTTAGAAGACATCTGAAGGCAACCCTGTATCGGGAATGTTTTTATGTCAAATGTTTTACCATTTTTTATGTGTTGTAAGCCGCCCAGAGTTGCTGGGGAAATCCAGCCATATGGGCGAAGAAGAAGAAGAAGAAGAAGAAGAAGAAGAAGAAGAAGAAGAAGAAGAAGAAGAAGAAGAAGAAGAAGATTGAGGGTCCCATAGTTGGTTTCGTTTCCTTTGTTGAGAGAGACTGATGCTGTGTCTCCCCCCCCCCCCCCCGACTGTGCATTTACGGTAACTGCTACATACCAAGGAAATACTCAGGGGGCTAAACATTCCCTTCCACATGCATTTGCAGTGTGGGGTGCAAGGGAACTTTCAGGTGGTGAATTCAAATAGTGATGAATTAACAAACCACGGTTAGAAAGGAGGACGAGTCCTGCCAGGAAAAGGGGAGAGGGGGCAATCCTGATCAGATCCATGTCATACAAATTGGTCCAACTCAAAGTGGTTCAGTACTCAATTCAAACTAATGGATCATTTTCAGGGTCTAACATAACCCATCCCTTCCACTCTCTGTACCTGAGCAATATCCGTTCCCACTTTTTTATTTAAATTAGCTCTAGTATGAAGGAGAGGTGGCGTTTTAAGCCAGAAGGGAGAGTGTGGGGGGGGATGGGTGACTGTCTCGCCAGAGTGGTGCATGCTCTAGTTATCTCGCGCTTGGACTACTGCAACGCGCTGTACATGGGGCTAACTTTGAAGGTGACCCAGAAATTACAACTAATCCAGAATGCGGCAGCTAGACTGGTGACTGGGAGCGGCCGCCGAGACCATATAACACCGGTCCTGAAAGACCTACATTGGTTCCCAGTACGTTTCCGAGCACAATTCAAAGTGTAGGTGCTGACCTTTAAAGCCCTAAATGGCCTCGGCTCAGTTTACCTGAAGGAGCGTCTCCATCCCCATCGTTCTGCCCAAACACTGAGGTCCAGTGCTGAGGGCCTTCTGGCGGTTCACTGACTGCGAGAAGTGAGATTACAGAGAACCAGGCAGAGGGCTTTCTTGGTAGTGGTGCCCGCCCTGTGGAATGCCCTCCCGTCAGATGTCAAGTATCCAAACTTTTAGAAGATATCTGAAGGCAGCCCTGTTTTGGGAAGTTTTTAATGTTTGAAGTTTTATTCTGTTTTTAATGTTCTGTTAATGTTTTTAATGTTCCCCAGAGAGGCTGGGGAAACTAGTGGTACATGGAAGGGTAATGATTTTTATTTTGGGGGGTGGGTGTGGAATAATGACTTCTGTATATCTGGGGCCCAGTTGTCTTCATGAGACACTGAGTGGCTGTTCCACACAGATCCCGTTCCTTTATTTCTTACTTCATAAAATTATACACCGCTTGATTGCCGGGGGAGGGGGGAATGACTTCAAAGTGGTCCGAGAAACAAATCCACCACCCTAGTTTAAGAAACATACAGAAGTAAAAATCCTAAAACAGATTAAAATTGTTGTGTATTGAGTCAAAGGATTTTATATCTGTATTATTATTGTCTGTATTTGCATTAGGATAAAGTAACTGCCTTTTGGTTCCAGAGGGTACAGCTACTATTGGTTCATTTAAGCTGCTGTATTTGGATCCTCTGTCTTATTGGTTTCCTCCAAAAGGCAGCACTGTGATTGCTTGATATTGTTCCCTCCAAAATGTATCCCTTCCTAGCTAGTCCCCTGTCCCTATAAATGTAGCTTTCCTCTCCTCAGTCTTCAGTCTTGTTCACTTTAATAAAGAGCTGTTACTAGAGAACTGTCTCCAGCATGTTTTGTCAAGAGAGCTGAAATCACAAACCCCACGTCACAACAACTGGCGACGAGGATGGGATCCGGAATGCTGAGGAGCGGTTAAACACAGCCCTGCCTCAGAGTCCGGATTGCAGCTTAGAACAAGACTCACTGGCCAGCTGAGAAGACGACCCTGCCCGCTAGGACAATGGAGAGTCCAAGGGTATTGGAGCCCTTCCAGCCATCAGAGCCCCACACCTGGGAAGACTACGTCGAACGCTTTGAGTTCTTCGCAGTGGCTCAAGGGATCACCGATGCCAGCAAAAGAAGGGCCACATTCCTGAGCTACTGTGGGCCCGAGACCTTCAAGCTGGCCAAGGCATTACTTGCTCCAGCGAAGCTGAGTGAGACATCTCTCAAAGATATTCTTGCCTGCCTAACAAGCCACTTGGCGCCTACTGAGACCAAGATGGCCCGGCGGATGGAGTTCCATAAGAGGCAGCAGCATGCTGGGGAGTCTGTATCCACATTTCTGGCTGAACTCCGGAAGCTCGCTCAGCACTGCGGCTTCCAAAATCTGGAAGAGACTCTCCTGGATCGGTTTATTGGTGGTCTGAGCAGCAAGAAAGCCAGAAGACGCATCGTGGCTAAAGAAGAGGTTACCCTTGCTTCAGCCTTGAAGGAGGCCACCGTCACGGAGAATTATGAAAGAGAGGAGCTTGATGCCAGTCGCAAGGCCACTAAGCCACAGATAGAAGTTGCGCATGCCATGGACGAGCTAGAGGCTACTCCGAGCCAGAGCCCAGTCCGTGGGGTCGAGTTGGTGCGTCAGGCCTGCACAGTGCACAAAGATCGCCGAGGCAGTTGCCCAGGTTGTGGCGGAAACCATGAGCGGAAGAGTTGTCGTTTCAGGGATGCTATGTGCCGGACGTGCGGAAAGACGGGTCACATCGCCAGGGTCTGTAGATCGGCGGCGTCGGGAGCAACAGGAGCACCTAGACTGGAGCATCGCAGACCGCCCACAGCAACTCGTTTTCTAAAGGACTGCCACTACATAACAGAGATCAACGGGAGGGCCGTGCAGTTTCCAGTGCAAGGCAAGGCACACGTCAAGGTGAAGATTGAGGGTCAGCAGTGCGACATGGAGGTGGACTCCGGATCTGCATTCACCATCGTGTCGGACCAGACCGCGAAGACATTCTTCCCCAGGGGTAAGTTGCCCCCTCTGGAGCCCTTCCCGGCAACCTTGCAGTCATACTCAGCAGGCCGCATCCATGTTATGGGAATGTGTGCCGTGAGAGTACAGTTCCGGGACAAACAGGCTGTACTCAAACTGGTGATTGCGAAGGGCAGTCGCCCCAGTCTCCTGGGCACTGACTGGTTCCCCGCCCTGGGACTGAGTATCTCAGGGCTTAATTCAATCCAAACCTGCCCTGAGATGAGCGAGGCATTATGCAAGGAATTTGCTGGTCTCTTTAATGGAAAACTGGGTTGTTATAAAGGGCCCCCAGTTGACTTCGAGTTGGACCCCGGTGTGGCCCCAATCCGACTCAAACCAAGGCGAGTGCCATTTGCACTGCAACCCAAGATCGAGGCAGAGCTGGATAAATTGGTCAAGCAGGGAGTTCTCTCACCCGTGGACTCTGCTAAGTGGGAGACTCCAATCGTCACGCCCCTTAAAGCAAATGGGGAAGTCAGGATATGTGCAGATTACAAATGTACTATCAATAAGGCACTCAGGGGAAACTCATACCCCATTCCAGTCGTATCACATCTGTTGGCTAAACTGGCTGGGGGCAAGGTGTTCGCCAAAATTGACCTGGCACAAGCTTACCAACAGCTGCCAGTAACCCCACAATCAGCGGAAGCACAGACTATTGTCACACATAAAGGGGCGTTCAGAGTTAACAGATTACAGTTCGGAGTTTGTGTGGCCCCAGGGATTTTTCAAGGGCTCATGGAACGCCTGTTAAGAGGTCTGCCGGGGGTCTTGCCATTTTTTGATGACGTTTTGATTGCTGGAAAAGACCCACAGGAACTGGTTGCGCGTGTCCGTGCAGTGTTGCTCAAGTTCAAGGAGGTGGGGTTGCAACTGAAAAAAGAAAAATGCAGTTTTGGGGTGCCAACTGTGGATTTCTTGGGGTTTAAAATTGATGCATCAGGCATCCACCCCACAGATGCTAAGATTAAGGCCATCATCGAGGCACCACGACCACAGAACAAGACGGAGTTGCAGTCATTCCTGGGACTTATTAACTTTTATCATTCGTTCTTACCCCAGAAAGCTTCGGTAGCTGAACCATTACATAGACTATTGCAGAAAAAGAATGTGTGGCGATGGGGGCGGGAGCAGCAGAAGGCTTTTGACTCCTTGCGAGGAATGCTGAGTAGCAGGAGCGTCCTTGCTCATTATGATGAGTCAAAGCCGCTGGTCCTGGCATGTGATGCCTCTCAATACGGTCTGGGGGCTGTGCTGAGTCATAGGGAACCGGATGGGTCGGAAAAGCCCATCTCTTTCTATTCCCGTACGTTGTCGCCCACAGAGCGCAACTATGCTCAAATTGATAAAGAGGCACTGGCTATTGTGTCCGGAATCAAAAGGTTCTATGATTATTTGTACAGTCGCCATTTCTCCATTGAAACGGTCCACAAACCACTGTTAGGGTTGTTCAACCCAAACAAACAAACGCCACAAATTCTCTCCCCCAGAATGTTGCGTTGGTCAATATTCCTGAATGGGTTCCAGTACACCTTGACCCATGTGCCGGGGAAACAGTTGTGCCATGCTGATGCGCTGAGTCGATTGCCCCTTCCTGGCGGGAGCAATGAGGATCCTGCTCCGGCGGAGCACATTATGATGCTAGAAACACTTCCGGGGGCTCCTGTAACAGCTACGGATATAGCTGAGAAAACTAGGAAAGATGCTGTTCTCTCCCGTGTGCTCACTTGGGTGGGGAGGGGGTGGCCAGGTGGTCCGCATGAAGAAAAATTCAGGCCTTATGCGACAAGGCAGCACGAATTGTCCATGCATAAGGGTTGTCTCCTATGGGGAGATAGGGTGATCATCCCAGCACCACTGAGAAACAGGGTTCTTGAGACGCTTCACATGGGACACCCGGGAATGGTCAGGATGAAGTCGCTAGCCCGATGTTATGTGTGGTGGCCTGGAATGGACCAGAACATAGAACAATGGGTACGAACATGCAAGGCATGCCAAGAGGTGCGGCCAGAAGTGGCCAGAGCACCAGTCCACTGGTGGGAGCAGTCCAGGACTCCCTGGAGCCGGCTGCACATAGATTTTGCTGGGCCATTCCAAGGGAAGGTCTTTTTGGTTATCGTTGATGCATATTCCAAATGGTTAGAAGTGGCGATGGTCCCTAGCATGGCATCAGCTGCCGTAATCAAGGTGTTGAGGCAGCTGTTTGCTACCCACGGGTTACCTGAGACCATTGTATCAGATAATGGGGCAGCTTTTGTATCCCAAGAATTCAGGGCATTCTTGGCTGATAACTTTATAAGAGGGGTCACATCCGCGCCCTTTCACCCATCCTCCAATGGGCAGGCTGAGCGCATGGTAAGAACAGCCAAAGAATCCATTGCGCGCTTAATGGAGGGTAACTGGTCGGCTCGCATTGCGCGAATGTTATTTTTGCAGCATGCGACGCCGTGTACTGCGACGGGCAAGTCGCCAGCCGAGCTGCTCTTAGGTAGAAGACTGGTAACGGTGCTGGATTATGTCCACCCAGATAAAATGCCAAACCGTAATTCAAGAGCAACCCCCCAGGCTGAGACTGACACAACAAGGTATCTCGCCCCTGAAGATCTGGTCTGGGTGAGGAACTATTCACGAGGTCCGCGGTGGGTGGCCGGTGTGATCACCCGGGCTAGTGGACCTGTGTCCTATTATGTGACCTTGGAAAATGGGCAAGTTTGGAAGAGACATATAGATCAGCTGAGGCGCCAGGCGCTCAGCAGGGAGGAGTCAGATAATTCATCCCTGGCTAATGACGCACAGCTGCGAGACCAGAGTGAAGATGGCCCAGAGGTGCAGTCACCAGGGGCTTCAGCAAATGAACCAGGGTCTGCTAGTCCTCAGGATGACGAGGTACAGGTCGGGGACCCTGAGATGTCTGGGACTCCATCTGTTCCTGACGAAACCCCTATAGCAGCCCCTCCACCACAGGTAACACCCAATCCAGAACCTGCAACACCTGTTGTCAGGAGATCAGGTAGAAGTTGTAGGACCCCACAGTACCTGAGGGATTACGACTGCTGTGCTCACTAGGGGGGGAGGGGTGTTGTGTATTGAGTCAAAGGATTTTATATCTGTATTATTATTGTCTGTATTTGCATTAGGATAAAGTAACTGCCTTTTGGTTCCAGAGGGTACAGCTACTATTGGTTCATTTAAGCTGCTGTATTTGGATCCTCTGTCTTATTGGTTTCCTCCAAAAGGCAGCACTGTGATTGCTTGATATTGTTCCCTCCAAAATGTATCCCTTCCTAGCTAGTCCCCTGTCCCTATAAATGTAGCTTTCCTCTCCTCAGTCTTCAGTCTTGTTCACTTTAATAAAGAGCTGTTACTAGAGAACTGTCTCCAGCATGTTTTGTCAAGAGAGCTGAAATCACAAACCCCACGTCACAACAAAAATCACTTCAGCCTTTTGAGTATCTGGGTAGTTTATCTAAACAAGAATGTGTCCACCCAGGCTCTGGGCACACAGCCATTAAAACTCTTGAGACGTTTTGTTGGTTTGGTTTGTTCTTGCTGTATTTTATGACGTATAAACGTTTCTTTTTAACCAGGCCTTTGGTTGATCTGATTGACATCCTATGCTCTTTTAAAAACGAGGCTTTGGGTGGGAGGAGTGTTGTTGGGTTGTTGTTTTTATTTCGATTGTGCATATTGTGGTTTTTATGTTGCTCTTTTCCGTGAACCACCCTGAGACCTCCAGGTACAGGGCGGTATATAAATTCCATAAATAAATAAAATAAATATTTTGCATTCCTGTTTTTCTTTTGCATTTTTAGGCTGTGAACCGCCGTGATAATTTCGGATGAAAACAAAAATGCCATTGATTTATGAATAAAATAATCGATGAACCTTCCCCTGATCCCCTCCGCCGAGGTTTCAAACAGGCCTTATGCTCCCCCAAGCAGCGGGTTGAATGAATGAATGAATGAATCTTTATTTGCATCAACCACCGGCCATAGCAATAAAACAATACGAATCCGATATATGTGCAACGAATAGAAATAAAAAGTCAATTATATAAAATACATTTTAGGGTTTTGGCCCAAGCAGCAGGTTCACGGGACCGGCTGCGTTGCAAAGGATGCTCCGGACGAGGCACCGAGGATTACAAGCTCCGCCGCTCACCTCCCTCCTCCCTCGCCTCCGCTCCGCCCGTTCAGAAAGAGGCGGGTCTTCCTTCGCTCCCGCTTCACGTGACTCGAGTCCTCCGTCTCCTCTCCTCCAATGGGATTATGTCCACCCAGATAAAATGCCAAACCGTAATTCAAGAGCAACCCCCCAGGCTGAGACTGACACAACAAGGTATCTCGCCCCTGAAGATCTGGTCTGGGTGAGGAACTATTCACGAGGTCCGCGGTGGGTGGCCGGTGTGATCACCCGGGCTAGTGGACCTGTGTCCTATTATGTGACCTTGGAAAATGGGCAAGTTTGGAAGAGACATATAGATCAGCTGAGGCGCCAGGCGCTCAGCAGGGAGGAGTCAGATAATTCATCCCTGGCTAATGACGCACAGCTGCGAGACCAGAGTGAAGATGGCCCAGAGGTGCAGTCACCAGGGGCTTCAGCAAATGAACCAGGGTCTGCTAGTCCTCAGGATGACGAGGTACAGGTCGGGGACCCTGAGATGTCTGGGACTCCATCTGTTCCTGACGAAACCCCTATAGCAGCCCCTCCACCACAGGTAACACCCAATCCAGAACCTGCAACACCTGTTGTCAGGAGATCAGGTAGAAGTTGTAGGACCCCACAGTACCTGAGGGATTACGACTGCTGTGCTCACTAGGGGGGGAGGGGTGTTGTGTATTGAGTCAAAGGATTTTATATCTGTATTATTATTGTCTGTATTTGCATTAGGATAAAGTAACTGCCTTTTGGTTCCAGAGGGTACAGCTACTATTGGTTCATTTAAGCTGCTGTATTTGGATCCTCTGTCTTATTGGTTTCCTCCAAAAGGCAGCACTGTGATTGCTTGATATTGTTCCCTCCAAAATGTATCCCTTCCTAGCTAGTCCCCTGTCCCTATAAATGTAGCTTTCCTCTCCTCAGTCTTCAGTCTTGTTCACTTTAATAAAGAGCTGTTACTAGAGAACTGTCTCCAGCATGTTTTGTCAAGAGAGCTGAAATCACAAACCCCACGTCACAACAAAAATCACTTCAGCCTTTTGAGTATCTGGGTAGTTTATCTAAACAAGAATGTGTCCACCCAGGCTCTGGGCACACAGCCATTAAAACTCTTGAGACGTTTTGTTGGTTTGGTTTGTTCTTGCTGTATTTTATGACGTATAAACGTTTCTTTTTAACCAGGCCTTTGGTTGATCTGATTGACATCCTATGCTCTTTTAAAAACGAGGCTTTGGGTGGGAGGAGTGTTGTTGGGTTGTTGTTTTTATTTCGATTGTGCATATTGTGGTTTTTATGTTGCTCTTTTCCGTGAACCACCCTGAGACCTCCAGGTACAGGGCGGTATATAAATTCCATAAATAAATAAAATAAATATTTTGCATTCCTGTTTTTCTTTTGCATTTTTAGGCTGTGAACCGCCGTGATAATTTCGGATGAAAACAAAAATGCCATTGATTTATGAATAAAATAATCGATGAACCTTCCCCTGATCCCCTCCGCCGAGGTTTCAAACAGGCCTTATGCTCCCCCAAGCAGCGGGTTGAATGAATGAATGAATGAATCTTTATTTGCATCAACCACCGGCCATAGCAATAAAACAATACGAATCCGATATATGTGCAACGAATAGAAATAAAAAGTCAATTATATAAAATACATTTTAGGGTTTTGGCCCAAGCAGCAGGTTCACGGGACCGGCTGCGTTGCAAAGGATGCTCCGGACGAGGCACCGAGGATTACAAGCTCCGCCGCTCACCTCCCTCCTCCCTCGCCTCCGCTCCGCCCGTTCAGAAAGAGGCGGGTCTTCCTTCGCTCCCGCTTCACGTGACTCGAGTCCTCCGTCTCCTCTCCTCCAATGGGGAATCTTCCCTTCTCTCTGGATTCCAGCCCCGTGCTTGGGTGGGTGGGGAAAGATAGGGCGGTGAGTCACGTGAGCAAAGGGAGCCTATAGCTGAGCGGGCTCGCGGCTGCTGGGCGGGAAAGAAGGAAGGCGGGGAGAGGGGCAGCGCCTGCCTCTGAGGGGGGGAACGAGCGACAGCGCCGACCCTCAGCCGCCGCCGCCCTAGGGACTCGGCGGCCTGCCCTGGCCGAGGCACGGGACGGACGGGCCAGGACGGGCCGCTGCGAGCGGAGCTATGTCCATGGAGGACCCCTTCTTCGTGGTGAAAGGGTGAGTGGGCGCCGAGGAGGAGGAGGAGGGGAGGCGGCGGCGGGGAGGGCAGGCCTCTCTCTTGCTCCTGGAGGCCTCGTTCTCCCCGGGGTGGTCGGCCTTCGCCCGGGAGGCTCCCGGGGACTCCGACGGCCCACACGAGGAACCAGGGCCGGAGGCGGCGGCGGCAACGCGCGCGTGGACGTGGAGAGCGCCACTCTCGCGGTCGGACCCGGCCGCCCTCTCTTCCGCGAAGGGGCAGCTGCGAGGGGCCCGAGTCGGCACGCGGGTTACCTCGGGGCGGACAGGTTTAACTGACAAATTATAATAATTATTAATTCATTAATAAGCATCGTTATATCAACTACAACAATTATTATTATTTAACAGCAGCAGTAATAAGAAGAAGCATTATATAAACAAAAACATTGACAACAGCGGCAGTAATAATAAGAATAATAAGCATGTATATTAACAATAGTTGTTATTGCTGTTATTGTTTAACAGCAACAACAGTCATGCTGCTACTAATGGCAGGGCTGCCATATTTTGAGGGGCAAAAAAGGAGGCATTTGCCGACTTCTGCTGTTAACTATGGATCCCAATAATAATAATGTATACCCCACCCATCTAGCTGAGTCTCCCCAGCCACTCTGGGCTGCTCCCAATCAAATATTAAAACAATACTTACAGCATTAATGATGACATTTTACATACCCAGGAAAGAAAGAGGACATATGGCAACCCTAATTGGTGGCCTGATCGAGCAGGGCTCTTACTGTGCTGTGAGGACAGGGTGCTGGGCTTGGATGCATGTTGCATCGGGACTAATAGATTTAACAGATAATAATAGTAATGTCAGTAATAATGATAATGGTTAACACTACTAGTAATAATAATGACCCTTTTCCTGATGGTTTGTTGCATGCATTGGTCCAGGAAGGGGTGCCCAGGTCTGGGTCCTTGTTTACCTGAGGGGACAAGGACAGCACTGTGGAAATGGCACATTTTTAGTATTGCATTTGCTCCCATTTCCCCCCGCCCATTGTGCGTTCATTCATAGCCTTTTGGTTATAGCCCTCAGGAATGCACCCATCATTTTATGAGCATTTTGCTGATCCATGGGCATTTATGAGACTAAAGGCTGAAACAGGGTTGCTGATACCGGTACCCTCTGTCATTTTTTGTGTCCATCACGTTTTTTGAAAGATCATCATGTTCAATGAATGAGATTAAAGTTTTTCATGGTGATCTTAATTCTCAGCCTATCATTAGAATATTTATTTGATGGTCACAAGAGTCTCACATATTAGCATCTTGGTTCCCCAAATTTCCAGCAAGCATATTTTTCCTTCTTCAGAACTAGCTGTGCGGAAGATGCGTATAAGTTGAAAAGATGACTCTACAAAGCAAATTATAAGGACAGGTTTATGCATTCTTTGAAAGCTTGACATTCAGGGGTTTTAAGGAAAGAATCGAAAGCCTGTTTCAATTGAACAGAACGTGACAAGCTAATGATTGCCTAGAGATGTTTGTTAAATTTGTAGGAAAATGGAGGGACACACACGGAAGGATGAGGATAAGTTCATGAATGGCAAACTCCCTGTCTAGTGAAAATGTTGTTCTAGAAAGTTAAAGATGGAAATTAGCAGCTTCGTTTAGCAATTGTGAATCTTTCCAACATAGTTTGTCCACAGTTAGATCTGAAGTGTCATTGACATGTTACCTGAAATGAAAGTCCTCAACCCCTCACTCACCACAACCTGCCTTTCAACTAATTGCTTTTAGATGTTTTAATTGTAATTGTTGTGAGAAAGTTTTAACTGCTTTAGAATATTTTTCTTTGGGGGGGGGGTATCTGTTTGTCACCATGGGGTCCTTTGAGAGGAAGAGCAGGATTTAAATACAGTCATGTAATGGTTTACATCCGCTGTGGTTTGAGTACTCTCGGTTTGAGTACTCCACGGTCCCGGAAGTGTTTTTGCTTCCAGGTTCCGCGGCGCACGCATTTACAGAAGTGCTCTATCAGCGCTTCGCGCACGCGGCGAAGCGCTGCTCCATTTAAGTACATTTCAGGGAGCAGATGGCTCCCCGGAACCAATTGTGTACTTAAACCGAGGTACCACTGTAAAGAATTTCAACTTGCCAGATATTGGTGCATTTCACTCCTGTATGTGATGGTTGGAAGCTTAGGTCAGAATGAATTTCCCTTCAAGTACACCTCTTAAATCCACTTTGAAAGCTTGTCTAGCATGAGCAAAGAGGCAAGAACAATGCACAAGTTGTATACTGGGAGCCATGTGGGAATAGCATTTCCAAATATAGAGAACCGGATTAACAGGGACTAGAATACCAAAATAAAAACTTAGTTGGTCTTTAAGGTGCTACTGAATGAATTTTTTTATTTTGCTTCGACTCAGACCAACACGGCTACCTACCTGTAACTAGGGACTAGAATTGATAGCTAACTAGAGGTGGAATGTTTGGCTTTTACCATTTTCAGAAAATTAAGGATTCAAGAAAGAACGTTGTATAGTGACATTTGTAATGTTTCTCTTCTAATTGAGGAGAGAGCATAGATATCTGTGAGCTGTAGTCAATAGTCTAAACCAGGGGTCCCCAAACTAAGGCCTGGGGGCCGGATGTGGCCCAATCACCTTCTAAATCCGGCCTGCGGATAGTCCGGGAATCAGCATGTTTTTACATGAGTAGAATGTACTGTATCCTTTTATTTAAAATGCATCTCTTGGTTATTTGTGGGGCATAGGAATTCGTTCATTTCCCCCCCCCCCCCAAAAAATATAGTCTGGCCCCCCACAAGGTCTAAGGGACAGTGCACCGGCCCCCTGCTGAAAAAGTTTGCTGACCCCTGGTCTAAACGTTGGTCAGTGATTTATTTTCCTAATGCTAACAATGCTGATTTGTACACTCTGCACATCTATTGCTTTGCAAACCGTAGTATAGAGGTGGGAAGGTATCTCTTTCTCCACTGCACATAGAAAGGTAGCCTTTGATAGACATAAAGCTTCAACTACCCTATCTTGCTGTCTTCCCATAGCAGTTGCAAAAAAAAATCACAAATTGGACCTGCAACCACAATTATTTTCTGTAGATGGTGTATGCACACAGATTTCTCTTGCATGTGAGAAACATCAGGCTGGGGAGGTAGTATACGAACTGGCTCATAATTGTTGCATACATACATCAGTATTTTCAAGGGGAGGCATCAAATGATTTGTATTTGAATATAGGCAAATAAGAACATTGTTCTATAAGCGCAGATGCTTAGCAGTTGTAAGTTGACATCTGTATATAAATAATTATGAGGCCACCTAGCAAATTTTAATGTTCTATTTTGTTCATTTTTCCTTCAATTCCAGGGAAGTTCAGAAGGCAGTGAACACTGCACAGGGGCTGTTCCAGAGATGGACAGAACTCCTGCAAGATCCATCCAGCGCTACAAGAGAAGAAATTGACTGGACCACTAATGAACTGAGGAACAACCTAAGGAGCATTGAGTGGGATCTTGAAGACTTAGATGAAACTATTAATATCCTTTGGGTTTTCAGATGTATAGATACACAAACCTATATTGTACTTACCCAGATGATTTTGGCACAAAGTTACTCAGTTCAACAAATAAGCAAGTTTTGGTATAACATGTCATCTTGGAGGCGTTGCTGAAACCAGAAACTTAATTCTTCTCACACCACAAATTATTCTTTACAGTGTGCATTCATGTTTATTCTCCCATATGCTATCATTTAAGATAAGAAAACATTATTAGAGGCAAAAGCCTTTATTAGCTATAATATCTACTCACAAATGGCATCAAAATTGTTCAAATTTTAATTCTGAGTACTTTAAGTAAACGTTTTTCAGTTCAAAGGCCCCCCAAGGGGTGTACAAGAATATACTTTTCTTTTATCAAAAAAAACCCAATCTGTTGTTAAAAGGACACAAACATGCCATATACGCTCAGCACATATCCTGAAAAATGTTTCTAGAATGCATTCCTAAAAGGCCGCATTAAGAATGGCTATATGTTATGTAGGAACTGTATCAAATATAGTTTCCTTTACTGACTATTCCCAACGCATTGTTGAAGCAAACCCTCGAAAATTCAACCTTGATGCAACAGAGCTAGGAGTAAGAAAAGCCTTCATCACAAGCACACGACAGGTGGTCAGGGTAAGGTGTTTGGCTTTCCTAAGTCTGAGGAGGCGACTGCATACAGAACAAAGAAATCGTGGCTTTTGTGTCTTAAAGTGTTTAGTACACTTGTTGGAGCAAGGCAGGTCATAAGGGCCACTTACAGAGCAATCCTTCTCATAAGGTAGTCCAGCTGTATTTAGGATTGCAGCTTTCATCTTCTAATGTTAGATAGCATTACAAACAGATAAACAAACTAATAAAATGTTAGACTTTAAAATAAATATCCAGGCATTGAGAAGCTTTTAACAGCTGTTACTGTGGGTAGATGCCTTTTTGTTTGTTTGTTTGTTCTTGTTTTGTTAAGAAAAAAAACCACCACTGCCCAGTATACAATAAAGCTGCCTTATTTTAAAAATTAGCATGTCGTAACTTACGCTAACATCAGAATAAAATTCTTATTCTTTATTTCTTTACTAAACAGGATATGAAGGATCAAATGTCAAACACTTCTGTTCAAGCACTGGCTGAAAGGAAAAACAGGCAGGTCAGTATTGCTGCTAGATTGCCTTCGGACTTGACTGCAGAATTTGTGAGAATATGGCTGGTCCATTTGTATTAGGTGTGAGCGTTTAAAGATTTTGCATTGATCATGCTTCATAAAGGAGCCCCATGTTTCAGAGCATGACTTACATCCTTGCTCAGAAGGGTGCAACGAGCCTGCAAAAAAGAGGAGAACATTTTCTTCTGTCTTGCCTGTTTGAGCTACCAAACTTTGTTCGCACATGTGTGGGAAGGAGGAGTTTGTTTTCCTCTTGTTGATCTTCCCCAATGAAGCAAATTCCCCAAAAAAGCCTTTGACTGTGTCGACCACAGCAAACTATGGCAAGTTCTTAAAGAAATGGGAGTGCCTGATCACCTCATCTGTCTCCTGAGAAATCTCTATGTGGGACAAGAAGCTACAGTTAGAACTGGATATGGAACAACTGATTGGTTCAAAATTGGGAAAGGAGTACGACAAGGTTGTATATTGTCTCCCTGCTTATTTAACTTATATGCAGAATTCATCATGCGAAAGGCTGGACTAGATGAATCCCAAGCCGGAATTAAGATTGCCGGAAGAAATATCAACAACCTCAGATATGCAGATGACACAACCTTGATGGCAGAAAGCGAGGAGGAATTAAAGAACCTTTTAATGAGGGGGAAAGAGGAGAGCGCAAAATATGGTCTGAAGCTCAACATCAAAAAAAACCAAGATCATGGCCACTGGTCCCATCACCTCCTGGCAAATAGAAGGGGAAGAAATGGAGGCAGTGAGAGATTTTACTTTCTTGGGAGAAAAGCAATGACAAACCTAGACAGCATCTTAAAAAGCAGAGACATCACCTTGCCGACAAAGGTCCGTATAGTTAAAGCTATGGTTTTCCCAGTAGTGATGTATGGAAGTGAGAGCAGGACCATAAAGAAGGCTGATCGCCGAAGAATTGATGCTTTTGAATTATGGTGCTGGAGGAGACTCTTGAGAGTCCCATGGACTGCAAGAAGATCAAACCTATCCATTCTTAAGGAAATCAGCCCTGAGTGCTCCCTGGAAGGACAGATCATGAAGCTGAGGCTCTAATACTTTGGCCACCTCATGAGAAGAGAAGAATCCTTGGAAAAGACCCTGATGTTGGGAAAGATGGAGGGCACTAGGAGAAGGGGACGACAGAGGACAAGATGGTTGGACAGTGTTCTCGAAGCTACGAACATGAGTTTGACCAAACTGCGGGAGGCAGTGCAAGACAGGAGTGCCTGGCGTGCTATGGTCCGTGGGGTCACGAAGAGTCGGACACGACTAAACGACTAAACAACAACAACAAAAATGTAGCAAATGCAGCAATTGCCTAAAGATAATTGTAACTCTTGCTTCCCAGAATTGGGCATAGCTTTGTATTTTGTAGGATAGATATGAGTGGATCATGGTCAGCTTATTCTCCTTTCTCCTCTGCCACAGAAGGGGGCAAGGTGATAGTAAGTCAATCAGTTCCCAGAGTCTCTCTTGCACTTACTGATGGTGGTGTATTGAAGCCCTCTTCCCCTCCTCAGAATTTAAAACAAACGGAAGACTCCTATTGATCCATCTTTGAGAGAAAGCATGAACGGAGCCCTAGTCTTCAAAGGGTCATGTGAAATTCTGCGACAGGAAATCTTAACCACATCTTCTATTGGGGGCTCCCCTATGGAGCTGGTCCTGGTAGGGCACCAAATTCAAAAGGCACCGACCACAATGCCACACTTGCCATTGAATAATTAGGAGCACATTTTAAGGCTACTGGTTGTTCCTTTGCAGTTGTGGCTTTACCTGCTGTTCTTCTTAACGTAGGAAAAGTCAGCTTCCATAGCAATCTGCTTGAAAATCAAAAGACAGTGAAAGAGGCACAGCATGTCAGGTGCACAGCATTCAAGAGAGACCCATTTTTTAAAGCCTGGTTCTGGGAATGTGTTGTGATCTGACTGAGTTGTGAGATTTTTCCCTTATACGCAGAAACTGCTCAGTTGTTTCCCCTTTGTTCACTGATGTGCAGGTCCTTCTGGGAGAAAGTGGAACTCATGGCTGGAGTTCTGGGGCTGACAAGTACGGCCGCTTGGATCGTGAAATGCAGTCGGTAAATTCCCACTTCATTGAGGAGCAGCAAGCACAGCAACAGGTAGAATGTTTCCTATGGACAGCTTTGTGTGGATGGATGTGTTTGCATATATTTGTGCGCGTGTATATGCAATCAGAGCCACTGATATTGGAGGATTTCCAGAGAAGCTTTGGCCTCAGGACTAATATGTTCTCTAGGACACACAAGCACAGCTTTTCATAGCTCAATTAGGGAACCAGGATGAGGAGGGAAGGAATAGAGGAAAGTTGGTGACAGAGGGAAACTCCTGCAGTCCATTAGGAGAAGGATTCATGGGGTGACAGTGAATAAAAAGTGACCACTAACCTCTTCCATCTGTTCCGTTGTCTATGCTCTGGCAACCTCTTAAGTTAGATTACTGTGGGGGTGGTGGTGGTTATTGGGTTGCTTTTGTTTTATTACCTATTTTGTGTTCTCATTTTGTATTTTTATGTTGAGAATCACCCTGTGATCTTCAGGAGAAGGCTGGTACACAAATTTAACAAATAAAATAAAATAAAGAACATTGCTAAAGACTTTCAGCAGAGTTATGATACACCTTCTTGAAAAACACCAGTAATTTACACCCAGTTCAAATAAACACATATTACTGAGAGTCAAAGCAGACAATGCTCAAATGCAAACAAAGGAATCCAGTCTTCCTCTGAGTTCAGGACAAGCATGCATAGCATAATATGAGGTATCAGTGCCTTTCAGAAAGGGAGACATTCTGGAAAGGAAGTTTGGGACAGGAAACTGGGAGCAGACTTGCTGACTGGAAGTTCTGTACTTTTTCTTTAAAGTTAGTCCTTAGAGCCCTTAATGTTAGTCCTTAGAGCAGCCTTCCCCAGCCTTTGGATATTTAGGACTACATCTCTCATTATCCCTGACTGTTGTCTATGATGTCTGGGGCTGATGGGAGCTGTACTCCACCTGAAAGGCATCAGATTTGGGGAAGGCTTCTCTAGATCAGGCATCCCCAAACTGCGGCCCTCCAGATATTTTGGCCTACAACTCCCATGATCCCTACTTAACAGGACCAGTGGTCGGGGAAGATGGGAATTGTAGTCCAAAACATCTGGAGGGCCGAAGTTTGGGGATGCCTGCGCTAGATGCTCAAGAAATTAAGATTGGATGTGTATGGAGCTGCTATTAGCACTTTAGACTGCCAACTGCAGTAGCATATTGTGGGTTTTAAATCCCCTCCTCTTTTCTGGGTACCAGTTAATCATCGAACAGCAGGATGAACAGTTGGAGCTGGTCTCTGGCAGCATTGGTGTATTAAAGAATATGTCCCAGCGTATTGGAGGAGAGCTAGATGAACAAGCAGTGTGAGTATTTGAATATACTGTGTTGCTAGCCACTATGGAGAACAAAGTACTAGATGAGATGAGCAACCAGGGCTTTTTTAAAGTACTCGACCAGCACCAAAACCAATGTGAGGAATTCAGTGTAGTGCTATGGCAATTATTCAGTCAGTCCAAGCATTTCAGCTTGCCAAACAAAACAATATTTTATTTCCTTCCCTTGTGTCCTGTTCGGTGGGGAGGGAAGTTGTTTCTCCTGATATCCAGCCCCAAACAAGTTTGGGGTGTGTGCAGCGGGGGGGGGAGGGATCCCCATTGTGCCAAGTGGAAGTCCTTGCGTGGGTTTCTGCTAGCAAGACTCAAATTAGTTGAATTCAGCCCCCCCCCAAAATAGTCTGAGCCAAGATCTACCAGATTGTCTGGCATTTATCAAGAATTTTGACACTTTAGTCCTGTTTATTTTCCTGTGATGTGGCAGGTAGCAGGACATAAGATATATTTCTCTTCGACCTGCAGTAATATTTCTATCTACTTATGCTAAATCTTGGAAGGCAATGTCACCTTGGTTTGTTCTTCATCTTTAACCTAAGCTTTTGATTATAATAGTGAAGTGTAGAATGAACAGTGAGAGAGACTCAGCTGTGTTTGGGGAGGAAGCATGTGGAGATGAGCCTCAGCAGAAGATATTGGGAGCATAGGCAGGTTGGGAATGGGCATTTCTCCAGTTATTTGGGTCCCAAGTTGTTTGGGTCTTCTGCAACTCAGTTAACGACAAAACAAAACAAAACCTTGGTGGCTCCCACCTCATAACTATTTCCCTATGTAGTTGCCAGATTTTTGTAACAAACTCTTCTCCTACGCTAAGTTAAAAGCTTAGTCTGACATACCCTGCTCTCTTCTTGTGGTTCTAGCATGTTGGATGACTTTTCTCATGAACTGGACAGCACTCACTCACGGCTAGACAATGTTATGAAGAAACTTGCAAAAGTGTCCCATATGACCAGTGGTAAGTAGCCTGGAGTTGGAAATAGGTGATGTTAAAATGTTAAGTCGTCTGTTATTGTAGGGGGCTCAACTAGGACATCACCACCCATTATGAGCAAGAATCGTTTTAAGCTGATACAGGTAGGTGCCAGCCCTTGTTTCTTCTGCTGGTGCCATCCAAGCAGACTACTTGTCCCAGGCCTGTAATGGTTGGAATTCTAAGGCAGCTGGTGTAGGCCTGATCTTCTCTGGAAACATCATAATCAATCAGTCAATCAATCAATCACTCTACCCTGCCCATTTGGCTGGCTTTCCCCAGCCACTCAGGGCAGCTTTCATCCAAAGATTAAAAATACATTAAAAACAGCAGTATAGCACTGCATTTAGAAGAAGGCAGGTGCTATATCAAATCCATTTTAGTTTATATGATGCTGAGTAATTGTTTGTTTCCAGGGACGCATGCAACATGATAGACATACTCTTCATTCACAATTTTGTGAAATGCCAACTGTTCACTATCCCTGAGTGTCTTTAGCTGGAGACTGAAGAGAAAAGGCTTTAGAAATCTGTCCTTGAAAAAAAAAACAGAAAAAAAGAAACCTGTGCTCAGGTAGTTTGAATTGTGTGTCTGCTGCTAAAGAGCTTCACAATCCTTTCTTTATATGATTTCTGTTTTGTGTGTTTTACAGTGGTTGCATATTCAATAAGTAAACTTCAGAGAGAGTTGAATGGTTTGAGGTTTCCAGCTGCTACCTGATTCCCAGAGTGTAGATTTTAATTGTGTCCTGCTTTTCCTGCTGCAAGTTTTAGAAACTAGATGCAGCTCTGTTTATGTGGAAGCGTTTGCTGTGGGGCATTGCTTTTCCAGCTGCACCTGTAGGCACAATGTGAACACAGCCTCTTGAAATTCTCACTGCACACATTTCCAAGCTTCTCGATTTGTTCCTCTTGCTTGAGGGATACTAAGAGCAGCAGCTCAGCTGCCATATGCTGGGCCCTTCTGGGATCTTAGTCTTGGAAAGGGATTATGGACCAGCACCAAAGAGAAGGAGTGACTACATTGTGAATCAGGGAGTTTGCATAGCAAGGAGCCTATCGTTTGTTACATGAATTCTCCTGACATCTGATCGAACTGTTCCAAATACAGCCGTTTCTTTAAAAAGGCCTACAACAACACCATGTCTTCTCTTGCCTGCTGGCTTTTCTGGCCTCAGTTAGGCTCCTAGCACTGCAGTGCATGGAAAGTTTCTTTCATGGCAGCAGAGAACTAATCCGTATGTGTTCTATTGCAGATCGGCGACAGTGGTGCGCAATTATCATTCTCTTTGCTATCCTGCTGGTGGTGCTTATTCTGTTTTTTGTGCTGTGATGGACTGGTGCACCGATACTTTTCCTAGCTTCCTTCTCGATGAAATATCAGATAACTCTTTCTGCCCAGAGAGAATTCCCATCATAGAAAAATGACGTTCTTCTGTGAATGGAACACTGGTGACATGACTCACTCGCTCTCTCATGGTTCTTCTGCCTATCCTCATCAACTTTCCTGAGGTGCAAAAATGGAAGACTAACAAATGCCCAAACTCTGCTATCACTGGAAGCAAAGCTTTTGGGTCTTGGACATTGCTGTTTTTCCTGTACTCCTCTGTAGCATGGAAGAAACCAATATCTGGCCCCGCCTCCATCCTGTCGCAGGTATGAACCTTTTCCAGGAAGCACTCCAGACTCTCTTCTTCATGTCTTGCAGGAAAGCATTCCTTCATGGGCCAACTACACAGCACTTCCCTGCAAATAAGTGTGGGTCCTCAGTAGGAGAAAAGGGACAGTAAATGCAGGGACTAAATTCACACTATAGGCATTTTCAGTTTCTTCCCTGGAACAGGAGTTCACAGTTAACTGCCATGTGTAAAGAGCTGTGTGCCACACAGTTGAAATGCTGAATTACAAAAAAAAGTACACACCGGAGCCTTTAAAACAAAAAATCATGCAAGGCAGATACATGTGTGTGGGAAAGCTGTGGGCCCTGAATGTTGAAAATACACCTAAGATTAATCTTGGCACATATTGAAAGCAGGAGCCATTGCAAGTCCTGTTGCTCTAATCTGGGCTGATTCTGCATTTCATTCAGTGCGGCAGACCTGGCTCTAGCAAGTTAGTATGAATCTTGAGCAAAACCTACTGTTGGAGTTCGAACTGTAACCAGACTGCAGGGTCTGACCCCCAGGCAGCTAGCGCTCAACTCCCAATTTTGAGAGCTTTAAACTCAGTTTTACTGCACTGCAAAGTGGAAACGCTTTAAAGCGTACTGTAGCTAAAATCTTGCCTGTATTTGTTGCGTGAGAGAAATAGTTTTGGCTTTGGAAGTAAGCCTTCTGAAAATAGCAACTTACCCGGAGGGGTTCTTTTTGTTTCTGCTGCTTTTTATTAACAGCTGCCTCTAATGACTGACTGGCAGATCTAACATTTAAATAACAGTTAAAGGAGAAGAAAAATGGGTTCTGCTCGGTTAGGGCTTCATTCTGTCCTGTTACGAATTTCTTTCCTTCATCTTTTTTTCTTTTTTAAACCTTTTGATGTGTGAATAATTTCAATGATGATGCCTTTGCTAAATGACTTTTTATGGGGGATGTCTGGAAACTGGAGGATAGTTTCCCCAATGATTCTACCAGATTTTGAGGGTGTGTGGCTTCCATCCCCCTCATGGTTCACTCTCAAGATGGAAACCTTGATTTCCCCCCCTCCAATGTCCTGCTGGGTGTATCCTGCTTGCACAGCTGGGATCAGTTTAGGCCCCCTCCTTTTCATCTCTTCCTGAAGCTGCTGGTTGACAGGCATGTGAAGGAGCCAGGCAGCTGCAGTTTCTGCCCCAAGTCACATCTCCCCCCCCCAATACCTCCTTCCCCCTGGACTCCAAACCCCTGAACTCCCTTCGTTCTGACTTGTTTACACATTTAGGGAGGGCATCAGAAGTTGAGGGAGTCAAACCTCAGCAAAGCCAAACAGCGCTGCCTCCTCAGCCTTTCAAGCAGAAGAGTGATCGCATAAAAGGAGCAGCAGAAATAGTGACCTTTGGTGAGTGGAGTTTACACCCCCTGGAGAGAAACTGTGATCTATGAATGGCCTGAGATACACCAAGAGGGTATGTGGCTGGAACAGCCAACATTTCCTCCTCTGGATGGATAAGCAGAGGCAGGCTCCTTGAGAGCCTATGGGTGTTATTCCAGGAAAATATCATTAGCAGATGACAAGCTTAAATGAAGCACTACCAGGTCCGTCCACCCCCCGCAATGCACAGCCAGAGCAGAGCAGCGGCGGTGAGCTTGGGCCTTTTTCTAGTTCATGTCAGCAGCAGGGAAGTTGGGCAGGCCTAGCTGATGCCCCATAGGCCCTGAGCCCATGCCCTAGAAGCTTCTGCAAAGTGCTGGGGTTCCCCGGGAGATGTGGTGGGGTCTGTAGGAACATAGCAAGCTGCCCTGGTCAGATCATTGGGCTACCTGGCTCAGTAATAAAAACTGACTGGTAGCAGCTCCCTGGAATTTCAGAGGAAGGCATTTCGCTACCCTTCTTAGAGACTGAATCTGGGACCTTCTGCATGCAAAGCACCTGCTCTACTGTTGAGCTCCAGCCCCTCCCAGAGGGGTTACCTGAAGGTAGAAAGTTCATAAGCAAGCCTCTCCATCCATGAGGGTGAGGTCAGGCACCTTACTCCCGATTGTGCATAAAAACCTACTTTATTTATTTTACCCATAAACAGAAATGGTTGAAAGCTTGACGGTTCTCTTGGCACTAAAACACAAAAGCTACCATTTACTTAACAGTTGGAGATAACGGTTTAAGCCTTCAGATAAAAAGCTTGTTCAGGAGTGGGAGTTGTGCCTCGTTCACAAATTTCCACACTCTACGGCAAACATCTTTTACGTTTATTTTTAAGCTGTTTGGAGCTTTTTTGTAATTGTCTAAGCTCTTAACTTTTGAATGGACTGCCTATACTCCACCTTTTTTTTATAAGAGCGTTAATACTGTAATGCTCCCTGAGCTATATATATATTCGCCAAAGAGGCGAAGTATTGAACTAACAAAAGTCTGCAGCTCTGAATGCACCCCTTTCAATGGCTGATTCCTCAGTATGGCTGTAACAAAGGGGGCTTTTGTATATGTGGACAACCCTGGTGTGGCTGCCCCTTCAGAACAAGCAAAGCTTTTGTTTTGGACTACATTCCATGAAACAACTAATTTTAGACATGAGGTTAGAAGTCCTTTGAAAATCGCTTTCAGAAACAAAACGGTGCCTCTTCTCACCACCACCACAAGGAAGGAAAAAGCTTCACTGCTTCAGGTGTTTCCAGCACCATGAGTACAAGAAGAGTTGATCATCCACTCTAAAAGATGACAAAGAGATTACTCACCCACCCAACCCTTCCACATGAAGCTGCTATTTTTAATTTTCTGCTCAGTTTTGTATGTGCCTTATTGAGAACTTACAAAATTATATTCCTAATGGGATGAAGCCTGTGTACGATAATTAAAGTGAGGACACTTTGGAAGGGAGACATTGATGGTCCAAATTGTGCAGTGAGCCACCCAGCATGTGACCAGGGAGAAGAGTTACTGGGCCCCAAGAGAGAATTTAAAAATGTCAGGATCTCGTAACCTCTGGACCTGCCTGCTGCCTACCAGGCTCCCCTTTATGTCTGCCCTGGGGGCGATTGGCTCACTCTGACACTGCAGAGATGTACTTCCATTGTTTTAAGATTAGTTCAGGAAAAGCACTCCTCTGCTCTTCAGAGTTTGGAAATGCCTGAAGCCTTGGTTCCTTTCAAGCAGGTACATTCCAGGTGCTTCGAGCAACTCAGTCACTCAGATTTTGCTAAAATAAAAAAATTCCTTCAGTAGCACCTTAAAGACCAACTAAGTTTTTATTTTGGTATGAGCTTTCGTGTGCATGCACACTTCTTCAGAACTTTGCTGACATGCTTTGCTTGGGCACAGCCAGCAGGCTGCGTGTGACAACAAGCCAGCAGTGGACAGACAGCTGCCTCCTTGGTGTCCCGTCCCCCCGCCGCCCTTTTTCTGATGCTGTCATCTTTACTCATCCAAAACACTGCTCCATTGTTCACTTATTTTAGATGTATCAAGGCACTCCAGCAGCCATAGCCCTATATGCAAACTACAAGTGGGCAGCAGCTGCTACTTATTTTGGGGTGTGGGGGGGGTTGCTTCATTTGGCTGACCTCCCTGATAGTTGCAGAGCAAACATGTTCACAGCCATACTGGAGAAAGTTCAAGGTGTTTCGTGGTGAAACATGTTGAATGCTGCTTAAGTCAAATTGCTATTTTCCCTTCGGCTGTTTTTTGTTAATCACTTCATCAAGGCCTTGAAAAATGGGGCGGGGGGGGGGGGGGAGAGAGCGGAGCTCAACCTGTACTGGTCAATGGAAACGGACCAGAAGTCAGTTATGGGTGGGGTGGGGGTAGGAAGGAGAGGAGAATTCTGTCCCTCTGTCAGGCTCTGGGTGCAGCTCCACCTCCATGGGAATGGCACTGGAAAGGCAAGACAGCACAGACTAAAGGCGCTTGTTCCATTTAGGATGATGATGAGCTGCAATGGAGGAAAGGCCCTGTATATTTTCAGAGGTCATCTAAAGGAGGAAGTATTTGCAGGTGCAGCTTGTGATGCTGAGCTGAGAAAAATAGCACCTTCCAAAATTTCCCCAAGAGCTGGTGTTACCATGGCCAACAGTGTGAGCAGCAAATTGGGAAGTCTCCAGTGCAGAACTTGCCCTCAAGTAAGCCATAGTCTTGGCCAGATTCCTGCCTTCCAGATTTTGGAGGCTGTAGAGAAAGGGACTCTTTTTACTCCCCGCCCGCCTTACCTAGTGTTTCGGGCTTGAATCTTCCTTTTTCTCTCTAAAGAAGGGAGGTCCACTAATACGTTTTTAAGAAGTGTTCTAATCTATTTCCTGTGCAGGTTTTCTGGGAGTAGAGTATTTGGGCATTCATGCACCATTCCATTTAACCATTCTGTAGAAAAATTAATTGGGCATGGTGGTTACTGATGTGCTTTTGCACCTAGCTTATGTTACCACTCGGAGTGAATAACTTACTTTGGGCCTGCTATAAAAGGGATAAACCAACCACAAAGGGGGTGGGGGTGAAACAGCCATTTTGCTTGCCGCAAGATACAAATCAAAAAACAATGTGTGACTCTTCTGTTTGAAGGTGGGCTCTTGGCACCAAAGATGGTGCTATATAAAGAAATAATCTTCGACGATTGCCTGTCTGCATCGCTTGGGTATCAGGTTCTGAAACTGATTAGCAGGGAATTCAAACATGGAAAAACATTTGCAGATAACCTTTAAAATGCACTGTGAAGATAATCTGTGGCCAACATTTCCAGTGAGAAAAACCTGTGGGTGGCAAGATAATAACAGGACCGTAGTATAAATTCTCAGGTGAAAACATCCAGGCAGGGGGACTGAGTTTAGCAGTTACAGCTAAATTAAATAGTGCAATCCTGAAATGTCGTCACCTGCTGTTTCCTGTTCTTGCTGTTGGAATCGTCTGTTTGTGTGTATATATATATATGTATATCTAAAAGATCTTGCCGCAGTATTAAAAGATGATTGACTTACCACCTGTAGACTTTAAATTGTGTTTCAGCTGGTGGCAGTTTTAAAGTTGTTGAGATTTTTTTAATTCATTTTGTCTCGGGTCTAAGCACTTAACAGGGCAGATGTCAAACATTCATAGTGGCTCTGTTGATACCTACACTTAACGGAAGTATAGAATTCTAGAGTTTGAAGGGACCCTCAAAGACATCTAGTCCCAACTCTCTGCAATGCAGGAATCTCAACTAAAGCAACTAAAGGCAGAAGGATTCACATCCAAACATTTGCAGGCAGTACATTTCAGCATTCACTTTCCCGTGTCATTTTGAAGCCACCAGCTTTTGTAGTTGCCTTTGCCCCCTAAGGACACCTTCCGTTTGCCTCCCCTGCTTGCATTAGAAGTGGAAGCTCAGTGCTGTGAACCCAAGGACACAGTACCCTGGAATAGACACCATAGAGCTAGCATAGACTGCAATAGCCCTGTCTTCGCATCCCCCAGAATTTCCTCAAAGGGCGCTTGCAAACAGCCACCCGCTCTCCAGGGCGGCAGGAGACAAAAGCAAGATGCCATTCAAAAGGAGTGGGAGGCCGTTTTGTTCTAGTTCACAGGCTCCTTCCTCTGAAGAAAAGCGCCACAAGAAGCCGAGAGAGCTCTTCCCTCCTCCTCCTCCTCGGGGAACAGCCAGCCAGGCAAATCTGTCCAGACACCCTGGAGTCATTAGCATTGGAATATGCGCTTCTGAAGGCAAACTGAGAACAAAAAAAGCTGAAGTTACTCATCCAGGGAGCAGGAGCAGCCCTGGAAAGAAGGGGGAGTGGGAGGCAGCTGGAAGAGCCGAGGCAAAGCTGAAACCAGGCAGGTGGCTTCTTGGCTTGGCTGCCAGCCCAGAATTGTTTGGCACAGAGCCTTGTTTGCTCCTTCTGCACCCTCCTGATCTCTGCTGTGTGTCAATGGAAGCCATGGGCAATTGGAGCAAGGCTCCCCTCCCTCCCTCCCTCCTTCCTTCCATGCTGTCAAACCCTGGCTGGCTGTGGAAAAAGCCAGAAAAAGCAGGAAGCCTTCCAGGGAAAAGGGAGAAGCACCTCTGGTGGGGTGCCAGTCATGTGATGCGCTGCGGGAAATAGGGCAGCGGGGCAGGACAGTGGGGAGGATTCAGGGGGCCTCACTTGCTGATGCCCCTCCCCCGCCCTGGTGGCAGGGCAAACGGACAGAAATCTCTTGCAGCCTTCGTCTCGCTAGCAAAAGCACATCCCAAATGGCAGAGTCTCATCCTCTGCTCAGAACTTATTTTTTTATTTCATTTATTTATGAGTCTGTATCCCACCTTTCCTTCCAAGAGCCTGAGGTGGTGCCTTTCTTTGTATTGTCACAGATCTAGGGGTAAGTTACTCAGCTGCTTTTCACTCTTCATTCTTTTGGATGCTGGCAGTTCTTTTTTTATCTCCGCTTTAAAAAACCAAACAGTCTCTTGGCACACAAAATGGGTTGGGGGCTGTCGTCGTAGCAGAACACTTAAAAAAATTATTTTCTTTTAAAAGGACTTGCCTATTGCCGCTATAGGCATACATTGTGGGATGGAAGATACCAAAGGAAGGAACCTTCACAAGCCTATTGAGGCTGCAGCAATTTTCCTTCTTGGCGTATATGTCGTGCGGCTGTACTGCTAGAGCACGGCAAACGCTGAGAGGCATTTGAGTTTATTCTGACACGGAGATCACGCATGGCTGCCAAAGCAAGTGGAAATTGTCCATTAAGCGAGTCCAAACCCATTTGAAAAGAACCAATTGCATGTAGCAGTTCTCGAACTCTGTTGCTAGCAAAATAGAAAAAAATTCCTTCAGTAGCACCTTAAAGACCAACTAAGACTCAGACCAACACGGCTACCTACCTGTAACTAGATCTGTTGCTAGCATGCTGCAATAAATTATAAAGGTTCCACGCACCCATCCCACAAGAGGCAGCCTGCTGAATTTCTGAGAATGATTCACTGATTTTGGGAAGGAACTTCCCACTGTCTCTCTGCATGCGTCACTGCTCTAGGTTGACCTGCTTCGAGTCACAATGCACGCCCAGCCATGCAGAAACAGCAGAATGGCCATCTCTGAGGTACAGGTACAAGGTACAGGTACAAGCTCACCATTTTAAAGAAAGCTTTTTAGGTAGCTCACCCTTGTATCGTTAGTACAAAAATATCTCCAAAGACATTTTAAATCATAGTTGCTGCTGAAGCTATCATACTCCCCAAAATTTGCTCCTCCTGCTCCTCCGCTGTCAAGTGCTCACCCTTGAATCTGCTAAATGCCATAAAGCCGTATGTGCTCTAAAGGATGCACATGTGCACTGGCTCGCGTGTGCACGAGAGATCATTTACAGAGGGTCATTTACCATAGGTAAGTGGATAGGGCAGAGTCTCAATGTAAGGTTTGGTTCCAGCATTGCTGAAATGGGAGGGTGGGGCTAGCCAGGTTGTTTGCCCTGGGCGAAGCCTCCCGAGGAGTGCCATTGAGGCTGTGTGTGTGCAAATGTGCATTGGGGGTGTGAGTGTGTGCCAGACTGGGTCTTTGACCCATGTGAAATAAAGCCTAGTTTCGCACCTGGGTTCCAGTGGGTGAATCTCTTTCTCTCCCCCCCGCACTCGGCAACTTGCCATAAGTAATTTAAGGCCCTGCTGGCTCCAGAGAAAAGCAGCCGGCATTTGGGTACCTTTGGCATAGGAATGCTTTGCAGAAGTAGGACATTCAGACCCAAGAGCCTTGCTGGGTCCAGGCAGGGGATCCATCGACTAAAGGGTCACTGGAACACAACCATGGTTTCTCAGGTGAAGTCCCTTTCAGACCTAAGAATTAGGAGCTAAATCATTTTTTGGATTTGGGTCAGACTCTTTCAAAAATTGTTTTCCTGTATGCCATTGTTTTAACTGCTTACATTTGTTCAGGGAAGTTTTTAATATTTGATGTTTTATTGTGTTTTTAATATTTTGTTGGGAGCCTCCCAGAGTGGCTGGGGCAACTCAGATGGGCAGCATATAACTAGGGTTGCTATGTGTCCTCTTTTTCCAGGACACGTACTCTTTTTCAGGGGAAATTTTTTCTGTCTGGGTAGATTTTTTAGACATAACTGGTGGTTGAAGAATTGTTTTCCTTGTCTCTTCTACTGCCCCCCTCAGCAATATATCACAGCTTCTATAGCATATATATACCGTAGTAGGGGTATTTAAAATGAGAGTTGTCATAGCAGCCTCTTTTGCTCTTCAAAATATGGCAACCCTAAAATTAATAATGATGATGATATATTATTATTGCAAATTGCTTCAGGATGCCGCATGGGAAGCGATTCATAAATTGAATGAATGAATGAATGAATATTCACACCTGTGCCTCTGTGTGATCTGTAGTGAGACAGCACTCTGCCAGGTCTTCAGATCTTAACCTAAAACATCCAGTCCAAACAAAACGCTTCTAGCATCTGTTAGCAAAAACCTACGCAAAAGGCAAATGGGGTTAATATTGGGCTGCCTTCATGGTCCTTTTTCAGGAAAGAAGCTTCTGGAAGCACGGCTGTCCATCTGGCAGCAGCATCCTTCTTTGGTGATCTCAGGCTGCTGAGCCTCTCTTGCCTGCTTCAGCGAACAATTAACATTTCAGTCGAAGGGCAAGATTGCTCAATATTGCCATTTATCAGACGGGGCACAAAGGGGAGAGCTAGCAAAGCCTGCAGTGGTGGGAATAGTCATTTGTTATCCAATACACGGATCAAAGGCCTCATCCAGACTTCTTTTTGTGTCCAAGCGGGTGTTTTTCCTTTTGTCCAGGAGAAAGCACTGGGACAAAAAACAATATTCAGGCACAGAGCTGCACGAGCCCTAAGTGGTTACAGCAAAAACCCTGATGGCCTCACTAATAAAACTGTGCCACAAGAGCTATAGGTGCCCCCCACCCCTTATGAGTATTGCAAGGAAGGAGCGGCAAGAACCATGCAACGCCACCGTCAGCTCCTCGGAGGAAAAGCCAGGAAATAAACTGTAAATCTTTGACTCTCAAGACAATGGCTTGCCTGCTCGAAATGATCCGTTTGTACTGAACAGCTAAGCCCATGAGTTCATCTGGCGCACCAAGCAGGGGCTTCCAGCGAAGCCATCAAGAGGCCACATTTTTCTTCTGCCAGTTGTAGGGGATACGACTGGGCTCTGGTCTTCCCCAAGTCCATCAGCCTGACAAAACACCAGCGGAACATGGCATGTGGCTTACAGCATGTCTCCTCCATGCTCTCCTCTTGTGGTGCTACGAGTTCCAGTGAGCCCAGCATAGTGCAATAGACGGCGATGCAACACACACCTGCTGTAGGCTTCGGTCCTTTTCCCAAAGATGCTTGCCACTGGTGCTGGGTGAGGACCCTGGATTGAAAGCTGCTCTGCAGGCTCCCCTGTTCTCAGCTGTTCTTCCCATTGAGCTGAACTGAACTTCAGAAACGTTTAGTGGCTTTAGAAATGTGCAACTGGACCCCGTGTGGTGTAGTGGTTAAGAGCGGAAGACTCGTAATCTGGTGAACCAGATTCGCGTCTCTGCTCCTCCACATGCAGCTGCTGGGTGACCTTGGGCTAGTCACACTTCTCTGAAGTCTCTCAGCCCCACTCACCTCACAGAGTGTTTGTTGTGGGGGAGGAAGGGAAAGGAGAATGTTAGCTGCTTTGAGACTCCTTCGGGTAGTGATAAAGTGGGATAGCAAATTCAAACTCCTCCTCCTCCTCTTATTCTTCTTCCATAGTGGGTGCCATTTCTTTCTGGAGCCCTGCTTGTTTCTTTAAAAAACACACACACACAAAGGTCAAGAAATGCAAAGCAGCATTATGGCTAGCCTACCCCACAGAGGGGGTGCAAAGATAAAAAAAGGATTATGCCGATTTGCAAAACCACTCTTCCATCACGACTGAAGACCAAGAGCACAAAGTTTTCTCAAAAAATAATTTAATCAGAGAAATACTGTACAGTAAAACAAGGTAGAGAGGCTTTCCAGCACTGTCGAGAGCAGCCCATGGAAGTGCTCACAACAATCGTAAGAGAATCCTCTCCTGTCACAATCAGCTATTAGCTGCAAGGCTCAGGGGTGAAGCTGGTATTTTGGGCTAGTAGGAAAGCAAAATGGTTTCAACACTCACAACAAGAAGAGGGCACATCTTCTTCACCCTGACCAAATTCAGACCTTTGCCTCCTTAGGGTGAACCCAACTCTGGGCTGTGCCATTTCAGACATGAAAGCGGTGGTCACATAACTGAACAAAAAAAAAATCCCTTCATGTAGAAAACTCGCATGCCAGGGACACTAGTTTTCTACGTGCAGGGATTTCCTCTGTATGGAGGAACATTAAATCAAGTGAGCCCCCAGCCTCAAACTGAAACGGTACAGCTCAGACACAAGTTTACCATGCCATGAGAGCTAGGACATTGTCGTAGGCTGAAAATGAAGGGGGTAGGAATATGAGGGCCAGGTTAGCTTTTTTAGAGTTAGATAGGGCTGCCTAGCAACTACTGAGGAAGAATTCCCCCAAGTACAGAACAGTACAGGCCACTGGAATCTGCAGGGGCCACAAATCCTTGATTCTGGCCTGCTTGTAAGAAGAAAACCAAGGCCATCCAACCTTCTTCCTTTCCAGACTGAATGCTTGGCTGCTGCTCATGGTAGCAGGACTCAGCTATCGTTGCTGCCGCAGTTTGGGGAAATGTACACCACCAACATGAAGCGATTTCAAACCGGTTGTGAACTTCTAAAGAACCCAGATGTTTTGCAAGGGTGCTGACGGCTCTCTGGTAAAGATGTCAAGCCCCTTTAAAGACCAACAAGTCCTACAATCCTTTCTGTAAATAAACTGAGAAATTGCAGTTTGCAAGGGCAGGTGGGCGGGCGAAGATTCTTCAACAGAGGGACCCTGAGCTCCCCAACAGGACAACTGATGCACAGATCTCAATGTGATTTACATTTCTGGTGTAAGACATGCTTGTTAACAGCACAGAGGGAGATTTGGAGTCTGCCCAGGCAAGCTACAACCTCCTATAAGGGCTACGTGCTATTTCACACAGGGATGCCATTTCCATAGCTATCCGAAACAGATTCACTGGATTCTCAACTCCTGGAAACTTCCTGAGGTGAATATTTGTTGGCAGTGTGGCTGGCTGCGTGCACACTATACATTTAAAGCACATGACTTTCCTCAAAGAATCCTGGGACCTGTAGCTTGTTAAGCGTTGGGAATCGCAGCTCTGTGAAGGGTAAATTACAGTTCCTAGGATTTTTGTCTGCACTTTTCTTCAACGCGCTGAACAAATGCACAATTTGACGAAGAGCAAAACTCATAAGCAAGGTCAAATTGTGCCTTAAATATCTCCTAGGGTCTTTTAAGCTTAGCATATCAATTCGAGACAACCCAGCAAACTTTATAGAGGAAACATGGGTGCATTTGGAAAGGCAACAGCTTAGTCACACATTGGTTTAGTGCTGTGCCTGTCACTTTACCCCGCATGTGCAGGAAAGCAGCTCAGGGCCCAAATACTCCCTGCTAATTCTTGTTCCTTGGTTGCAGAGGGGTGGCCAGGGGAGGAGGAGGGGGGTAAGAGAGAGAGACCCATATCTTTGCATAAATTAAACATTCAGCGCGCACGCTGGCTTGCATTGCAGCAGCATCCAGAGGGCTGGCGGTGTCACAGCCCACATTCAAGTCAGAAAGGCATTAGTACAGAGGTTTGAACTGGGCTCTGCTCCAAGTCTCAGGCAGGCCCTGTAGGCACGAGAGGCTCCTTTGCACTGTGCAGGGAAAGCATTCAGCTTCTTTGCTACCGCTGGACGGGCCTCTGCCTCAGCACTCTAACTGAAAGGGTGTCTGCCCACAAGAGAAGTTCATTGATCTGGGCCAGGCCCAGCCCAGCAACCTTGGCACCGTTCACCTCCAGGATTTCGTCCCCAACTCCAAGGAGTCCAGCATACAGTTTAGCTGTGCTGGCATCTGCCATCTCCTGGACGTAGATGCCTGTTGGGGAAACAAAATGAAAACAGCATTAAAAAGCAACCAGCGCTATTCATGCAGGCAGCTCTAGTCTCCTGGTTTCAGTTCCAAAGCAACGGAATCACTCCCTCTCCATCCTTTTATTGGTCTCAATGGATCCTGGTTTGAGCATATGAAATGGTCCCCACTAGCCAGAGATTTTGGGGATGGAAGAGTCTTGATGTCACATTCCCAAGCATGATGTTACTACTCAGTGAAGAGGCACAGTGGCCAGCTGCTTCTGTTCATGTGGCATGTAAGGTGCCATCTCTCAACCCAAGACCCCCAGCAAATAGGATCCTGTGTCTTACCTCCTGTGCCATCGGTGGTCTGTTCCCAAGGCAAGACTGGCAGACTGAGCTCTGGGTTTCAAGGGTGCCATCTAGACTGCAGCACCAGCTTACCCAACTCGAATGAGCAATCATGCATTACCAGGTCCTATAAAACCCTTTGAGCTTGGTTCCTGAGCTTGAGGAATTTGCTCCCTCTCTTAGATTTTGACTCCAGCCTGGCTTTGACTACACACCTGTTTCTGGCTCACTTGGGCTGATAGCCAGCTCTTCTGCTCTTGCTCTTCTAACTGACTGCAGCCTGGCGAGACATGTACACACCTGCTCATCGATGCACATGCAAGATGAACTGCTACCCTTGTAAGAATGATTCTCTGCGCACAATGTTTTAGTAAGCCCTCGTTGCGGCAGCCGATCTGGAGGTTCCTTCAACTCTGGTGTCCATCTGGCTGTACATCAGGGCGCATGAGAGATGCCTACAGCAGTGGATCAAGGTGCTGAAACCCCAATTCCAAGTTTCCACTGAAACACCATGTGCCAACTGGACTGTGTACAGGCAGGCATCAAGGGGTTGTAGCTCCTCGACTGAGCTCTCTCCTCACATCTCTCATCAGGAATGTGTCTACATGCCCTTCAGTAATGCCTCTGCTATATCTGCTCATGTGCCTTTCTTCTCTGTCCGCACAAACAGCTCAGGGTAGACTGGGAATGAGAAACTGGAACCTGAGCAGTAATTCTTAAACTAAGGAAGTTGCTGGTGGTGAGACTCCTGCCTTGTCCTCTGCCTCCCCCTCCTGCTTTAGGAAAGGACTGCTGAAGCATCAAGACAGTCTTTTTATGTACTGCATGATCTTAAATCCCATCTGTGCATTAAGCATCCTTGAAGATATCCTGAGACCCAGGAAGAGGAGTGGGAGAGGATTTTATGATGCTCTTCTCTCCCACTGAAGGCTAGGTTGCTAGGGAAACGTGGGACATCCGAGACCTAAAACCGTCAAAAGGCCTAGGCACTTCTGGTCACCCCCAAGGTGATAGCAGGGGAAGTGGAGAGCAGGAAGACACCATATGTGTTTTCTATCTCTTGACCTGTAACCTTTCCCGACATATGTGAAGATGTTTTATTACCCTTTGTTTGCTGCGTTTGAACTACTATATAAGCTTTAGTTATAAAGTGCCTTGGGGCAGACCTTCTACACTGGCATGGTGTGTTGAGCTCTCTTCTTTGTAGATCACTCGCCAAAGATTGTCTTCCATAAACATGATTTTAACAATGGGTCCGTAAGTGACTGTGGAGGCCAATTCTGGATCCACACGTCCTTCCACAGTGGGGACATTGGTTTCCAGGCGGGAGTTGATCATGGTGTGGATTTGCCAAGCGTGCCTTCCTCTTAGCAAGTTTCTCCCTTTGGTCCTGAGTTCGAGCATCTTCAAAACCCATGACACCTTTGATAAAGGCTGTTCTCCAATTGGAGCGCTCGCAGACCAGTGTTTCCCAGTTGCCAGTGTTTATACTACATTTTTAAATATTTGCCTTGAGACAGTCTTTAAACCTCTTTTGTTGACCACCAGCATTACGCTTTCCATTTTTAAGTTCGGAATAGAGTAGTTGCTTTGGAAGACGATCATCAGGCATCCGCACAACATGACCAGTCCAACGAAGTTGATGTTGAAGAATCATTGCTTCAACACTGGTGATCTTTGCTTCTTCCAGTACACCGATATTAGTTCGCATGGATTCTATGATCAAGCAGGTCCCCTCCAGGTTTAGTTTATGCTTAATATATATTTCATAGCTGGGCAGAGGAAGCAAATTCCAAAGGTGCGCACAAGAGAAAAAGTTTTGGATAAGAGGAACAGGATAAGGGCTGGGAAGAATCTTCTCCAAATATATTGTAGAAAGGTTTTACCTCTTTAATGACACAAAAGCTTCCGGGAAAGTGGGAGCCAGGAACAGACACTGATCAGCTTCGGCTGTACCCCAAATAATATCTGAAACCTCTTAGGGTGGGGACAGGATCTGAGAAGTTCAGGGCAGTGCAATGAAAACACTTAATTCCTGGAGCCAGAGTGCTTAAGGCCAGGAAAAACATTTGTCATCTTAGTCCACAAATCTTGCAACATTCTCAGGAGCCTGCCTGGGAAAAGAACGTGGAAACATCTGTGTTCAATTATTCCCACCACCTGACCCACTTTGTCGCAGGCTTAGCCTAAAAAAAAGGCTGAATCGGGACTCTCACATAACAAGAGAGTGTTCCACAATCTGCTTTTCTGCTCCTGTTGCACTCTTGCGCATCAGGGCACCCCAAAACAGTGTGTGTACTGAGAGTTATGGGAGACCAGGGATGAAGCCTTTATGTTTGGGGAGTATTTCAACTGTCTTTGCTTCCCAGTAGAAACAGGTGCCCGCCTAGGAGTAGCTGAGCGACAAAGGGCAGTTGGACATGCCTTTCCCTAACTTATAAGTCTACTTTTTACAACAAAGAGCTAATTCCTCACTCTGGACATTCTGTGCCTAACATCAGAGTTCAAGGACACACTCCAGCCAGGCAAAAACACGGGAGGGGAGGGCCAGGGCATGGTGGGACCTGGGAAAAGCTCAGGCGGCCAGGAAGAGAAGCACAGAGGGCCACCTTTGGCCCTGGGCCTGAGATTCCGCACCTCCGCCCTACACTGAACATATACCTGTATCAGGACGGCCATTTCCTGACGAGACACGAAATCCGAAGTTGCCCTCTGGGCGGCGCTGCAATTCAAGCTGGCTTGTTCCGTCTGGGAAAACTTCCACCACCCGCCCGACGGCTCTCGCCAAGTTGGGGGAGCCAATGTCCTCCACGCTGAGGGAACGCCGATGTGGGGTGCCTGCGTTCCTGGGAAGAGGAAGGAATACTGGTGCAAACAGGAAATGCATATTTAAATGGCCCAACACGGACACAACTCTAAACGCGGGCTTAGCATTGTGTGCACGAACTTCCCCTCTTCCTCCAATGTAGCTATTGCTTCTGTTAAATTATATGTAGTTTAACCTGCCGACTAGGCAAACCATGGTTAATCCTAATTATGTGACAAGGAAATAAAAGCAACTTCATTCTGCAGCGTACGAAGCTGGCTTGTTTCTGTAAACCATAGTTAAAATTAGCTACAGTTTTATGGTTTGACAATGGAAACGAAACTTCTGATCGCTTCCTGTTAAGGAAAAGTAGAAATTAGTAAGAATTATTATGTGTTGTTTGTTGTTTCCTTTGTGTTTTTGTTTGTCTGTTCTTATAAAATGAACAATAATTTTTTATTTATTTTTTAAAGAAACTTCTGATCGCTTCCTAGCAGTAACACGGGAGAGGAAAGGAAGGAGAGGGTGGTGACAAACAACCCCAACGCACAAGCACGTAACATCCAGCCAGTTATACTCAATTTATTATTTATTATTATTATTTATTATTTATACCCCGCCCATCTGGCTGGGTTTCCCCCACCACTCTGGGCGGCTTCCAACAAATAGCAAAATACATTAAAATATCACAGATTAAAAACTTCCCTAAACCAAGCTAATGTGGATTTTGTTAAAAAAATAAGCTGTTTAGATATACCTTCCCCCCAAAACCTGAGAGTTTTTTGCTGGGTTTGATGGGAGAAGAAATTGCAAAGATAGACCAAATACTATTTATGTACGCCATAACAGCGGCAAGAACTTTATTAGCTCAAAGATGGAAATTGCAGGAATTACCAACGATTGAGGAGTGGCAGATGAAGATTATGGACTATGCGGAACTGGCCAAACTGACAGGCAGGATCCAGAACCAAGACGACAAAAAGTTTCAAAGAGATTGGAGTAAATTCATTGGGTATATGAATAATTATTGTAAAAATATGAAGACACTAGCGGGAATGATATAAATTCTGCAATGAAAAAACTAAATCTCAAAACTTTATAGACCATTGAGACAGAATTGATCATAAAGATATAAAGGTCTGAAGTAGAGGATATAAAGATTTGAAAATTAAAAACTGGTTGAAGGGATGGAGGGAAGTCACAAGCTCAGTAGAGCAAAGAATTTATTTGTTTTGTTATTGGTATGCTGAAATATTGTGTTAAAAAAGAAATGAATAAAAATCATATTAAAAAAATTAAAATTAGCGGCAGAATATTGTGGATGAAAAAGAACATTTGCAAAAGTGACATGGAGCAGAAATAGGCTGATTCACCCAAAGGGCAGTGTCAGGGGATTGTTGTGGCTACTCCCGAGTAAACACACCCAAGTCCGTTCTGTCTTTAAGGGTTTTATTGTGCATAGTATTTACAGTGTAGAGATAGTGGAAAACATGACCTCCTAGTCACTTGCAGAATCCGGCAATGGTGCCCCTTCTGCTCTGGGGTCAGCATAATAATAATAATAATAATGATAATAATTTATTATTTATACCCCGCCCATCTGGCCGGGTTCCCCCAGCCACTCTGGGCGGCTTCCAAAAAAACAGAAATTCTAAAATACAGAAATCCATCAAACATTAAAAGCTTCCCTAAACAGGGCTGCCTTGAGATGCCTTCTAAAGGTCTGGTAATTGTTCTCTTTGACCTCTAGTGGGAGGGCATTCCACAGGGTGGGTGCCACTACCGAGAAGGCCCTCTGCCTGGTTCCCTGTAACTTGGCTTCTCGTAATGAGGGAACCGCCAGAAGGCCCTCGGCCCTGGACCTCAGTGTCCGGGCAGAACGATGGGGGAGGAGACGCTCCTTCAGGTATACCGGACCGAGGCCGTTTAGGGCTTTAAAGGTCAACACCAACACTTTGAATTGTGCTCGGAAACGTACTGGGAGCCAATGTAGGTCTTTTAGGACCGGTGTTATGTGATCTCGGCGGCCGCTCCCAGTCACCAGTCTAGCTGCCGCATTCTGGATTAGTTGTAGTTTCCGGGTCACCTTCAAAGGTAGCCCCACGTAGAGCGCATTGCAGTAGTCCAAGCGAGAGATAACTAGAGCATGCACCACTCTGGAGAGACAGTCAGTGGGCAGGTAGGGACTCAGCCTGCGTACCAGATGGAGCTGATAAACAGCTGCCCTGGACACGGAGTTGACCTGTGCCTCCATGGACAGCTGTGAGTCTAAAATGACTCCCAGGCTGCGCACCTGGTCTTTCAGGGGCACAGTTACCCCATTCAGGACCAGGGAGTCCTCCACACCCGCCCGCCTCCTGTCCCCCACAAACAGTACTTCTGTCTTGTCAGGATTCAATCTCAATCTGTTAGCCGCCATCCATCCTCCAACCGCCTCCAAGCACTCACACAGGACCTTCACCGCCTTCACTGGTTCTGATTTAAAAGAGAGGTAGAGCTGGGTATCATCAGCATACTGATGGACACCCAGCCCAAACCCCCTGATGATCTCTCCCAGTGGCTGCATATAGATGTTAAAAAGCATGGGGGAGAGGACAGAACCCTGAGGCACCCCACAAGTGAGCGCCCAGGGGTCTGAACACTCATCCCCCACCACCACTTTCTGAACACGGCCCAGGAGGAAGGAGCGGAACCACTGCATGACAGTGCCCCCAGCTCCCAAGCCCTCTAGACGGTCCAGAAGGATGTTATGGTCGATGGTGTCAAAAGCCGCTGAGAGATCCAGCAGAACAAGGAAACAGCTCTTACCTTTATCCCTAGCCCGCCGGAGATCATCGACCAGTGCGACCAAGGCAGTTTCAGTCCCATGATGAGGCCTGAATCCTGACTGGAAGGGATCCAAATGGTCCGCTTCTTCCAGGCGTGCCTGGAGTTGTTCCGCAACCACTCGCTCAATCACCTTGCCCAAGAATGGAAGATTTGAGACTGGGCGATAGTTGGCCATATTGGCCGGATCTAAAGATGGTTTTTTAAGAAGCGGTTTAATAACCGCCTCTTTCAGCGGGTCTGGGAAGGCTCCCTCATGGAGAGAAGCATTTACCAACCCGCGAAGCCCATCGCCCAGCCCTTCCTGGCTAGCTTTTATAAGCCAGGATGGGCAAGGATCAAGGAGACAGGTGGTTGGTTTCATTCGTCTAAGCAGCCTGTCCACATCCTCGGAGGTAACAGATTGAAATTGATCCCACAAAACTTGACTAGACAGGACTCTAGCACTCCCCCGCCCCGGCCCTGCTCCCACGGTGGAGTCTACCTCTTCCCGAATCTGAGCGACTTTATCTGCAAAAAACTTTGCAAAATCATTGCAGGAGATCATGTGGCCCGTACTGGGCCCGGATGGAGCAGGTGGTTCCGCTAAATTGCGAACCACCTGGAAGAGTCTCCTGCTGCTGTTTTCTGCAGATGCGATGGAGACGGTGAAGAAGGTCCTCTTCGCCGTCGCCATTGCCACTTGGTAGGCTCGAAGTTGAGCTCTAGCCCGTGTCCGGTCTGATTCAAAATGAGTTTTCCGCCACCGGCGCTCTAGCCGTCTCAACGACTGTTTCATTGCCCTCAGCGCCGGGGAAAACCACGGGGCTGTCCGGGCTCCATGCAATCTGAGAGGGCGCTTCGGAGCCAGACAGTCAATAGCGCTGGTTAACTCCGCATTCCAGCGGGCCACCAGGGAATCAGCTGAAAGGCCATCGACATGGGATAAAACATCCCCTACCACTCTTTGGAAGCCAATTGGATCCATTAAGTAGCGGGGGCGGACCATCCGAATCGGTCCCACCTCCCTGCAGAGGGAAAGGGTTGCGGAGAAGTCCAGTTGCACCAGAAAGTGATCTGACCATGGCACTTCTTTTGTTTCGCTTTTACTTAATGTCAGATCACCAACATCCATAGAGGTAAACACCAAGTCCAAGGCATGTCCGCGGCTATGAGTTGGGCCAGACTTATTCAGGGACAGCCCCATGGTGGCCATGCTTTCCACGAAGTCCCGAGCGGCTCCTTGTAAGGTCGTGTCGGCATGGATGTTAAAATCCCCTAAGACAACCAAGCTAGGTGTCTCCAGGAGCACATCCGACACGACCTGAAGCAGCTCGGGCAGGGAATCCTTGGTGCAGCGGGGAGGTCGGTACACCAAAAGGAATCCTGTACTGCCTCTATTGCCCAACTTCCAGAACATGCACTCAGAGAACTGGGTCTTCCCAATAGGACGCCTGGTGCAAACTAATGACTTCCTAAAAATCACTGCAACCCCCCCTCCCCGCCCAGATGGCCTGGGTTGCTGTGCATAAGAGAAACCTGGTGGGCAAGCAGCGCCAAGAACGGGCCCATCGGCTTCCTCCAACCAGGTCTCTGTCACACATGCCAGGTCAAATCCTCCATCCACAATCAGGTCGTGAATGGCGGTGGTCTTATTCATCATCGACCTGGCATTGCACAGCAGCACCTTCAGGTCATGTGGGTATCCCTTGCTGATTCCAATATCCGTCCGGTCAGGACCAGACCTGGAGGCAGGGATAGTCCTCAGACAACGACTAAGTCTGCCTCCTCGGTAATGACATGGTCTGGTCTTAGCGTAACTCCTCCTCCTACCCGTGACCACTGAGATCGGTTGTTCCAGTGCACACCCCCCTGTGGAATCTGCCCCAGCCATTTTGCTTGCTGGGACCCCCTCCCGGGCAGCCCTGACCCCTCCCCTTAAAAACAAAATAAAACCTCTGTAAAAAACAGCAAAGAACTCAACAAAAGAAGAACACAAAAAAGACAATAAAACAATAAAACCAAAAACAATAAAAATTACAAATACACTAAAATTTAACAGATTCCCACACCCAACTAAAAATCCCTCCCACCTACCACCCCAAACACAATAAAACAATAAAACCAAAAACAATAAAAATTACAAATACACTAAAATTTAACAGATTCCCACACCCAACTAAAAATCCCTCCCACCTACCACCCCAAAGAAGATAAAAACATTAAAAATTCTTTAAAAAGCATTTTAAAAAGGACTCTGTGCTGTTTCAAGTTCCCCTGGGCAGCACCAGCAGCAGAGCGGCGGCAGCAGTCCTTTATGAGGCCTTCCAGGCCCCGCCCTAAACCAGGTGGAAGGAGGTAGGGACAGGGCCTGTGGGCACTCACAGCAGGAGATAATAGCTTGGGCACCCCGAAATGCCGCCCTCTAACCTTGCGTTTGGGCGCACGCCTCAATTCGGGCGCCGGAAGCGGCTGTGCTCCCTCTCCTACTAGTTGGCTTGAGCCGTGCCTCCTCCATTCCGCTGCTCCCATCCTCATTCCCCCCACCTGACCCGCTGCTGCCGCTCTCGCTGGACGAAGTGCTAGTCAGGATGATGGGGGGAGGCTCCCTGTAGGGAGGTCTCCTGACAGGCAGATACATTTTAAGATGTCCAATTTCTTTCAGAACATACATAAGCAATGATTAGGGGCAATGTTCTTCCGTGTTTATTGCCGAAAAGGCCACTCGCTGACTCCCATTCTGAATGATACTATTGCATATGTAATGTGTCGCTTACAGCCAAGTGTGAGTGAGTTGTAAGGATTAAACACACCATCCCAGATCCCGCAGTAACCAGGCATAGAATAATCTTCTGCTTTCACAGTGTTTCAGAAGAAATGACAAAAATGGGAGATTTAGAATTTTCAGTGTTACCTGTTTAGAGCAGCCTCCTCTTCCTTTGGCTCCCCCAGTGCATAGAGACTGGACCGGTCAGCCTTGCCCAGGAAGGAATGCAGATTTTGAACAGAAGAGGCTTTTCTTGGTTGGCAGAACGGCGACACCTAGCGGGAGAATGAAAGAGCTGAGCCAGGGCAAGGGTTGAGAAAACCAACCCCGGGATTCTGCTTTTGAAAAAGCAGACACCGGGCAAAGAAAGCCTAACAATCGTCATTACCCATCCCAAATATGTTGGATCTGCCTGAACGTTTGGACAGTATGAAAGGCAGTGGCTATAACTCCTTTTTAATCTGCACAGTAGTCCGGGAGGCATGGAGCAGGTCAGTTTGTACTGGGATTTACAAAGAAGTTGCAGCCTAAGGGCATACTGAGGGCACTAAATAGGCTGCTTCTATGGTAGGGCATGTATGGCAGTGCAACTTGGGGCACTGGCCAGAACTATTGGGCTTTGCCAAAGTACTGGGGAACTGAAAGAATAACTACAAACACTGGTTTTCAGCTGGTGGGTTGCAACCCCACTCCTGGGTTGCAACCTGACTTAAGGGTGGCCTTGCCAGCAGCGCAATGACCACACAAATATACGTTTTAAAAACCTTAAACACACATTTAGGCTAAAATGTGCTCCTGAAAAGGCCTGAAAAGGTTAAAGGCTGTTCTTGTGGGCACCAGTCCGCCTTGAGAGACAATGGAGTGTGCCTCTGAGGGTGAAGTCAAACTACTGCATTAGCAGGACTGAAGGGACCTCTGCAGGCTGCAAGACTGGGCAGTGTGCATGGAGGTCCTAGGATGACCAGACAACAAGTCTCCCCTCTCAGCCTCCCTGTTGTGGTCCCAAGGAAAGCAGAGCAAAACGTCTGGCACCAGCTTGGCGGCAGAAGGAAGCGTACGAGGAGCTGTCCAACCGTCTTAGAGACTCTAGAATTTCTGCAAGATGGGGGAGGAGGGAATCAGTGGCGAGGGGCAAACTGTCTTTTGAGGAGAGGTTCCCCATGACACCCCTGAACATAATTTGATAGCCGCTGCCCTACATAAAGTAGGCTGAGTTTTTCCTGCCTCTTGGAAGTCCCAGATCTAAGCCACCTAGTGCAAGGGTGGAGAAACCTCTGACCTGAAGGCCAAATTTGGCCTGCAAGGCCTTCCTCCACGTCTGAGGTCATACAGGTAGAGATGCAAAAGGTTTTAAAAGGCATTTGTGCCCGATGCACAACAGGGAGTGCTCCTGACGGTGCACTGGTAAGGGAAAGCAGACTTTGGCAGGAGAACCAAAGCCCGCTGCCCCAGCTGTACAAGGCAGTTCCCACAGGGAAGAACTCAGTTGCACAACCAAAGTCTGTACGAAGTGAACTTCAGCTCTCCAGGCCCTCAGCTGATAGGTGGGAGAGATGAAGCCGGTTGGATTGGCTGCGCAGGTGGTTCGCCCCGCCAACCTTTCAAAGTTGGCCTGCAGGGATGGGACCGGGCAAAGATCTGACACACCCCAGCCGAAAAGGTCTCCAAACTCTGATCATGAGATGCACCCTTTGGACTCACCAGCTGCAAGGACTGCAGGGAAGGTGCTTTCTTCATTTTGGGTGTGCTGGTGGCGCCTGGGCCTGGCTCCTCAGTGGGTGCTGCAGCTCCCGGCTCTGGGGCACAAATCTGCTCCATGCTGTAGCAGCGGAACCTGCCCAGCTTCTGCTTGGTGCTCTGACTCAGAGTGGTGAAGAACTTCTTTAGTCCTGATGCAGAAGAGGAGGAAGAGGAGCCACTTTTCTTGGCAAACAGCTTTCTCTTTGGCTCCGGGTAGATCTCCAAGGGTTTGCTGGAAGGCAAAAGAAGTCCGCCAGGCCAGTTTAAGAGTCAGGGATAACACCCAGCTCCATTTGCCGGAGATCACAATAACCAAACGAGGGAAGGTTTTTAAAAGGCATTAAAAGGCTTCGAACAAACAAAAACAGCAAAGTCACGAAGCAAACGGCCATAAGAGCTAATCTGCACACCTGTCACATGGTACATCGCAGAGATCGAAAAGGCCTGGAGTGCAGTTCCCACGGGCAGTTCCATTCTAAAACTGCACATTTCAAAGGGCTTTCAGGGCTTTTGTTGCAGAGGTGCCAAGGAACGGAATGATGCCACTCTGTTACCACAGCCTTTTCCACCTTAGATGCTCAGCTTCATGAAATTAGTATTTTCCTGCATGCAATTTCAGATTGCAGGCAGGGGACTTCATGCCTGAATCAAGGACCATCATGGAAGGAAGGCAAGGGGTGCAGTCTATCTCCCATCCCATTTGTTATTTCCCACATAATGATGACCGCACCTATATCTGTGGCCAACCAATCTGCACACTGATTGGGACAAAGGGTATTTATTAGGTGTGACGCCAAAGGGATAAATCCTTTTGGGGTAAAAAGTGTGGGAGACTGACCTTATGAAAGAAGAGAATTGCAACATGTCCTCTTAAAGATAGGCTGTGCACACCCTAAGCACATTTAAAGCACACTCACTCTCCCCAAAGAATCCAGAGAACTGTAGTTTGCTAAGGGTGCTGGGAATGATAGCTGAGGGGGTTAAACTACAGTTTCCAGGACGCCTCGGGGGAGAGGGACACGTCTTTTAAATGTGTGCACAGTGCACAGCCACGTGCTCTTCCAACCACCCCAATTTATTTTTGAACGTGTACAAATATAGGTCTTAGAACACTGGCTGCCCTTGTCTTCTCCCCAGTCTTCCTCACTAACCTTAAATTGTGTCCCCTGGTTTAGGAGCTCTCCAATTTTAAAAGCATAAAACAACAACAACAAACCCCCTAAGTTTACCAGGCAGAAAGCTAAGCCAAATTATCATGCCCAGATACAGCAGTTTTTTCTTTTAACACTCGAAATGCCAATATGCACACAAAGCCTGAAGGGGCAGAAGACTGGCAGAATGGAGTCTCATACTTTTAAAACAGTAATAGTAATAATGAATGGGCACACTGGCTCTCATGAATCTACCAGACTCGTTTTTCTCAATCTGCTCAACAAAGACCCACAGGAAATCACAGCTTTTACAGAGGACCTTCTCCAAATGCAAGGGGCCTTCGTAACAAACCCTTAGCAGCAGGCAAAAGCCCACAACCCTCAATTCACCAGGCAATACTGTCTTCCTCTGAGAAGAGGGGCCCTGTCAGATACAGCCACCTCCTGACAGATGCTGCCTCACCTGTCCCAATGGCTTCTTTCTTCCACGGCTAACAGCAACTTGGGGGGGGGTGCAGGGTGGGAGGGGAGAAAAGGGTTTAAAAAAAACCTTTCAAACTGCAGTGGTCCAAATTTTGCTTGCTTCCCAGCAGCCTCTGTTTCCTTTTCAGTACATGCATATTAATTGCTTACGCAAAACCCTGGCTTGCTCCTCATTCTGCGCATTATTCTGGCCTAGGACTGCCCATACGGTTAGGGCCGCATGATGCACTTAATGAGTTCACAAGTTTAAAACAAAATCGAACTTTAGAAAACTTGGAGCGGCATTCCCTTCAAACTGGATGTGCGTCTCGTCCACACCAGCCGCGCACATTCCATTTCTAAGCGTGAGGAAGTGTGCCTTGTGAAACGTGGGTATGGGCGCCTTTATGAAAGCAACATGAGAAGCGAGAATAAAAGCATTTTGAACTTGGCGGAACCCCTCTTGTAGAACCAGAGGCATACCTAGGCTCCCTTGCACCCGAGGCAAGGAACTGTATCAGCGCCTCCAAAGCCCGGAGGGACTACGGACCAGAAACTCTCAAGGTTTGCTTTTCATTTCCTTTCGTGCTCTGCCAGAGTTCCTCTGTGTTGGGGTCTGCTCTGCTCTGCCTGCCCCAACTCCTCCTCCTCCTCTGTCGTCCCTCTGCCTGCCTCTGCTAGCTTCCCTCCTAGCCACTCGGAGCCAGAGTGGAGAGACGTGATTTTTGTGCTCCCCTGGGCCTGCGCCCTCGGCAGGGGCCAACTTACAAAAAACCCCTAGGTCCACCCCTGTGTAGATTCACTTCTGAGGAAACTTCTGAGCGCCTAGAAGCAAGCAAGCTGGTTTGAAGGCAAATGTTTCTGTGTTTGAAACCAGAAAATCTCATTTGTCCAGATAACCATATCAAGCCTTCCCTTGTGACTAAAATCACAAAGGATTATTTTTTTAAAAAAAGTTATTATGGAAAACTGTAGCCATTAGCAGGCTGCTGAATAACCTTTCACCTCTATGTTGCTGGGACCTCTTCAAGGAAACCCAATGCACAGAAACCCAATGGGATCAAAAGGCAGTTGGGCACACTTATCTGCCCTACAGCAGAGGTTGTTTTATTGTGGCCACAAGATTCTATTACCTATAGCCCAATCAGTATGGACAAAACTTTACAGGGTTAGTAACCAAAGACGAGAGAACCCTAAGAAGCTTGTGGTCATTTTGACAGTAGAGGAGGAAGAGAGAAAATGAGAAAAGAAACGAGAGGCAAGAGTAGCATGGCATAAATTGCAACAACACATATTTAAGCTTCGTGGAAAAGTTTACATGGATATGCAGCCACAGGTAAGGTAAAGGCAAAGGACCCCTGAACAGTTAAGTCCAGTCAAAGGCAACTATGGGGTTGCGGCACTCATCTCCCTTTCAGGCCGAGGGAGCCGGTGTTTGTCCACAGACAGCTTTCCGGGTCATGTGGCCAGCAGGACTAAGCTCATGGAAATGCTGGTTACCTTCCCACCGGAGCGGTACCTATTTATCTACTTGCACCAGCGTGCTTTTGAACTGCTAGGTTAGCAGGAGCTGGGACAGAGCAACGGAAGCTCACCCCGTCACAGGGATTTGAACATCCGACCTTCTGATCGAAGTCCCATGTTGGGCAAAAGATTCCTGCATTGTAGGGGGTTAGACTAGATTACTCTCGTGGTCCCTTCCAACTCTGTGATTCCACAATGCAGTGATGTTTTAAATTGAGGGGAAGGAAAGCACCCATGGCAGTCATTTTAAAATCACCATGCTTCTAGCAAACGCTGTACGAATTTCGCATATGATCCAATTACTTTACTCACCATGTCAAATAACTAGATAACAACGCTAACTGAATTGTGCCCAACAGTTTATTCTGCTAAATTTGGCTGGTATGAAACTGGACTTCTCTAAAAACTTTCTACTGGAGAAAACGATGCTGTGTGCCATTACAGCATTTTCGATATAATCCCTGGGTAAGATGGAAAAGCCGTAAATTTCCATTGATTCAGAAAGGTAACCATAGCAACAGCTGTCTGGAGATTTTGGCAGGGAGGGAGGAGCAGACCAAGGCAGATTTGAGGGGTGGGGGTGGGGAGTGAGAGGGCAAAAGCAGCAGGAAGGGTGGCAAGGTCTAGAGCCAGCTGGCAGCGCCACAGGGCTGTGCTAACTGGCAGCGAGAGGAAACAGCCCAGGCTGAGAGAGCAGAGGGCACCGGCAGACCTGGCTGCATCTGGGTGAAGGAAAGGTTGCAGCACTGAAGGAGAGGAAGAGCTGGCATTTTATTCAAAGAATCATACAATTGTAGAGCTGTAAGGGACCCTGAGGGTCATCTAGTCCAACCCCCTGCAATGCAGGAATCTCGACTAAATCATCCCTGGCAGGTGGCCACCCAACCTCTGCTTAAAAACCTCCAAGGAAGAAGAGTCCAGCACTTCCTGAGGGAGACTGTCACACTGTCGAACAGCTCTTACCATCAAAAAGTTCTTCCTGAGGTTTAGCCGGAATCGCCTCTCTTGCAACTTAAAGGAAAGTAACAAAAACCCCTTCCAATGCACTGATGAAACACCGTTTGGCCACATCACCGGTTTGAAGAAAGGTCTTGTCACAGTGGCCGGAGTGGACTACTTCAGAGTAACGACGCTACGCAGCTCTGCATTTTATTCTTTTATTGGTGCTGCGTATTTACAGTGCTCAAGTCATTGCTATTTACACGGAGCGATGTTGTCAGTCGGTTTCAGAACCTCCTAATGGCTTTTGGCGCGTCTTTCTCCAACACAAAAGCTTTGGCAGACCCATCCTCTTGCCCCTCCTCTTCCTGCGTAATTCTGGAGTTGGGGGGATGGGTCTTCCCCCCTTACTTGCCCCTTCCTGTCCCACCTGGGACCCTGGCTCCTCTACCTTGCCTGAGCCTCGGACACGACTTCCTGCTTCCCCACTGGAATCGGAACTCTCCCTGCTTTCCCCTTTGCTCGGGGACGGGCTTGAACTCAGGAGGGGAGGGACTTCGCGATATCCCCTGTCCCTCACATCCACCCCCCTCCCAAGCTCTCCTTCACCCCTCCCCAGGCCCCCCCCATGTGTCGGTGACGACTGGAAGCCTAAAAACTCGGTGCTCTCCGAGCCCGTTGGTGTGAACACCTCCCCCCAGTCCTGCGAGCCCCCCCCTTCCGCCTGGGAGGACGGGAATCCCAAAAAGTCCGTGGCGTCAGAGCTGGTGGGGGTAAAAATGTTTTGCCAATCTGCTCCTTCCTCTGACTGGGTGGATCTTGGCGACACCCATACCTCATCCTCTGGTTCCTCAAACTCCGCTTCCCAGCGCCATGGTGAGCTGTTCTCCCGTGCCTCCTCCTCCTCCCCCTCCCTTTCCATGTGCCAGGGCTTGGGTCTGTGGGGAAAGAGGGCGTGAAATTCTTCCACCAAGAATTCCTCCTGTATCTGAGTGGCGGGAACCCATTCATTCTGGGACGGTGGAGCATCCTCCCATGCCATGAGGTACTCCAGGCCCCCCACCCCCCACCTTGAATCCAGGATGGCCGTGGCCTCATTGAGTTGCTCCCTGCTTTCCCTCTCCCCCCCTCCCTCGGGGGTTTGTTCGCTGTCTCTGAGCCTGCTGCTTTCCCTGTACGGCGACAGCAGCGATCTATGAAACACTGGATGCACCCTCATGTCCTCTGGCAGTGCCAGCCTGTATGCCACCGGGTTGACCTGTTGCGTGACCGTGAAGGGGCCCAGCCATTTGGGTGCCAGCTTTTTGCACCTCCCCCTGGTGGGAAGGCCCTCCGAGGACAACCACACCTTGTCCCCCACCCTGATGACCTCCCCTTGTCGCCTGTGGCGATCTGCCCCCTTTTTGTACGCTTCCTTGGCCCTCTCCAAGTGTTCTCTGAGCTGCTGGTGCACCGTCTCCAGTTCCTCTGCCCAATCCTCAGCCTGTGGGCCCTCCTCCTCCTCCTCCCTCTCCCTCTCTGGGAAAGATCTGAGGTCGCGCCCGTAATTGGCCTTAAAGGGCGACACCCCTGTGGAGACGTGCACTGCATTGTTGTAGGCAAATTCTGCTAGTGGCAAGCGATCCACCCAGTCCGTTTGCCGCTGGCTGACGTAGCATCTCAGGTACTGCTGCAGAATGGCGTTGACCCTCTCCGCTTGTCCGTTGGTCTGCGGGTGTCTAGCCGTCGACAAGCTGACCTCCACCTGCAGGAGGTTCATGAGCCGCCGCCAGAACCTGGAAACAAATTGGCGGCCACGATCCGAAATAACCCTTAAAGGTAATCCATGCAGTCTGAAAATGTGATCAACAAACAGTTTGGCTGTCTCTTCTGCCGAGACTGCCCTGGCACACGGTATAAAGTGACACATTTTGGACATGAGGTCCACCACCACCAACACTGCAGTCTTACCCCTGGACGAAGGCAGATCTGTGATGAAGTCCATGGACACCACTTCCCACGGCCTGTGTGGTGTGGCTAAGGGCTCCAGCAACCCTGGTGGCGCTGCTCTGACCACCTTCGCCCGCTGGCAGGTGGTACAGCCCCTTACATAGTCTCGAACATCTTCCCTCACCCCTGGCCACCAGAAGTGTCTCATGACTAGGTGAGTGGTCTTGTCCCTTCCAAAATGCCCCGCTGTAGGGTTGTCGTGCATCTGCTTGAGGACCGTACGTCGAAGCTGGGTGGTGGGTAGGTACAGCGCACCCTTGTAGAAAAGCAGCCCTCTGCGTTCTGCAAAGTCTTTTGCCTGCTCCCTCCCCCCTCTCAGTTCTCTGAAGATGCGGTTGGCAAATTCATCCGCTGCCGTCAGTGCTGTGAGTTCTGCCTCGCTCACCACTGCTGCTCCGCAGGACCATGCCGACGGGGGGAAAATGTGCCTTGGGGCTGGTGGCGCCTCCTCCTCCATGTACTCTGGCTTGCGGGAGAGGGCATCCGCCCTGACATTCTGCTCTCCTGGGATGTAGTGTATGGAGAAGTTGAAGTTCGAGAAGAACTCCGCCCACCGTATCTGCCGCTGGTTGAGCACCCTGGCAGTTCTCCAGAACTCCAGGTTCTTGTGGTCTGTGCACACCTGGATGGGGTGCTTGGCGCCCACCAGGAAGTGTCTCCAGTGCTGGAACGCCGCGTGGATCGCAAGAAGTTCCCGATCAAAAACTGTGTAGTTTCGCTCGGGCTGGGTCAACTTCCTGGAGAAGAAGGCACAGGGTCTCCACTCTCTGTTGGCGTCCAGTTGCAACAAAATGGCGCCCACAGCCTTATCAGAAGCATCTGTTTCAATGCGTAGGGGCGCGTCCTGAACCACGTGGAACAGGTTCTGGTCTGAGGCGAACACCCTCTTGAGGCTTTCGAACGCTGCTTGCGCCTCTGGTGTCCACCTGAACTTCTGCTTGCCTCTCAGGCAGTCAGTGATGGGAGCCGTAACTCGAGAGAAGTTCTTGATGAACTTCCTGTAGAAGTTGGCAAAGCCTAGTAGGCGTTGGGCATCTTTGCGCGTCCTGGGGCTGTGCCAGTCCAGGATGGTCTGCACCTTGTCCTTGTCCATTGCCAGCCCCTTGTCTGACAGCTTGTAGCCCAGGAAGTCCACCTCCTTGGTGTGAAACTTGCACTTCTCCAGCTTCACATACAGGTGGTTCTCCTTCAGGCGCTGTAACACCTCCCTGACGTCCTTCACGTGCTGCACTGGGTCGTTGGAGTAAATAAGGATGTCATCCAGAAAGACCAAGCATTTCCTGAAGAGTAGGGACCCCAGGACGTGGTGCATGAAGGCCTGGAAGCATGCTGAGCCCCCTTGCAACCCGAAGGGCATCACCAGATATTCAAAAGAGCCCAGAGGCGTGAACATCGTGGTTTTCCACTCATCGCCTTCCCGGATCCTGATCAAGTTGTACGCCCCCCTCAGGTCTAGCTTGGTGAAAATCTTGCCTCTGCGTGCCGCTGTCAGGAGATCATCCACTCTGGGCATGGGGAAAGCCACTGGCTCTGTCACCGAATTCAGCCGTCTAAAATCCACCACAAGACGGCGCTGTTGCGTGTCTTTCTTGTCCACCCAGAAGACCGGGCTGCCCCCTGCTGCCTTGCTTTCTCTGATGAACCCCCGCTTGAGGTTCTTGTCGATAAAAGCGCGCAGATCCTCCAGTTCCTGGTCTGACATGGCGTACAGCTTGGCTGGGGGTATAGTTGCCCCAGGCACCAGGTTGATCTGGCAGTCAAAAGGCCTGTGTGGGGGCAGGTGGTCGGACTCCGCTTCACTGAAGACCTCCTGCAGGTCCCAGTATGGTTTGGGTATCGCCTCACCCCCTTTGACGTGCATGGTGGCCACCGTGGCTATCGGAGGCCCCTCCCCTGGTTGGTGCTGCATGCAATGTTCCAGGCAAAAGTCCGATCCAAAAGTGATGCATCTCTGATGCCAACTTATGGAGGGGTCGTGGCGCGCCAGCCAGCTCATGCCCAAAACGATTGGGGGGTCTGAGATGGTGGTGACGTTGAATGCCAGTGTCTCTGAGTGCCTTCCAACCGTCATTCTCATGGGGGGGGTTTGATGAGTGATGGCCCCTCCCAGCAGCTCTCTGCCGTCAATGGTTGCCACGTGCAGAGGAAAATCCAGCTGCAGAAGCTGGATCTGGTGCTCTTCTGCAAAGTTTCTCGAGAAGAAGTTGGCTGAGGCACCACTGTCAATTAGGGCGAGGACCGTCAATGGATAGCCATTTGGGAGCGTGAGCGTCACTTCTAGAACCACTCCTGCTCTGGGAGGGGTGGGCTGGCTCTGCTCCTCTCTGTGCGGGTGGGTGGGCTGGGGCTGTTGTCTGCTGACTGTGCCTGGCTGCCGCCCCTTGTCTCCTGCAGCCAGGCTTTCCCGTTTCCCTGCTGTGGTGCTGCGTCAGTGGGGGAGGGCACAACCGTTCCCGCCTTTCCTTGCCACTCCCTGCGATGTGGGCAGTCTCTGACGAGATGCTGGGGGGAGTTGCAGAGAAAGCAATTCCCACCCCTTCCCTCCTTGCGTCTTGGCGCCGCTGGGGTTTGAAAAGCCCGCGCGCGCGCGCTATCAATCTGCATGGGTTCCTGGTCCTGACTGGCCCCAGGCGTGGCTTGAAAGGGTTGTTGAGGGAGTGGCTTCTCCTGCGACCGTGGGAACCAAGCCCGCTTTGCGCGCGTTGCTTGCTTGTCGCTCCATCTGGATTCCTGCCTCACCCCCACCGCCAGAGCCGCTTTGCTCAGTTGATCCATATTACTGGGCTTTGGACCTCTCGAGAGCTCATCCTTCACCTCCTCATGCAACCCCAAGTAAAACGCCGCTTGCATTGGGGCAGACTCCAGATCCCACCCCAATCTGTGCACCAGCATGGTGAATTTCGCCCAATACGCGCGAACTGTCATATTTCCTTGGCGTAAATTATGAAGTTCCTCCTTAGTCTGGTCCATATGACTATCGGACGAATACATCGTTTTCAAACCTTCTAGAAATAGTTTGACATTCTTCATGCAAGGATTCCTTGTTGCAATTAACGGTCTTAGCCACTCCCTGGCCGCCCCTGTAAGGTGCTCCACAATAAACGCTACTCTGTGCTCATCATCAGGGAACTCATCGTGGTGCAGCTCAAGAGCATACACAATCTCAGTCTCAAAGCCCTGAAACTCCTTCGGGTCTCCATTGAACTTGCTTACTAGGGTCCCGGCTCTCCTTCCTGGCAGCCCTTGGACTTGGGGTGCCCCTCCCGCCTTGTTTTTCTCTGCATCCAGCTTGTTTTGGAGGTCTACCGCCACCGCCCTTAAATGCTGCTCTTTTTCCTGGAGCTCTCTCACCTGTTCCGCAAGTTGTAGCCGGTCGTCCTGGACCTTCTTAGTCTCCTCTTTAGCTGCCTTCAATTCTCCCTGCGCCTGCAGCGACAGCTGTTGCAGTTCTAGCTGGGCTTGCTCAGCGATCTGCCGCCACTTCTCCGCCTCTGACACGCTCATCCCGGCAACTCCAAAGTAGCCCAAAAAAGATTAGGAGGTTGCTGTCACAGTGGCCGGAGTGGACTACTTCAGAGTAACGACGCTACGCAGCTCTGCATTTTATTCTTTTATTGGTGCTGCGTATTTACAGTGCTCAAGTCATTGCTATTTACACGGAGCGATGTTGTCAGTCGGTTTCAGAACCTCCTAATGGCTTTTGGCGCGTCTTTCTCCAACACAAAAGCTTTGGCAGACCCATCCTCTTGCCCCTCCTCTTCCTGCGTAATTCTGGAGTTGGGGGGATGGGTCTTCCCCCCTTACTTGCCCCTTCCTGTCCCACCTGGGACCCTGGCTCCTCTACCTTGCCTGAGCCTCGGACACGACTTCCTGCTTCCCCACTGGAATCGGAACTCTCCCTGCTTTCCCCTTTGCTCGGGGACGGGCTTGAACTCAGGAGGGGAGGGACTTCGCGATATCCCCTGTCCCTCACAGGTCTTATGCTATCAAATCTGAGCTGTGGCTAGTTCTCCATCAGAACAAAAGGGAAATTCCGGAACGGAGGTGAATGCCGCCAGATGCCCCTTGCGGGTCCTGACTTTAGAAAAGGAAGGCTTGATCTAACGGCTGGCCCCCAAACCCATTGCTTCATGGCAATGTGCAGCAGGGCATGTTTACTCACCGCTGGGCTGCACTCGATGTCTTTGTCTTTGGAGCCTCGGCAGCTGGAGCTTCCCTATGGATTGGCTGAGCTGAGGTTGTCAAGTTGGTCTCCTCCCTTGTTGGCAAGAGACTAATGGCAGCAGAAGTGATGGCATTGGCAGCAACAGGGGGAACACCAGGGGCGGAAGAAGACAGTGGACCTGTTGCAACAACACAGACACTTCCAATGGCCTCTGCTTTAAAAAAAACCAGACACACACCCCGGGGGTGGACTTGCACCATCAGCTAATGTTTCTGGGCATATCAGGTCACTGCAACTTAGTCCACAGATTATCATAAATGCCTTGTTTGTGTGAAATTCTTATTTATTAAGAAACTTGGTGTTCCCCGCGCCCCCAAATCTCATATCAGATGCCCAGGCTAGAGTAGGAATCCAGCTTGGGAAATCTAAGGGTACACCTTACCCTTACACACTTAAGTTTTGTATTATCTGACTGCCATCACTTTCCCCCATGCGCCTCCAAAGCTATAGAACTGTAGTTTGGTGAGGGAGCTGAGAATCCTGCGAATTCTTTGCTTCACTCCTTACACCCCAACTTTAACCTTTAAAGTTAAATAAACAGGTTTTGCAGAAATGGGTTTAAAACGGAGCAGGAGGAAAGTAAGGTTCTGAATCATGAAGAGAAGTCTGAAAGATTGCATTTTCAGTGACCAAACTTTGTGCTTTTCATCACCCTCATGCTAAGGTCTGACTAAGGTACATCTCCAGTAGAAGGAGTAGTATGTGCAGCAGGCACATCGCTGCAATTTGGCAACTATGATGTCCACAAAAACGATACACAAGTTACATCAACAGCACGACTACAGTGTGCCATTTGGTTGTGACTGCTGAATAGAGCTCATTTAGCTCCTCTGGAGGGGCAAAAAACATCTGCAGGGAATTACTTGAAAAGAATGAGCCTGCTAAATGCTTTTTCGGAAAATTCTCTGAAAGAGCTAGGGAAGAACAAGCATGCCCATTCTGAATCAAGATGTGAGGAATTTGCATCTAGTGGGAAATGGGGTTTTCCAGAAACTGTCTCTGTTATATGACATGTGACTAAATTTAATGAAAGCCTCGTAATTTTTGAGAAAAGACTAACTTTTCAGGCATGCTAAGATTTATTTAAATTTCCAACTGACACCTGGAAACCAAGATGTTTATTGGCTCTTTTTCATATAAAAGAAATCCTAACTACTATTCAGGTGTTTTATAACTGCTTGGTAACTGGAACTATGTTTTAATGCTGAAATAGGTAATTCATCTGCATTCCTCATCCGCTAAAACAGACGATCTTCTGCAATTCTTAGGCATCCAGTTTGGGACAGCATCTTGGGCGTTTCCACATTCCCTGCCCCTGAAAATAAGCTTTCTAGTCCTGGTTGCAACAACAGATTTGGAAAGCAAGAGGAATTACACACCAAAGGCACCGCCATTTTTTTTCTTATTCGCATGGCACCTTATTAAACCTTGAAATTTGCTGCTGCAAGATCCTGTGATGACCACCAAAATTTAGGTTGCTTTAAAAGGAAGTTCATGGAGGATGCTTTCCCCCCTTTGCTCTTGGCTCCTTTTCACCCACCCTAAAGGTACCCTGAATCAAAATTTGTGGAAAAAACCTAAATATTCACAATCAGGGTCAGGCATGCAAAATAAGCAAACCCATGCAAGTTCAAGAACTCTGAATAAATAAATCTTACTTGCACAAATTCTGGACTGCCGTGCTGGACAGTCTACCATGTTGTCCTCTCTACAGTTGTCCAAAGGGCAACATTACCTCTTACCTTGATTTTTTTTCAGCTTCTGTCTCTCCTGGAGCTGCTCCTCTCTGCTCACTAAGGTTTTTGGCTCATGCTTGGCATATGTGTTGTTGCAGTTGTTGGTGGACAAGGCCAGCAGCTGGTTCTTGGAGAGCATCTTTGGACTCTGCCGACCACTCTCCTCCTCCTCCTGCCCAGACGCACACACATTCCGGAAGCTATTAGGGGAGGCAGAGTAAATTGATAGTTCATTGGCTTGGTCCACCCGCCCAGGATCCTGGCTGGTGAGCTTGTGGCTGCCACTCAGAGCAGCCCTCCTGTAAGGCATAGGGGAAGGGTGGGCTTTTCCAGTGGTGGGTGGTGCAGGAACTCGGTAAGCAAAGTTGTGGCCGGCACTCATCTGTTCAGTTAGCTGCTGAGGAGGGCCCTGCTCTTGCTTGGTTTGACTTAAATTGTTCGCTGGCCTATGAGTTCGGTTGGAAGTTTCCACGGGCCTCTTGTTCACGGAGTCTGCGACACCATCGGGGACCAGATGGGAAGGCAACTTCTGAGGGTGGGAGGTGGGTGTGGATTGCTTTGACGGGGCCTTGGACAGCTTTGGATGTTCCTGCATCCTGCCTTTCTTCACCAGCTGATACAGATCTACAGGCTGGCTGCTTCGGGGAAAGGCTTCTGCCTTACTTTCTGCCATTTTGGTCACCTGATCTCTGATCTCAGAGGCCCCCTTCACGGAACAGTCGTTGGCTTGATTAGCACTCGATCCAATTTCCCATCTGCGAGGCACAATTTCCCCTCCACTAGCACGGCAGCTGCCATCTGCTCTGGGCCTCTCCCCGTTGGCCTTCCTGTTCTTGGCTTCCCCCTCTGAAGGGGGAAACGGCCCGGGATCCGGACCTGGTCCACCATGCCGGGCGCTTTTGACCCCTGACCGTTGGCTGCTGGCACCAGCCTCCTCGCTGTCCGTCCTGTAGCTGTCCGATGTATCTGTGGCGCTGTCCAGAGCAGAATCCACCTCATCTATGCAAGTCACTTCCCCTATGTACGTCTCCCTGATGCGCTCTGTGTAAACACGCTGACGGGAAGGAAGGATCCACAGCGGAGTTCCTTTGGGACCCAAAGCCCTGGTTCGCGAGTCCTCCTGGGTAGCGTCGAGCTCTTTGCTTTCATTGGCCCGAACTAGCTCCTTGCCCTCTCGGGGGATGTTGCAAGACTGATGCATGCTCTTCACAGTCTGCTTTGCTCCGGTATCTGGGTTCTGACTGGCTGTCAGATTCCTGACATAAGACCCGCATGCGCTGCACTTGCCTTCCTCGTTGACCACCAGAGGCTTCCTTTTCTCGGAGCGCCCCCTGCTGCCTTGCTGTTCCCAGCCGGGTTTGCTGCTGCCACTGCCGCCACCGCCACTCTCTTTGCGGTGAAGCTCGCCGTTGATGTAATCCGAAAGGTCCGGTTTGGAGACCAGCGGGCCACGGCCCAGAGACAGGAGGACAGAATCCAACACCCGCCTCTGACGCAGCTGCAGGCGCTCCAGGTAGCGGACTTCGGCATCTCGCGCAGACTCATCCTCAAAACGCACTCGGGACGGGGACGGCCCTCGCTTCCTTTGCTGCTCACTGCTGGATTCCCCGCTGGACGAGTCACTCAGGTTGCCGCCGGCGTGGGGGTCTCCATCCTTCAGAGCAAACTTCTTTGTGTCTGCAGCAGAGATCCCGCAGCCATCCCTGAGGCACACAACAGACAGAGTAAGACTGTGGGCCTGCTCACACAGACCAGCCTTACCTCCAATGGAGCTGCGTCCAAATACTGGGCAGAGGGCACCACTTGGCTCAATGAGCACCTAGGGCGCTTACCAAGGTGGTGCTTGTAACTTCTCTACTTGCAGCAGTGTTTCCCAAACTTGGGTCTGCAGCTGTTATTGGACTACAACTCCCATCATCCCTAGTTAGCAGGACCAGTGGTCAGGGATTATGGGAGTTGTAGTCCAACAACAGCTGGGGACCCCATTTTGAGAAACGATGGCCTAAGCTTATCTCCTTTCTTCCAAGATCCATTCAGCAAGATAAAATGTATCCTGACTGCCCTGCGAGCATCACACGGACATTGAACCTGGCACCTCCTTCACTAGGATCCCAATGCTGTGCCAGTACTCTCTGCAGCTGCATTCTCATTCTAGCAGGAAGGGCCACTCAGCAGTTATGGATGTGTACAGAATGAGGGGAAGATCCAAGGAACCGGTTAGGACTGGATAACTGGATAACTCAGCAACGATACTACTCATGCTCAACACACAGCAACTGCACGAGTAACCAGATGGCGCTGTTAAAGAGGACTTGCTGGTGTCAGGCCCCCACTGACTCCTTGATTTATTTTAGCTCCCTACAGCTCTACGAAAAACTTCAAGTGCTCTCCTTACATGCAAGCCTTGGTTTTAGGAGTGGCTACATCTCCAAGTCAGATTTCAGTTAGGCCAAGACACCCAACTGACAGTCACGTACGCTTCTTAGATCATAGCTGCCAAGTTTTCCCTTTTCTATTCAGCATAAGGGAATTTCCCTTAAAAAAGGGAGAACTTGGCAGCTATGTTCTTAGATCCATGTGATCATTTTCTATTGGATCAGGAGCACCCGTGCTATTTATATTAAAAGTGCTTTCTTTTGCTGCAGAGCATAGGAGGAAGGGTAGAATATAGAGCAACAATGCAAGAGACAGGGGGAAGTTTGCTGGTGGGGGTTATGTTTTCATTTTACTCTAGAGATGATGTTTGATATTGTTATGCAGACACCACAAGTGTGCCTCGATGGGAAGATCTTATAGCTGGCGCCTCTCTTGTTGTCATGAAATAAAAAGTCAATCAACATAATCCTCCAGATTCAATAACTCTGCATAAGCTGCCAGTGTGCTTGGCATAGGGGACGGAGAATGTGTTCCACTAGCGCTTACAATAATCTTTGATGTGCTGGCCATGTGAGAGTGAATGATACCCTCATCTGTTGCACAACAAAAGATCAGCACACTGGTTTGTTTAGCATTAAACAACGGTTTCACAGCACAGTGGCCAGGAATTCAGTTTCCCATGAGACCCAACAGCTTGCCACACATTTTGTAAACACCCATGTCAAGTTATGTTTCCCCTCCTATGCTGAAAGACCTTTTAGCTGTCACCATTTTTTTCTAAATCTTATTCTAAAAAGTTCGGTCAAGTGAATTTGCCACACAATATGTTCTTACGTTTATATTCATGACTACATTTCTGTACAGGAACCAGCTAGTCCCTGTTTTGGTAATTATGGATCCCTAAGTCATATCAGTGGTGTGACTGCAATTAATAGAATTGATGATTTCACTCCATCAAATGTTTGCATCTCAATCCAAAGTTATGTTTTTCATCACATACGTTGTTGTTGTTTTTTCCTGGTCCAGAATCAACACACATTATAATTCCTGGGGTGCTCTCCTTGATTAGCTGGCATAGCACCTCACTCTGACCATAGTTTTAGACTAGGCAGTACTGGTAAGATAGACAATATAGTTCCCCCAATGAGGGGTGGCTGACAGAAAACCTCCCAACATTAGGTACAAATGTATTCAATGAGCACAGCGAACAGGTACAGTACACAGTTGGGAGTGTATTGAATTTTGGGAATGGAGAACTATAGATGCGAACAGCACAAGCAGTTTACAAGTGTGAAAGATGAAAAGGCAAGAAATGCAAAAGCTGGAATGGAGGGCTGTGGACAGGAAACGCAATACAGATCCTTCTTTCCTGCCCTCTTCCCTGAACTGCCTCCCAGGCCCAGAGCAGGATAAATCACTGGCCTTACCTCCTTTCCTGAGGGGCAGTAGGCAGGATGTTATGGCTTGCTCGGAGTGGGTTCGTCCTGGCCTTCATGCGGGCTCTCTGCAGCAGTTGCTTGGCCTGTTCATGCCTGGGACTCAGCTCTAGCTCCTGGTTGGGAACAAAGGCCCTGCAGGCAAAGCAGCAGGGAGCAAGGAAGCAGTGGAGGATTAGGAAAAAAATAACAAGGATTAAGAGTGGTTTAACAGTGACGGTGGCAGCAGTGTGGCGGGGAGACAACACACTCATAGAGGCTGGGTTTAGGTCCCCTGCAGCTGCCTGAGTTCACACTAGGTGGCATCCTTTAGGTCAAGATATAGCCAGCTTGGTAACATCCATCTCAAAAACTGATTTCTAGACACACAGCCAGGATGGAAAGCTGCAGGGAGGTCAAAGCATTTAAGGCTGAAATTTTTACATTCTAGACTAAAAGAAGCCATTCAATTACATATGACAGCAAGTAAAAAGATGTACTTGGCAGTGCCTTAAAAAGTGCCCCCCATCCCCACCAAAGAGAGCCCCAAGCTGTCTTGCATGCACATTTTTAAAAAGAATTGGGAGGCTCTGCAGTACCCAAAACACTGGAGTGGAAGACTATACATTGTTAAAAAAAACCACAGATTAATGATGATGAGATAGATAGATAGATAGATAGATAGATAGATAGATAGATAGATAGATAGATAGATAGATCGATCGATCTCTGGCACATATGATGTCAGAGGTATCCTGCAGGTGCCCACCACTGGCAAATTCACATCTTCAGAATACAGCACTAGTTGTGTTGCCAGGGGCCAGCTCTGGCCTTTCAAGCACACCTGCACCAAATAAACCTGAAGAACTGGGTTTCCCCACAGATCAGGGCAAGACTAAGAAGCCAACATCCATATAATGAGCAATAGGTCTTCTCTACGAAATTGCTTCCACATTCCCAAAGTATGTCACCTCATGACTCATGGAGACACTCTGGTTTAAAGAAAAAGCAAAACAAACAAACAAACAAACAAGACAGACAATCCAGGGAGCATTTACCCAATGCGTTTTGAGGTCTAGGATCTTCTCGCTTCAGGAAGTTATCTCATCCACTCCCACAAAAAAAAGCAAGGGAGCACAGTCTACATGCCTGGATGAGATATTTTGTTTTAATTGTTCCCCTGAAAAGGGTATTCTGTTGCTCGATAAATACTGACTTGTTCCAGCCTTTATTTATTTAATGAATAGCTTCCCACGAGGCGTCTCAAAGTGATTTATAACACAATAAAAACCATACAGAGAACAATTACAGATACAGAAATGATGCTTTTGAATTATGGTGCTGGAGGAGACTCTTGAGAGTCCCATGGACTGCAAGAAGATCAAACCTATCCATTCTGAAGGAAATCAGCCCTGAGTGCTCACTGGAAGGACAGATCGTGAAGCTGAGGCTCCAATACTTTGACCACCTCATGAGAAGAGAAGAATCCTTGGAAAAGACCCTGATGTTGGGAAAGATTGAGGGCACAAGGAGAAGGGGACGACAGAGGACGAGATGCTTGGACAGTGTTCTTGAAGCTACGAACATGAGTTTGACCAAACTGCGGGAGGCAGTGGAAGACAGGAGTGCCTGGCGTGCTCTGGTCCATGGGGTCACGAAGAGTCAGACACAACTAAACGACTAAACAACAACAATCTTTGCAACATCCTTGCATAGCAGATGTAAGCAGAGATGCAGTGGCTGACTCAATATCAATAGTGAGAGCTTCAAGGTTGAGCAGAACTGAGCAATATAGGTATGCCCACCCTGACTAGGGAGCAAGCGCCATTGAATTTACTTCTGAGTAAACATTACTAGGATTGCCCTGCAAATGAGAAACTATAGCAGCTACACCGGATGGGTTAAGAAGCTGCTTTCTATTCAGTCAGATTCTTTGTCCATGTAGCTCAGGACTGTCTACACCAGTGTTCACCTTTTTTTTTCAAACCCAGGACTCACCATTAGACTGAGCATGCATTTGGGGACCAATTTCTTAATTTTTAAAAATGATACAGTGCTGCTGTTGGGACACACCTTAGATCAGGCCGTGTCCCACCAGCTGAAGACCAATGGTCCACTGCAGAGCTTTCCAAACTTTTCACGTTGGTGACACACTTTTTAGACATGCATCATTTAGCAACACAGTAAAGGGGGGGATGTAAAGGACCCCTGGACTGTTAAGTCCAGTCAAAGGCCGATTATGGGGTTGCGGCACTCATCTTGCTTTCAAGCCGAGGGAGTCAGCGTTTGTCCACAGCTTTCTTTCTGGGTCATGTGGCCAGCAGGACTCAACTGCTTCTGGTGCAACGGGACACCATGTCAAGTGCCAGAGCACATGGAAACGCTGTTTACCTTCCCGCCACAGCAGTACCTATTTATCTACTTGCACTGGTGTGCTTTCGAACTGCTAGGTTGGCAGAAGCTGGGACAGAGCAACGGGAGCTCACCCCATCACGGGGATTCGAACCGCCGATCTCCTGATCGGCAAGCCCAAGATGCTGAAACTGACCCCTCTTTCCAGCCCCGGGAGGAGCGCAGGCAGCATTTGAGCAAAACACCTACACTGCAGCTGGCTCACTAGTGTGTTGAGACACACAGTTTAGAAAGCTCTGGTCTACTGACTGACAGCAGCTCTCCAGCATGTCGGATCCGATTCTCTCCCAGTCCTGCTTCTTTCAGACATATCTGGAGATGCCGGGGATTGAACCTGGGGTGATGTTATGAGTTTGTGGGAGGGCTAGAATTAACCAAGGGTTGATTAAATTTTGCCAAACGTGGCAAAACACCCCTGGATTTACTTATGTTACAAGCTAAGCTGGCTCAAGCAAAGCTAGCTGGTTGGGCCATTAGCAGGGGACAAAGACCACCTGACAGTGGCCTGTCCAGGAAGCAACCAGAGGTTTAGGGTTTCAACTTTGAATGGCACAGGTTGTTGGGAGGTCCTTGGAGTTGGTTAGCAATGAGAAGGGTCAGAGCTTCACATGAGCTAGGGATGGCAGGCTGGAAAAAAAGAGACCCAGAGGATGGCTTTTTGCAGTCCTTTCTATTCAAAACTGCCTTTAAGGCGGAAACCAGACCTCATAGGATGTGAATGCCCAGCAATCCCTCCATCTAGGTGCAGGTTGTATCTATGCATAAATAAAACCACGTATCGTCAAGATACCACAGTCTCTGCTGTGCCTCGTTGTCTCCAAAGGGAGCACAGACCCGGGTAAGGGCACCTGCAACCCCTGGAATCTTGCGCCGCTTGGGGATCCTGGAGCAGCATGAAACAATCTCATGCCTGCAACGCAGCTACTCCAGCCCTTCCTCTAAACTACGCCTGTGCTGGATCCACTGGTACCACTTTCTAACGCTGTGCCGCCCAATGCATAGCTGCTGGTGCGCCAAGCGTCGGCCTGCAATGGTTTTTTTTATCCCTTCCCGTCTTCTGAGCACTGCAACACTAGAAAAGGAAAGGGGTGGGTGGGTGGTTATGTGTGTGTGTGGGGGGGGTTCCACCATCTTAAAGCTTTCACTGTTTCACCATGTGACCCATTTCTCTCTGCACACTCAACATGCCTATCGCTCAAAACCTTCCCCTATTGGTCTTCACCCTAATCTTCGTGATTATTTTAATCCGCTCACAGATTCACTTCAGCTGGCCTAAGCTTAACTCTTTCACTGCAGCCCTGCACACCTCGCAACGCACACACGGAGGCTCGCATCTTGCTCTGCTGAGGTTTTTCGGAAGGAGGAGCAGCACAATGAAGCCGACTGCTGTTTTACAGAGAAAACATTCCCCCGATGATGTGCAGAAGCCCCTTGTGTAATTTCAGTTCAAAATTTCCCAGATGTTTTGCCCGGGGTCGGTAATGTTATTTTCGGCAACAAACCAACTACGATGGCGTTTAAGCAAACCACCCTCTCGTCGCATCCACAGTGTAATTTGAAGCAGCGGTTCCCAAAGCGTGGTCTGTGGCACGTCTGTGGATTTGTGGTTGAAGATTGGAGATGGAATATCTATATGTTCGCCCTGACTTTTAATTGTATTTTTATTTCTTCCTTTGTATTTTATTGCATTACAATTTGAATTCTAGAAAATACAATATATAAGAAATGAAAGAAGCTATAAAAATGCTCTTAAAAATCATACTCCATCTAGCATGGCGTATTACAATTGCTGCAACAGGCAGAAAAATCATTAAGTGGTCGGCAATGACCCTCATCAATATTCAAGCAGTCTGGGGGGCGGGGATTAGAACCAATCATTTAAAGCACATCTTTTCCCGAAAAGAATCGGCGGAGCTGCAAATTAAATGGGAACACAAACAGAACACATGCAGTCAACTCCAGTGTGAGGTCCCAAGTCAGAAATGGCTATCAGCATTTTTGGATTGTGTCTCCTTGCCTTATCAGGGGAATGAGGGAACTGAAATCTTACCGGTAGCCTTCAGAATCCTGTAATGAAACTCCAGAATCCCAGTCTACATCATTTGCCAGAATCTCTGTAGACACAGGACAAGAGAAGTACATGTTATTATTGTGTATACTTTAGCCACATGAAATGCAACATGGTGTGTGTGTGAAAACACACATATTGTACAGAGAAAAGGCTATTTATATTCAGTGGTCCTCACCCCAAAAGATTTGGGCCCAATTCTGCTCTTAGTGTCGCAATTCTGCACCACCCAAGCATCCTACTCTAGGCTCTCTACAAACTTGTAAGCCAAAATACTGTACCTGGTCTGCTTTTTGGGTGGGGAAAAGGAATGGGCTCTAGGCCCATTTGTATATTTATGGCTGCCTAATCTGACTGCAAGAGATGACATACATATATAGTAATTATTCCATGAGCAATAAATGTCCTTGAGAAACTGCTCCTGGCCTCTCAAATCTAATGACTGTTGCACTCCGAAGACCAGAGGCCTAACTCATTTACCCACATACAGTATATGCTTGGGCTTGCAAATCCTATTAATAGTCTTGGCTCCTACTGCCCTGGGACCTCGATGTCCCTGATTATTATGGGACTTGTCCCTTCCTCCTGCTGCCAGCCAGCAGCCAAAACCTGCAGGCTCCTCCTGCCAGTGCAAAGAAAATACCAGCAGCAACTGAGGAATCCTGGGAATTATCGCTCTTGAGAGAGTATGCGCTTACTTATTAGCCCCAGGAAGTGGGTTCCCATTGGCGCCAGAGGAAGCTTCCTTCTTGGGGCCAATAGTAGCAGAGAAGGGGACATTTTTGTTGGACTGTAGCGGGGGTGGGGGGTGGGGTTAAACCTATTCAGCCCCCTCTCACATGCCGTTGTTGTGACAAAAATCTTAACCCATCCCCACAATTACTTCTTCTTTTTTAAGACCATAGGCAAAGGGATCTGTGGCATCAACATGGATTAGGGCCCTCATATGGATTGCAGAGTGAGGAGAAGGGAAAAACAGCATAAGCTGGGGACTTGGTATGGTGGCTGCATCTCCTGAGGTTCAGACCAAGATGTCTAGGGGAGGAAAAAGCAAGGATCAAGTGGAGAGGGAGGTGGAAATTTTGCAATACTTTCCGAGCGCTTACAGTATTTCTCCCCACTGCCACCCATCCAAGTTGCAAATATTGTTTGGTTTCTGAAAACCTCTTCACCCTGCATGCACATACCGTTTCTGGGCCCGTCTCTCCCAAGGCCTGGGCCATCCTTCTTGTGACGGCGCAGAGTATGCGGCTCCCGTAAAGAATGGCTATTAAACTGCGCCGCGCTCAACATCTCCTGCAGCATCGACCGGTTCCTCTCCACTCTCTCTGCCAGGGACAGGGTGCTGGCATTGCTTCCGCCGCTGCAGAGACTGTCCCAGCTCTCGGTTCGCCAAAGGCGGCCGGTTGTTCCATCCTCTTTGTGGAGGAAAGGACCGCTTTCAAAATCCATACCATGAATGAGGTGCTCTTCTCTGCCGTTTGCATCCTCAAAATATTTCTGGTTGAAGGAAAGGTCCTTTAAGGAGCTGGCCCCACAGAGGCCATTTTGGGATGCCCTTTTGGCATTTCCCGACGAGCCCCTTTTATCCATCCTGTCACTTCCTGGAAACCTCTGGAATGGCTCGGGTGAGCTCCAGCCCATGCTTGCAGGTTCTTCTGCTGCCTTAGACCCCTCCAGAGGTTCAAATTCGTCAACAAGCAGACTTGTAGGTACTGCCCCTTGAGATCCCTCCTGCTTGAGACGTGGGTAGTCGGTGCTGTCCAGCAGCACATCCGTCAGGTAGGTGCGGATCTGGGCCTGAGGTTCTACCACAGCATCCTGAGGAGCAGGCTCCGTCAGCGGCTTCCCTTTCCGGGCCTTGGCCTTTTTGGGGGAAGCCCTCTCCTGGGGTGCTGCCTCCGCCTGCCTGTGGACGGCACTCCTCTTCTCTTTCAGAGCTTTAACTTTGGACTCCAGAACAGAGGTGCCCTTGCTTGTATCCCGCAGCAGCCCCAGTGGAACCCAGGCTGGCCCGTTGGGACAATGCTCCCCTGTATCATCAATGTCCTCGGGAGGCTGTTTCACTCTAGGAATACTTCTGACACATTGCTTCAAGGTGTTCAGCGTCCTTCTCTTTTCAGTAGCGAAATTCCCCTCCATGCTCCCACTTCCAGGTGGTGAGGTACCTTTTTTGTGGGGGAAACAATAACAGGCATTTCAATACGCTTGCTGTGCAAGAGAACATTGTCTGAAGGGCCTTACCAGGGGGCAGGGTTGGCTATATGCAAAAGAGGACAGGGCCCTTGCACCTTTTAATAGTTGTCTAGAATTGGGAATCATCAAAGGTGGAATCATCAAAGGGACCCAGGTGGCGCTGTGGTTAAATCACTGAGCCTAGGGCTTGCTGATCAGAAGGTCGGTGGTTCAAATCCCTGTGACGGGGTGAGCTCCCGTTGCTCGGTCCCAGCTCCTGCCAACCTAGCAGTTCGAAAGCACGTCAAAATGCAAATAGGAACCGCTACAGCGGGAAGGTAAACGGTGTTTCCATGTGCTGCTCTGGTTTGCCAGAAGCGGCTTTGTCATGCTGGCCACATGACCTGGAAGCTATACGCCGGCTCCCTCAGCCAATAATGCGAGATGAGCGCGCAACCCCAGAGTCGGTCACGACGGGACCTAATGGTCAGGGGTCCCTTTACCTTTTGCATCTGGCCAACCTAAGAGGGACCCAGAGGGTTTCATACTCTGCACTCAAATATCCATAATTATTCAAGATAACCAAAATTCTGCACAAAATAAATCCTGCCTAAATTGTGCAAATTTATGTATTTCATTAATTTTATACCATTTATTCTGTTCTCTCCAACCACGGGGACAGAAAAGCAGCACAGTGAGAATTAAAGGCCCACTCTGTAGTCACTCCCAGGGTCATATTTACTACATACCCAAATCATAATCCAGATTGTCTGTCAAGAAAAGCAGAATCTTACAGCCTACGTGCATTATGTAAATAGAGCAAACAGCAATTTAACATAATTTAGTCTTCAGTTTTATTATTTTGCCTAATATATTCTGGTTTTGCTCGGTCATATGAAAGTGCGCTTTGGTTAAACCACTGAGCCTAGGGCTTGCTGATCAGAAGGTTGGCGGTTCGAATCCCTGTGACGGGGTGAGCTCCCAGCTCCTGCCAACCTAGCAGTTCGAAAGCACGTCAAAGTGCAAGTAGATAAATAGTGGAGTTTCCATGTGCTGCTCTGGTTTGCCAGAAGCGGCTTTGTCATGCTGGCCACATGACCTGGAAGCTGTACACCGGCTCCCTCGGCCAATAATGCGAGATGAGCGCGCAACCCCAGAGTCGGTCACGACTGGACCTAATGGTCAGGGGTCCCTTTACCTTTATGAAAGTGCAAGGAGTTTTTTTGAAGGGCAAAAGCACCTCAGGAGTGGTGCTTTTGGGCACAATAAACCCCCCAAAAAGGAACTCACCCCTTCGTAAGGTCTCATCAACACTGGAGTTTAATGTGGATTTGAAACATCTTGTGTCTCTCTTTTTGTCACATCTACAAAACATCCTCCTCATCCAAGTGGTAATCCACACTTTCCACCTGCTAAATTTGGATTTCCTCAATCCATGGTTAATCTGGCCAGGAAAAAAAATGGTACTACAAAACTTGCAGTTTTGATGCTACAGCACTGAGGGAGGGGGCAAAACTGAGGGGGTTCGGCTGACTGACCGAACCCAAAGGGTGCTCATCAATGGCTCCTCCTCATCCTGGAGAGTAGTGACTAGTGGGGTGCCACAGGGTTCTGTCTTGGGCCCAGTCTTATTCAACATCTTTATCAATGACTTGGATGATGGGCTTGAGGGCATCCTGAGCAAGTTTGCAGATGACACCAAATTGGGAGGGGTGACTAATACCCCAGAGGACAGGATCACACTTCAAAATGACCTTAACAGATTAGACAACTGGGCCAAAGCAAACAAGATGAATTTTAACAAGGAGAAATGTAGAAGGATACTGATAAGCTGGAACGTGTCCAGAATAGGGCAACCAAAATGGTCAAAGGCCTGGAAACGATGCCTTATGAGGAACGGCTTAGGGACCTGGGTATGTTTAGCCTGGAGAAGAGAAGGTTAAGGGGTGATATGATAGCCGTGTTCAAATATATAAAAGGATGTCATATAGAGGAGGGTGAAAGGTTGTTTTCTGCTGCTCCAGAGAAGTGGACACGGAGCAATGGATTCAAACTACAAGAAAGGATATTCCACCTAAACATTAGGAAGAACTTACTGACAGTAAGAGCTATTCGGCAGTGGAATTTGCTACCAAGGAGTGTGGTGGAGTCTCCTTCTTTGGAGGTCTTTAAGCAGAGGCTTGACAGGCATATGTCAAAAATGCTTTGGTGGTGTTTCCTGCTTGGCAGGGGGTTGGACTGGATGGCCCTTGTGGTCTCTTCCAACTCTATGATTCTATGAAAACAGAGCTGCAGGGCCCTTAGGGTAGGGAGTCTCCTAAATATCCAGCCTCTTCACACATTCTCCCCCTGCACCTCACCCAGTTATCAACTTCCATAGCCATCTCCAACAAAGCTATCTCAACAATGTTTAAACATCTGAAATATACTCCGGCTTGGAAAAAGGTTTGCAAAGGGGGGTGGGCATGGAATTAAGAGCTTCTTTTCCCACTTGCTGCTGTACTGGGTTGTTCCAGCGGCGACAAGCAGGCAAGCATCAAAAAGGAGCACCGTGCCCATGGCAACGGGGACGTTCATGCTACTCTTTTCAAAGGCATGGAAAAGAACAGTTTCCTTATTACTTTTGCACCGTCCCACTGCCTATTATGCACAGTTTGGATTCAGAACAGGCCAACAGGGCAAGATGGTTTAACGGAGAATCTGTCAGAAGCCAATGCAAGCTGCGTGTAGCTGCAGTCGATTGCTATCCTCGTTTTCAAAGCATAGGAAACCATGGCCATGTTCACACATCACTACAAACCATGCTTTCTGCACCACACAAGCAAATGCCTGGGGACATTCTTGAAACACTTATTATCTGCCCCCGGATTGGATAGGGACACTAATCATAGCAAACCAGGAGGGAAAGAACGAGAGTTCTTCCAAGAAACCACCCCTGCAATGAAAAACGGAAGACGATGGTGCTACACACCATGAATGCTCCACATTTGCCATCCCGTCCTCCTGCCACACCAGTGTGGCACACCGCACCCTTTGAGGGCCACTGCTGTAGAAAGTCAGAGCAACGAGACCGAGCTCTTGGTTTCAAACCGACTTCGTTTGAGGTTCGGGACCTGTCAACTTGCCTTGCCGAACCAGCATCTCGCTCGCACACAACCCGATTCTTGAGCCAGCAGCTGTTGCCTCACTTTCTCCATCTGAGCCCCAGCCTCATTTCTAACTGCCACATTAGGAAGCTTCTACTTGAGCATGCATTCAAGCCTAGGGAGCACAAAGCCCACAAGAGCATCATTTCTAACTACAGTACCATGGTAGGAAGGCTCTACTCGCACATGCATTGAAGTCAGCAAGCAAGCCTAGGGAGCGCAAAGCCCACAAGAGCATCATTTCTAACTACAGTACCATGGTAGGAAGGCTCTACTCGCACATGCATTGAAGTCAGCAAGCAAGCCTAGGGAGCACAAAGCCCACAAGAGCATCATTTGTAACTGCCACAGTAGGAAGCTTCTACTCGCGCATGCATTCAAGCCTAGGGAGCACAAAGCCCACAAGAGCATCATTTGTAACTGCCACGGTAGGAAGCTTCTACTCGCGCATGCATTCAAGCCTAGGGAGCACAAAGCCCACAAGAGCATCATTTGTAACTGCCACGGTAGGAAGCTTCTACATGCGCATGCATTCAAGTCTAGGGAGTGCAAAGCCCACAAGAGCACCCCCTGGAATTTGCAATCCAAAGAGACAAACTGAGAAGATTCGTGCTCACCAAGCCTTCTCTGGCCAACTGCCCTTCACTTTCCTCGAGGGGGAAATGGGCACGGCTGCAGCTTGCGCAACTGAGTCCGGGACCCGCAGCTCTGTGAAGGCATTCTCCCCGAATCCATCCAAGACCCGAGAGAAAGAGAGTGTTTTGCACCAACTGGATCCATCAGAAGACCTGAAAGGACGGAGCAGCCGCTCAGAAAGGCAAAAGGGACTTTTCTTGAGCCCCGCGGGCATCCCCTGAAGAAAACCAGGAGTCTCTTCTCACTTCGCTCGCCTCCTCATGGGCCAGTGAGAGGAGAAGATGCCAATACAAATATCGTTTTGTATATGCATATATATGCACAGGCTTAGGGAGCGAGTGTGCTGAAAGAAGATGCACATATAAAAACCATGTTTTACACGCATATATGTATGCACACGCTAAGGAAACGAGGGCGCCCAAAAAGCGCGCAAAAAAAAGCAGGGCCTCAAGATGTCGGGAGGAGCACTCGGCCTCCTTCCCCAGCCAGGCAGCCAGGCAGAGCCCCCTGCACGCGTTCCCCTTGGGACCTGAGAAGCGGCATGGCGTGGAACACGCGAGCCCGGTGCTCCCGCTCACGACTGGGCCGCGGCGCCAGGCCTCGCCGGTCTTGGCTGGGGCTCCAGGGAGACCGAGGATGTGGCGAGGCGAAGCTGGAAGGCCGCTGCTCGCTCCTGAAACCCCGAAGAAGGGAGGGAGGGATGGCGGAGAAGGAGGAGGAGGAGGGAGGAAGCGGGCTGGCTCTCGCGCGCTCTCTCAGCGGCCGCTGGCTGCCCTTCAGGAATGCGCCCTTCTCTCTCTCTCAGGGAGATGGCTGGAGTTGGAAAAGACCTCGGAGGTTGGGGACGGCGAGGCAGGAGGCGAAGGCCGCTCTCCTGAGGAGAAGGGGGAAGCTGAAAAAGAATTATTATTATTATTATTATTATTATTATTATTATTATTATTATTATTATTCGAAGTCCGCTCCGAGGAGAAGGGGGGAGGCTGAAAAAGAATTATTATTATTATTATTATTATTATTATTATTATTATTATGCGAAGTCCGCTCTGAGGAGAAGGGGGGAGGCTGAATAAATAATAATAATAATAGTTATTATTATGTGATATTATTATTATTATTCAAAGTCTGCTTTGAATAATTATTATTATTCGAATAATATTATTCGAATAATAAAAAAAATAATAATAGTTATTATTATGCGAAATCCACTCTCTGGAGGAGAAGGGGGAGGCTGAAAAAGAATTATTATTATTACTATTACTAATATTACTATTACGATGCAAAAGCCGCTCTCTGGAAGAGGAGGAAAAGGGGGGGGGAGGCTGAAAAAGAATTATTATTACTATTTCTATATTTATTATTATTGCTATGACTGTACTGCCCTTTATCTAAAGCTCTGAGACCTCCAGTTATAGGGCAGTATATAAATTCAATAAATAGTAAGATAAATTCAATAAATAATAATGATGTGATGCTTCTATCTCAAATGAAAGTGGCCCTAAAAAGATCAGCGAGGGCATTCTCAGGGTACCGGTTCTGCCCCCCTCCTAACATAAAGGCTGCCCCCCCCCCAAAAAAACAAATCCTGGCTACACCCATGGTAAAAGAGAAATGTTTTCTCCTTGCACCTAAAGATATGTAATGATAATGCCAGGTGAGCCTCAGTGACGCCCCTCTTTTGGATGCTTTCCTAAGACATCGGTAAGAGCTTTGAAAATGCTTTAAAACGATAAGCTCAAAAGCAATTTGAGATGCTTAAGATAAAACGTTAAAATTATTTATTATTTGCAAAAGAAGATGCTACCTTTCTATTCAAAGAGATGCTCAAGCTAGTGTACGATCTGAATGCTGCTAAACAATAAAAAAAAATTAAAAGGCAGTAGCAGCAGCAGCAAAGAGGCAGCAGATAAAAGAGGTCCATGAACAAGTCAAGGGAATGAAAAAGAACAGGTGAGCAGGTTAAGCACCTGCCTGAAATGTTTTTGCACAGCAGCAACAGGCCATCAGAGAAGGGGAAAAGGCCTCCCAGTCTCCTTCCAGCTCCTTTATTTAAAGCACTTGCTGGAGAAAGAGAAAGATGAAAGCCTGCTTGCAAGGATAATCTTCCCTGCATTTACGTTCTGGTACGCCCTGAACCTAGTGAGGCTTAAGGCATAAAATCCATGTTAAAATTTGCTAGTTTTCCGGACCAGTAACTCAGACTTTGAATCCATCCAACTGTCATTTGGGGTCAAGAGTCTTTTCTTTATTTCTTCCAGGAAATTCATATTGATCTCTTGTTTAAATACTTCCCTAGTTGCTTCCTAAACAGCCCAATTTCCCTTGTGCACAATAATAAGAGCAAGGCAGACAAAGCAGCATTCTGTGTTCTCTCCTGTCCAGAGATCTGACCATCCTTTATGTGCCACTGTAGAACTACCGTACAAAATGTAATAAGTAATGCTGGCGGTTTGTCTATTTTTTTTAAAGTTCAACTGTGATATAAGAAATGCACCTTAAGCTATAGGTGCAGCTGTAGCCTAGGAGCCTTATGGATGCACCCAGTGGCCTCGTGTTGCTACGAAGGCTGCAAACAATAAGTTCACATAGCTTTGTGTGTGATTGAAGCTCTTTGTGTGGGTTAACTTCTAATCCTTCAGACCCCCCTGTTTGGTAAGGCACGTAGCAAGCATATATGGGGGCTGGGTGAGGCTGAGAAATGTTTAGGCTCGTAGAGTAGGAAGGGACCGACCCCTTAATCCAACCACCTGCACTATGCCAAATGCATCTCCTGGCCATCCAACCTTTGCTTAAACGCAAAGAAGAGTCTGCCATCTCCCAGTCTGTCCAGCTGAATTTCTAGAGCAACAGGGAAAACAGGTCTGCTCCATCTTCTGTGTGATAGTCCTGCAGATTGTCTCCCCATAATCTTCTCCAGTCCTACCTCTCCTCTTTCCACCATTCATACAACATTGGTTTCTAAATCCCTTATCATTCTGGTTGCCCTCTTCTGGACATCCTTCGTCAGTGTCCTTTCTAAAAGGTGGCGCCCAAGACTCAGGACTTTATATGTGGCCCAACCACCGCAGAACATAGTGTAACTATTGCTTCGCCTGATCTTGGAATTACGCTTGTGGTACAGAAGCTGATCCATGAAGACACCTAAATGCTTTTCACATGCACTGCTTCCAAGCCACGTTTCTTTCCCCAGTCCTAGCTCACCTATTATTTTTTTGTACCTGAATGCAGATTTACATTTCTCTCTGTTGAATTTCATCTTGTTAGTTTGGGCTCCATATTTCAGGTTGTTGAGATGGTTTGGAATCTCACTTCCGTTCTCGATGCGATTCTTCCCAGCATTGTGTCAACTGAAAAGTTGATAAGCAGCCCCTTACACCATTGTGACAAATCCCAAAATAGTGCCTTCCAGAGATTTTGTGGACTACAATTCCCATCATCCTCTACAATTCCCATCATCCTCGGCTATAGGGATGATGGAAGCTGTATTCCACAACACTGGAGTGGGGTGGGAGTGGCGCATAGCTGCCAAGTTTTCCCTTTTCTCGCGAGGAAGCCTATTCAGCATAAGGGGAAATCCCTTTAAAAAAGGGACAACTTGGCAGCTATGGAGTGGCGGCATTATATTGGCCTTTCCTATATTATGATGCAGACCAACAGCAACACCTAGAGAACCTCTGTGGAAGAAGCACTTCCCCAGTTTAATATTTTCTCTTCTCACAACAGGCTGGCTGGTTTGAAATGACACACACTATTTTAATGGAAGTGCAGAATCATTAAGGAGGTGGGATCAGCCTCTTGGTAGATTTTCGGCTCATTGAACCACTTAAATCAGAGATGGAGTTTCTTTCATCACTGATCCTATGCTCTGCTTAAGGAAGAAGTTTCCACCTCTAATTCCTTTAACTATGTAAGCTGCCCCTTTGGTTCCTTTTGGCTCCTCGGGAACCATCCTTTCCAGGTAACCAAAGCTGAGCCCTGTCAAAACTTTCACACTCTCAGAACATCTTTCTTGTAAGAACTCTCCACATTACTTGGCCTGTCAAGGTTCCCCCACTCTCCTAGGGATTCCTCGCAAAAAAGGGGGGGTGGGATCCACCGGTCTAGAAAGGCTCTCCCCACACCTTGCCAAATTCATCCAAGCCTCCTACCTCCCTCAATGGTGGTTATTTATCTAGCACGTTCCATGTGCATGGTGGTTTATTGAGTACAATGACAGTTCCCTGCCTGAAGGAGCTTACAGTCTAAACTCCAGCATAGGAGAAAGAGAGGCCAGGGAAGGTAAAGAATACATGGTGCTTAGGCTTATTTACACGCCAGGCTAAATGAGCGCATGGGAATGAGGGGTTTGTGGCTTCGCAGAAAAGGTGGGTTAAGCCAGGGGTGTCAAACTCAAATTCATCGGGGGCCGCATCAGCAGTTTGGTCACCCTCAAAGGGCCGGTTGTATCTGTAGGAAAAAATACCCTTTAAAAGAGACTTTAAAGACTTTAAAGGCATGCACAGCAACATTACCTTTTTGTGCAGGGAGCGCGGGCAGGTGGCGGTGAGGCAGCAGGTTAGTGGTGGCGGTGAGGGCCTGATCCGGCCATGGGCCGAGTGGGGGAGGCGGCGATCTGGTGGGAGGCCGGCTAGTGGCGGCAGGGCCCGATCCGGCCATAGCCCGATTGCCAGAGGCAGCGGGAGGCCGCTAGCGGTGGAGGCAGGGCTCGATCCGGCCGTAGGCCGAGCGCTGGAGGGGGAGGGAGGCCGCTAGCACTGGAGGAGGGGGACGATCCGGCCGTAGGCCAAGCGCTGGAGGCGGCGGGAGGCCGCTAGCGATGGAGGCGGCGAGAGGCCGCTAGCGCTGGAGGTGGGGTCCGATACGGCCGTAGGCCGAGCGATGGAGGTGGCAGGAGGCCGCTAGCGATGGAGGCAGGGCCCGATCCGGCCGTAGGCCGAGCGCTGGAGGCGGCGAGATGCCGCTAGCGATGGAGGTGGGGCCCGATCCGGCCATGGGCCGAGCGCTGGAGGCGGCGAGAGGCCGCTAGTGGCGGCAGCGGGGGTGAAGGCTGGCGGGCCACATGATGAGGGCTGGCGGGCCGGATTTGGCCCCCGGGCCTTGAGTTTGACACCCATGGGTTAAGCCATCTAGGGAGAGCACAGCAGAGGCAATATTCAAACCCAATGCCCTCCAGATTCATAGCTCAGCTTCTTAGCCACTGTATTACACCAGCTCTCAAACCAATTTAAACTGGCATCCGATGTCGTGACATTCACTGTTATTGTCCTACAACCTCCACCCTCCTTCACCTTTGGCTGTGCTGGCAGGGGCTGATGGGATTTGTAATAATAAAAATATTATTATTATTATTAGTGCCATAGAGCGAGGGCACCACATTTACCGCTCCCTCCTTAGCATATAAAAGCAGCTGACAACCACCCGTATATCAGCAAATTAGGATCTAAAACTTGCAAGTGCTGTGTTTTTTAAAGTGTTCCTGCTGCTTTCATTCTGGTTAGGGCACCCTTGCTTTGGGGGTGTCAAATTGGGCAGAAGACTCGCCACAGCCACCCAAGTTTCTTAGCACACGTTCTCTTTTTCTAACTCACAATACGCCTGCCAAAGAGTAACACTGAAGATGGCCAAGACGTCAGCTGGTGCCAAGGATGCATACATTGGATGGTGACGGAGGGGTTTTGTTTCACAATGCAAACATGTTTTAAGCATAAGATAACCAAAGATACAGCAGGCCATCAAAGGAAGGGGTTTTTTTAAAAAAAAAAATGATTACCCTATGATGAAAAACTAGGCAGCTTTATTACACCAGTGTGTGGTGATGTAGAAGTGAGATTTTGAATTGCAACACTGCACAGAAAATGCCAATCCAAGGTTTTTGTGCACCTCTAAAATTTTGAGCTTGTTATCTATCCTTTGGGATCAATGGAACAATAGCTGCCTGTAAGCTTTAAAACACTGCACCCACAAATACAAACACACCCACACCCACACCCCTTTCCTTGCTTTCCCAAATGTATAGTTTTGTCTTTGTTTGGAATTAGCAAACCGCTATGGATGTTTTAAAGAAGCAATTCTTACCTGAATATTGATCATGCAGCCATTCCAGTTAAACCCAGCAGCTGGTAAAAGGGGAATGGGAAGAGAAGGGCCAATATACTTTCCCTAAATGAAAAGGAATCCTCCGCTCTTCATTCTTGCTGTGTCGTCCATAGCTGCAGGGCATCTGTCCCAAGTTGCTGGTTTAAGCTGCAGCTTTTGATATTCATGATTGGTTTCATAATCCCGATCAAAAAAGGGAAATCGCTAGGATTATGAAATTGTTTTAATCCGCCCCTGCCCCATCCATGGCTGTTGACTCGAGCATCACCTTTGTTGTCGTCTTTTAAGTGCTCGCCTAAACAGAAACTCCTTTATAGAATTCCTGGTAAATCGTACTAGAAACACAAGGCCTGATTTTTTCCTCCCCTCCCCCCTTTTTTCCTTTCCTTTTCTTTTTTTGCTAGCTGCTGTAGCAGCAGAATGGAATGTTTCAATTTCCGGTATACTCTGCCCATTTTGCAAATCTCATCAGGCTGAAGAAAACCAAGGGCTGATTTGTCACTGGAGTTAGCACAGAGACTATTTTTGACAGAGGACATGTGCGACCGGCTAATGAGGAAGATTACAACAATGTTCAGAGGAGTTGTTGCTGTGTAATTTAAAGCTGGCATGGATAAGATGGTTAGTTAGACGTCCTAATTTTTTTCTGCTGCTGCTGTTTGAATAAATCAAGCATTTGGTCCTGCAATACATGCACTGTGACTTTATGCAGCACTGAAACGTACTCAAGGGGAAAGGGTAATTCTCTCCATGGGCATATCCACCCACAAGCCTTCTGCTGAATGTTATTACCCTTCTCACCCCCCTTTTATCAGAATAAGGGCTAGCACAACACCATCCCACAACTTTCAAAATTTTATGATTTGGCATCCACAGTGTTTCATCCACACTAGCAGGCCATTCATATGCCCGAGTGTGTCTATTATATTTATGCATAGAACCACCACTTTCTCCATGCCTCCTATTTAGGATTTGTTGTTTTATTTTTTGAATTTATATACTGCCCTATACCCGGAGGTCTCAGGGCAGCTCACAGAATAAAATCAAAATATAAAACCACGAAATACATAATCCAAAATAAAAACAACCCAATAACCCTCCACCCCCCCCAAAAAAACCCACATTTTAAAAGGGTATAGGATCCTCACAACATTTAAAGTAACAAACGTGGACAAGAGCCACTCGTTGCAAAGACAATTATCTCAGAAATGTCTGTAGCAATATTTATTGGCAACCAAATTGGCCGGGTGCCTTTCTGATACAAAGACAAAAATAGATTTGAAATAAGAGTGGGAGGGGGATTTAACTTTGGTTGTTGAGCAGATGTAATACTACCGTGTTTCTCCAAAAATAAGACACTGCCTTATATTTATTTTTCCTTAAAAAAAACCCACAGTGGCTTATTTTCAGGGGATGTATTATTTTTTATTATGCGTCCAGCCTTGCCTCTTCCTTGGGGCCCTCCAGAACTGTGCCTATCACTATGTCTTATTTTCGGGGTATGGCTTATATTGCGCAAATGCTTAGAAATCCTGCTATGGCTTATTTTATGGGTATGTCTTATTTTAGGAGAGTCAGGGTAGTGCTTCATGTTCTGCAAGGGAAAGACCTGTATCTGATGTTGCAAACGAGTCCTCTCTGCTGAGTTTCATCTTCTTCCTCCTTGGTGCTGTTTCTACCACTGATGCACTTCCACCAGAACGTTGTTTGTCCATACTTTCTGGATCAGCCTCCTGTATATCTGTCAGGGTCTGGAAGGATGCTTGGATCAAATTCAAAATCACTTTCACTGCATTTTATTTATTTAGTAGATTTAAAAAAACCTGGCCAGATCTTCTGCACCAGCAACACCTTGGGGGCCTTTTAAAGGTCTCCTCTCCTTTCCCTTGGCAGGTGCAGGCAGGCTCACCAGAGCATTTGGGACTGTTGAGTGGAAGGATCCCCTTGGCCAATGGTTTAATAAGATCTGGAGAAGCACAGAGGAAAAAACTTCTCCTGGGGAACAAGTAGTCCAACGGCTGAGGAGTTAACACACTCCCCCCCCCCTGTACTGCCTTGCAGTGGGGCAGTGGGGCCGGTTCCTGGGAGTAGGGGAAAGGAAGAGAAGTAGAAATTGGGGGGGGGGCACATCTCATTTCACTCCAAAGGTCTTACTTTGATCCCTCATCTGTTTCATTGCAAGCTTCACCAATGACTCAGCTGAGGTATAAAACTGTCAGGAACTGTTTTTTCTTGTCTTCTTAATAGCCCTGGAACTTTCAGACCAACAAAAAACCTAGCAATAGGCTAGACTTTCTGACGTTGCACAAGTCCCTCTCCCTCTCTGATACTGAGAAGAGGGTGGGTGTTGGAAAACGAAAAGCTGTTATCCTATGGCTGTTCCTGGAAATAAAATGTCTCCGGTGTGCCAAACTGGACCCGCGGAGGTGTCACTTAATGCATATGTCACTTGATGCATCAAAAACAAACCCCTCCCAAAATGGAATACTGTAGTTCCACCTTGAAAGAGCTTGTGTTCAGTTTTCATATCCGTACCGGTCTTAGCAGTGCTAGTCGGTGGTTTTTATCTCAAAGAGGGGAAATTGGGATGTCTGCAGGAAGTCCCTACAAGTTTTGTTGTTTATACTGGACCTCTTCAGTTAAATGCATCAATGCTCGGCAATTCACACTCCTTGAAATAGCCAATGAACCCCTTTGCTTTTCCTCCATATGTTTGATCAGACAGAACTGGCTGTTTCAGCTGCCAATCCTGTACCAACCCATTCCCCTTGGTCAGGCATAGGCAAACTCCGGCCCTCCAGATGTTTGGGACTACAATTCCCACAATCCCTGACCACTGGTCCTGTTAGCTAGGGATGATGGGAATTGTAGTCCCAAACATCTGGAGGGCTGGAGTTTGCCTATGCCTGCCCTTGGTGCAGAAGAACTACAGTGATATGCGCAACACTCATTTAAAGCACTCTTGTATTATTTTGTAAAGTCAGGGCTCCCCCCCCCAAGCAAAGAATATTGGAAATGTAGTTTAAGGGTGCTGGGAATTGTAGCTCTGCAAGTGGTCTAACAACTCTCAGCACCCTTAAACCACATTTTCCAGGATTCTTGGGAGGGGGGGGCGCAACTGCTACAATGGTGCAGGGGTGCTTTAAATGGAAAGTGGGCATGCAACCTCGAGAGGTTCGCTTTCAGCATCATTAAGACAGAATGAGAGGAAGATTCAGTCCAAGGGGCGCAGAGCAGCTCCCATTCACTTCAACGGGGCTTGCGAAGCAGAACTTTCCAGAGAACTGCACTCATGTTAATCAGTTGCCACTCAATTTTTCTACTTCAAGTACCAAGAATTCTTGGGCCAGCCCCACTCACTGAAGTTCAAATGACAAGCAACTTGCATGGCAACCTTTGCAATCCGGAGGAGGGAGCCTTTTGCATTGAAACGCACTATGTGCAATCACCTCTTTTGATCGTGCTGCTTATCCCTGCCCTGTACAGATCCTTCCAGCAACTCCTGCAGCCCAGCTGGTGCCAAACGCATTGCTCTGCTCTGCTTTGGACCACATCAGCGAGGCTGGGGTGTGTGTGTGTGTGTGTCTTGTCGTCTAGGCAGCCCAGAACTGCCTCACACACTGTCCAAGGAGGTCCCTTTGGTGCTGCTAATAGCAGTTTGACTTCACCCCCCACAGATGCACTCCATTCTTTCTCGAGACAGATGGATGCCAACAAGAAGCAGGGAAGCAGTAACCTTGCTAGCACTTAGAAATTCCCCATAGGGATTTAATTAAGGTGTGACACGTGTTATTTTTCGGGAGGGCAGTGGAAGAGCATCTGCTTTGTATGCAGAATACCCCAGATTCAATCTCCATCTTCAGGAAGGGTTAGGGAGTCCCCTGACTGAAACCTGGAAGAGCTGCTGCCAGTCACTAGCTAAACTGTCTGACTCAGAATGAGCAAGCTTCCTAGGTGGTTCTGATTTTAGCTAGTATTTAGGATTTTTTTTTTAATTGAATGGTGTATTCTTAATGTTTTTATATAGAATGCTTAGAAGGTTTTCTATTAAAGCAGCATAAAAACTATATAGATAAAACAACAGGAATTTATCCCGTATAGGGTTATCTGAATCCACAAAGCTGTATTTGAAAATGTTCCTTTTCTTGTCCCAGGTCTTGTGGAGCACTCTATAGAACAGTCTATTCCCAGGTAGGTTGTGGCTAGTGTTATTATCATATATATGTTCAAGAACCAAGTTGTCAAGGAGGGTCAGTTACTGTACACAAAATGCAAAACAACGAAGCAGGCACAAAGTTATTGGAAAACAAAGCTTGTAATAATGAAAAAGACAGATTAATAAACCAATCACTTTTTTTTCCTTTTAAAAACACAAACCACATTAACTTTTTTTTTTATACAACCATCTAGGAACTATGAAACAGTACCACATTGTGCATTTTTTAAAACCTACTTATCAAGAAAGTTAATTCCACACTTCAGAAAAGTCTTATATCCATTTTTGGGGGGGAGGGAGGGGAGGGAGAAGGAAACAGCTAATAGCGCAATCACGGATAACATCATCATGAGTCCAAGCAAGCGGCAAGTCTTTGTCCTCACCTTTTCCACTGAGCCAAAACAGGAGTGGAGAAGGGGATAGAGAAAGGAAGAAAGTAAAGAGAAAAGCACCCACAAGAGGACTAAATCACATTCCATAGTTACTTTTGACACCTATAGCTCAGGGCTTCAAACTTTATATAATCATCATGTAGACCAACACACTGGAAGGGTGTAGAGGAATGGGAATGAGGAAGAGCAGGGCAAAGGTGTGAACGAAAAGTTCATTGCCACCTCCAAGCACCGTAAGAAGAATCTACACAGTATAAAGCTAAATAGGTTGGAGGAGATTTATCGTATAGATTGGTAAGCAGGCTCATTCACTAGCCTGTATGGGCACGAGAGGATTACGTTTTCAGTCTAATTATCAACCCTGCAGCTCCCTTTACCCACAACTACTCCAGCAGTGCAAAAAAGAAAAAGCGTTTTCTCAGTCGAAGGCTTGGGTTTGCCCATTGATACATCCTGCAATCAGAATCTCTGTAAGCATCCTGGTTGCTTTCTCATAGCGCTGCTGGAGTAGTAGGTTCATCAGTCTTGCCCCCGAATGTGTGACATCTCTTTGGGCTCGTCACATTTATGGGGGCAGTTTTAATAGAAGAGCAGCAAAAAGACGCTGGGCACGATATTAGCATTATGGAAATGACCCTTCCCTTCCGGATCAATGAGGTCTTCCTCTCCTTTTCCCCTCTCATTAGCCAGCTGAGCCCAAAGCTCCAGTACTTAAGGCTGAGCAATTTTTCTCCACATGGCTGATCAGCTGCTTGCAGGTGAAAAGGATATATCAGTTCCGGTCAAGCAGAGATAGGGGGCCTCGTATCCCTTTAGTTGAACTCCCAACTTCCATCAGCCCTACTCAAAATGGTCAAGGGATGATGGGAGCTGTAGTGCGGAAATATCTGGAGGGTCACATTCCCCCCCCCAAAGTTTGGTGCTCATGAAGTATGAGGGCTGTTAACACAGTAAAGGGGTTCAGTTGCCTCCCATAGTTGCAACAGACACTGCCACCCCACCTCCTGCCAGCAACCAATCACGAGAGGGGCAGTTTGCAATGTCTAAAATTCGGCATTTTAATTTATGCCTCGGATGAATCTCAGAAAACTTTGGCTTTCCTCAACATTCTTAGGGGAGTAGAGGATTATCACAGTAGCCATGTTGTCCACCTGGAACACATCTTATCTGCCCCAGTTTACTTATGGCAATGAAAATCTGTGGCCCTCCTTGGTAAGTAATGTTTCCATGCAAAGGAAAACGCACGTTAAAACCGAGTCATTTGTATCTTTGGGAAGATCTAGATCAGTGTTTTCAAACCTACCCTTTTGTTGAACCTCGTCGCTGTGGGGTTCCTGGACTCTGCATTTGGTTGTGGGGCATATGCTTTAGGGGGCAGTTTACAATGGACGTTGGCAAGAAACACTGGACCTACTGTTGCCCCATGTAACCATTCTCAGCAGCAGTACACTAAAGAGAAATAATAGCTGACAAATTCTGTTTCGAGGAACCATTCCTGCAACTATTGACTTTCTAATTAAGGAGCACCAGTGTTCCAAGAAACACAATTTGAAAGCAACAGATCTTCTAAACAAGAAAGAAGACTGTTATCAGTGTCAAGTCCCGATAAACAACAGGCAGTTTGTAAGGGTGAGTGTAGCAGGGCATTCCTATCCCTAGAATCCAGAACCATAGAACTTCTCCTAAATACAAGCTGAGAATGCAGCACCAAATGGAGAGATGCTGCTAATCTTTCTGCAGAGCTTGCTTGCTTGTGGCAGTCAAGAAAACTGAACAAATGGGTTAGCAACTGAAAGATTATCAAAACCTACCTTTATTGTATGCAAAAAAAATGAATCCTGGTTCTAGAGGTGCAGGAAAATTCCTAGTGATCTCCATGACCTGGGAACCACCATGGAGAAGGAGGAACAGAAGACAGCTGGGGGTCCTGTGATTTGAGACAAACCTTCCCTCCATTTGCTCAAACACAAGAAAGTGGGAAATCCCTTTTTAGAAAGGAAAGCAAAAGCAGCAAAGTGTTTCTGCACATTCTCACACAAGATGCTTCTAAAATGCTCATGGTAGGCAGAAGGCAAATCTCACTAGTCTGCTTTCATTGAAGCCACGTATCTCGATTTTTCTAACATAGCTCCACCTAAGAAAGTTGCAGAGAGGGAGACACCCTAAGCTTAGAGGCTGCTGAAACAAAAGCTAGAGATGAACAAGCTTCTAAGACAGTCAAAAGTCATTTCAGAGAGGAATTGTTGCACAGGCAAGTCTTTTGTCCCTGCGTCACCTCAGGTGACATATGTTTTACCAATTACTAAAACCCTTACAGACTGCTTATTAGAAGTGGGAGTGGAATGAGTAAACACACCAGAAGCAACATCCCCCCCAATGTCCAATTTGAGGGGGGCGGACACCACTGCCTGTCTCCATCAAAAGACAGCCTTTTCAATTCAGGAAGGAGGAAGCAGTGTCCTGGCATCTCAATATTCCATCTTTAAGTTTAAACCAGCTGTTCTTTTTAAAGTGAGAGGTTCAGGGAACACCACCTTTCTGGCACAGCTGTGACTCCCGCCCTGCACTGGCCACTGTAAGAACGAAATAAGAAATTCAGAGAAGAGGCTCTTTTTAAAATTGATTCCAGAAGCATGAGTGACTCATTTCAAAACACCTGAAGCAGGTAGTCAAGGATCTTGTCCACAGCTAGCCTAGCATGCTTGATATGATATGCAATTTGGAAAGGAATTCCAGTACTGGCAAGACCTGCAGTCTCCTAGCATGTTACATATAGAAATCTGAGTTAGCACTGAAAGTGCCATTCTTCTTTAATTTTGCCTTGCTCCGAGAACGTCATTAATGTTGGGAGAGTGAAGACTATTCCTCTGTATCAGAATCAAATGCAACAATTCGATGCCCACAAGAATTGATAAGGGTTCCCCATAGACACAAGGTCTGGACCAGCTGTGCAGTCGTTTCCGGATAAGCTGGATGCATCCCGCTGCTGACGATAGCTTTTTTCCAGAGCAAGGCTTTTCAAGTTTTTAATGCTTCAGAAACCTACAAGGCCAGTTTGGCCAGAGATGACGCTATGACAAAGCGCAGAAAACTTTCCACGTGCTCCTAAGGCCAATGACGTTTGCCAGACACTATTTTCAGTTCTCTTTATAACTACCAGCCGTCTCCAGATACAGCCTTTCCCTTCATCCTACCTGAGTTCATGGGCTGCTGAGAATTCTCCAGTGACAGACTGCTCCTCCTACTCTACCCTTGTTCTTTCAAACCTCCCTGCCAAGTTCCCTCTACACTGGTTTAAGAAGTATTTCCAACATTGCATTGCTTTGGCAGGTGACACATGATTTGCTCAGACCAGCATCCCAAGGGTAAGTTGATCCTTTCGCGCCGTTAATCTTCCTAAATTTAATAATTAGTCGCCATTATTCTCAGACAGTCAGTGGTAATTATCAGTTAACAACCAGATTGCTGCATAAAAATAAAAAATCAACTATTTTCTTAAGTAAAATACAAACAAAACAAAGCCCACCCCTGGAATAGGGGGGAAAAGAGAACAAAGCGAAAAACCCTTGAAGTATCTCAAAGGTTCTCCTTAATTGCAAATGCATCTTGTCTGAGAAAGGCAGCACGGCCAGGCTGGAGCTTCTGAACCCCAGGAAGAGGACATGTAGGGTCCAATTGTTAAAATCTGTTCTCAGAATTTTTTCCTCTTGGAGCAGCTTGGTTTTGGAATACCAAATGGGCAGAAGAACTCACACAGCACAACTCCCATGTTTTCTACCAACATCCACATACCTCTCTCCCTGGCCATCCATCATGTTAAAATTTGTGGGGTTTTTTGCAGTTCTCCCAGTTATTATCTTGATAGGCTAAAGCACAATACAAGCGACTGTGATTCTAGGACTCACTCTTCTGCCTGCTAAGAGGCCCTAATTTGCAGCCACTGTTTTGCTGACTTATTTTGCTCTGTTGAAGAGTAACAGATTCCAATCTCTAGTTCCTCTGGGCTACAGGCACATTATGAATACTTTTTTTAAAAAGCCACAGTTGCCCTACAAAATAAATTTTGTGAATGGCTTGAGAAGATAAGTGGGCAATAAATAGGTAAGCAGGGTCACAATGATCAACTAAGAAAAAGGAGGAAAGGTTTAAGGAGGAGGAACCCTCTTTGCTTAAAAGTGTGCCTCTGATCTGCAGACCCTAGAAGACTCCACAGGAGAAAAGGAACTAGCAAGAAGTTACCACCTGAAATGGCTAAAAAAGAGAGACAACACAGTCCTTGCTGTGAAGTCTTGGAATAGAGACAGAGTTCAGGGAAATTTAGTAGCTTCCCCACTATATGGTGTTGACCTCACACACGCACACACTGTGTAACAGAGCACAAATAAGATTTCGTTTGCTAACATTAAGCACAAATGCGTGGCATACACAACAAGGCTTGAGACTACGAGGGGTGGATACGGTCATCTTAAGACATTCATGCTGCTCTATCCTATGGGCTCTGGAGGCCAACGTGGATTAAAACAAAATCAAGCTGGAAACTTTTCCTAAGGAATTTTCTAAACTGTATGGCCATCTACCCTTACTCCCATTAGCAGTGCCACTTATAATACTTGCAGAAGTCAAGTCTAACACTAAGCTTGGCAGGATTTGGGGTAGATAGGTTAAAAAGAAAAAAAGAAACAAAACGAAAGCTAACCTGAGGATGTTCTTGGCCAGTGATTGTCAGAAGAGTATTTGCCAAAGTATGGCAAGTTTTTTTTAATTATTATTATTTTTTAAAGCATTAAAAAGCCCTTTCTATTGCAATACCAATTTCCGAGACTACACAGTCTCCAACTCACCTAAGTGACAAGGTCTTGAGTGTCTGCCTAACCCCCATTTCGACTGATGAATGCATCGTCCTGTATCCTCAACAAGGCAGACCATTTCTTCACTTAATCCCAAGTTTCACTCCTATTATGTAGCTGAAGTAAATGGAATAATGCATGTATTCCCTGTTTAAAAGGGTAATGTCCTAAAGACTCAGCTCGTTAAAGCAAAAAACTTTTCCTAATCTACAAACTAAGGCTTTTTTTTGCACAGGTATCTGAGGAACTGCATGGCATTAGCTCCAACTAACCTCCATCAGAAAGCTGAAGATCATTTGTACTATTTCTGCACAGCTACATTTTTAAAAACAAAACCAAAAACCAAAGAGAGACAAGGATGATCCGGCTAAAATCATGCCCAGGTTTCTGAAGGACCGGCAGCAGCAGCAGCAAGTAAAACCCACAAGAGAAACTTTGGTTTAAAACAAATCAAATGGAAAAAGAGAAAGAAAAAGTCAGGTCAAACCGGTGCAAATTCTCTCATCAAAGAGGTATTTTAAAGGGCGTAACCTCACAGCAAGAGAGATTCAGGATCTACATCCCCTCCCCCCCCTACCACTTGCCTTGTTTTCAGAGAGCTACCGCCTTCATTGCACAGGACTCAAAACCATTCTCTTATAGTTGTTAACTATCATAAATAATGTGAAAACTATGTGCAACAAATACATCGTATTTCCAAAAAAAATTATAAGAAAGTCACATCAAATTAAAAAGTAGCTTCATGAATGAAGGTACTGCCCTAAGTGCACTTTCCCGGCAAGTGCAACCAGTGCCTTGGTGCTGGATATGAAGGAGAACACCAAAAACCAGAGCATGAGCCAGAGTTAAAAATGCAGGTCCAGCTTTAACCCGTCAAAACTGGACCGAGCAGAGACTGAGTGAGTTCTCGGTAGAGTCCCCCTGGGGAGTCCCGACGATGCTTCCTCATCTAAATTGTATGTCCTTGAAGCGATTGCAAACAATCTTTAAGACAGTTCCTTCCATAAGTGTCCCTCTGATTGGCAAAACGAAGTAACCTTTTTATTTTAAAAAACAAGAAATCAAATCAAAACCAGAAGAAAAGAAAAAGGAAACACAGTGAGCTTGTTGGAGTCCATAGGATCCGGTCCGGAAGAGCTCAGAAAGTGTGTTCAGATTTTTCTCCGGTTTTCTGCTGGGAATATACCAGAAGTTGGGTTGTTGTTGTTGTTGGTGTTGTGTGGGGCGGGGGGGGGGGGAGGGCAGGGAGAAGGTAGTAAAGCGAGAGATCACAAGGGATGTGGAACTTGGTTCTGTGGACATTTCATGTGTTTGCTTCGTCATCTGTGTCTTCTATTAACACCTTGGTGTCACGAGACTTGGACCTGGGGAAACACAAAATTAAAACACAGCTGAAGCAAAAATATGTAACACAAGATAGAGACTTTGTTGTCTTGCATGATGATAATAATTAATTCATTTTTTATTTACAGCATCTGTGTTTGATCCCACAACATAAAGGTTCTCTGGTTGGCTTATACTTAGTAAAGAAGTAAAACACAAAATAGGGATTTTATGCACACTGTCTGATTTACAGAAGTCTAATGTGTGTCATCCTTACTTCTCAAGATCAGGAGGTAAAGTTCATGGAGGCTGGTTGTGTAGACTAGGACAAGGGTGTCTGAGCAGGTTAGGTGGGGGATAATATTTTTACTCCTCAGCTACATGTAGACTCTACACATTTTGAGGTCTCTGTGAACAGAGCTATAAAGCTCTGTTATGGCCTCTGCCCATTTGTTGTTGTTGTTTAGTCGTTTAGTCGTGTCCGACTCTTCGTGACCCCATGGACCATAGCACGCCAGGCACTCCTGTCTTGCACTGCCTCCCGCAGTTTGGTCAAATTCATGTTCGTAGCTTCGAGAACACTGTCCAACCATCTTGTCCTCTGTCGTCCCCTTCTCCTAGTGCCCTCAATCTTTCCCAACATCAGGGTCTTTTCCAAGGATTCTTCTCTTCTCATGAGGTGGCCAAAGTATTGGAGCCTCAGCTTCACGATCTGTCCTTCCAGGGAGCACTCAGGGCTGATTTCCTTAAGAATGGATAGGTTTGATCTTCTTGCAGTCCATGGGACTCTCAAGAGTCTCCTCCAGCAGGTTGCATATAGCTTGGCATTCTTACACTGAATCTATCCTGCCCTAATTGCTGCATCTTTCCTGCTCGGCTTCACTGATCTCCAAATTTAAATTTCTTAGAACTTTCAAAGCCTTAATCTTGCCTTAATCACAAGGGGTTTGTTTGTTTGTTTGTTTGGAGAAAATTAGAGCGACAGGATTCTAAAGCACCACTTACTACAGACAACTAATTCTTTCATTATTTTTTTAAAAGGTGGTGTTTCCAGTTACTGCCAAAGTGCTGATTTTAAAAACATAGAAGGCAGTAGGTACTAAAACTTGAAGATCAAAAGTGACCGGGTGTCAGGGGACCACCAGGGGTCAGCGGAGAGTCTGGTGGATTGGCTCTCAGACGCTGCCACAGCCCCAGAGCCTAGCGCACGGGGGGGCTCAGGAGAGGTGCAGACCCTTGGGGATGTTGAGGAGACGAGGTTCCCAGAGACAGGGCTGCCGAGGGCGGACCAAAGCACTCAAGAGGGGGAGGCTCCAGAAGCCCTCAACTAAGCAGCTCTAGCAGAGAGGGTGCTCCACCAGCACCCTCACCCCAACAGAGAAGGGGGGGGAAGAGGAGGGATCATCGGAGGAGGTTCAGGGTGCCCAGGGGGCTATGCTGGAGGAAGTCACGAAGGGAGGTGCTTCCAGATTCTGGATCGGACTAGTGCAGTCATGCTTTTCGATGCTCTGTCTTGTACATATGTACTGTATATAAATAAACCCTGTAAAAACCAAGCACGGGGTTTGGAGCTGCCTCTAATACCATTACACCTGATAAGGCAGTTATTAGAAGGACTTTGCTCTTCAAAAAATCCCGCCTTTTCCTTATGTCTTGCTCACAACCTCCCCCTTTTCTAAATTTTGATTATTCACCTAGCTCTGGAAAAAAAATCACGTCTATTGTCAGTGACTCATAATCAAACAACACCTGCATAATTTGTTCAGGCTGCCCTCCTTAAATCTGCCTGCCATGAGCAGATTTTGCACTCTCTTCCTAAAGACCAGGCATCCCCAAACTTCAGCCCTCCAGATGTTTTGGACTACGGTTCCCATCTTCCCTGACCACTGGTCCTGTTAGCTAGGAATCATGGGAGTTGTAGGCCAAAACATCTGGAGGGCCGCAGTTTGGGGATGCCTGCTTAAAGACTGTGCTGAGCAGAAGTATTGTTCAAGTACACTTATCGAGTCCATTCACATTTGCAGTAGAGAAGGATCTGTCAGCAATGCCTTGCAGATACGGTATTAGGTTTGCTTAGGGCCCATCGACAGCTTTGATTGTCCCGTGCCTGAAAAGCATGGGTCTGAGTGGTTTTCTCCTTGTCCTGCTCCTTTCCCTCCCAGGAAAAAGCAGCTCTTTAGCTTTAAACCAGAACAATGCAGAAAACCTGGTTGCCATTTGCTCTGACTGAGCGCTAAAGAGTTGTTTCCCCCGGGGGGGGGGGGGAACAGCGGTACAAGGGGAAGTGTGGAAAAGCCCTCACTGAGAAGGAACTCTCGTTCAAAAAAGAAACAAATACATACTGAGAAGCAAGACGCGGTCTATGCAAGGACACACTCTGGCTACGCTTCCAGGCTCGGTTTTTCTGACGATTCCGGACACCATCCTCCTGGTCCATCATCTGTTCAAGCAGGGTCTGATCATCTGCATTCAGTGGTGCCACCGATATGTCCCGGACAGCTCGGAATTCACCACAGTTGTTCAGGTGCTCATTCTCCAGTCGGAAGAAATTCCACACAAATCGCCTGAAAGATACAGAACTGTAGTAAGTAACATACCATATTTTTCTTTCTATTTTGGGGGCCTCAAAATTTAGAAAATAGGGGGATTGAGCTTTTGGGGAGGATTATTTGGGGGGAATGCTGAAAATCGCTCACCTGCCAGAACGCAGCACACAACCGCTTGTATCGCTTACAATTGCCACTTACAATATCGGGCTTGCACTTCGTTCCAATGGGTGAGCGATTTTTGGCATCTCTCCCCCCCCCCCCAACAATCAAGTGGCCTATCTCCGCTTACAATCTCAGGCTCGTGCTAAAAAAAACCACGATTCACACCTCCCCCCTCACCACTACCCGTGTATAATACAAGCCTAAACTTTGAACCTCATTTTTGGGTCAAAAAAGCTTGTCTTATACATGGAAAAATATGGTAAATGCATTGTAGATGCAGAAAGCTCCCAGCAGCTGCTAAAATATAAAAGCCATTTGTAAAACAAAACTTCCCTCTCTTACCAAGTGGGTGGTAACAGAGGAAAACCACCATTCCTGGGGAACTTTCTGCACTAAATTTACAAGTGACTGATAAATGTCATTAATGGACAGTTTCTTTCCCCCCTAAGAGTTAAGTAACTTAAAGATGTCAGACACTTGAAAACAAGCAAGATTTTCAGGGTTTCGAGTTAAAAGAAAGGAGATTCTGACTAAATATCAGGAAGAACTTTCTGACTGCAAGAGCTGTTCGACAGTGGAGCAGACAGCTTCGGGAGGTTGTGGACTCTCCTTCCTTGGAGGTTTTTAAACAGAGCTTGGATGGCCATCTGCCATGGATGCTTTAGTTGAGATTCCTGCATTGCAAGGGGTCGGACAAGATGGCCCTTGAGGTCCCTTCCAACTGTACGATTCTATATAGGAAGTCTTGTACACTTCCTCACAATCAGCTTGTCTCGTGGGACCACTGCAAAGATGAAAGCGATGGCGAAAATGGTACAGTGGTGTGAGCTCCTTTGAAGAAAACTGGAAATGCTAGAATGGCAAGTATTACTGAATAGGGGTGAGGAGGGTCTGAAAAATCGACTTGATTTAAATCAAATCCACCCTGGTCTGCAAAAAACTGGGGTAGTAGTTTGGGTAATGCATCTTACCGGAAAACCTCAAGTGGTGCAAACACAGTAGTGATGATATCCCCGGCATAAGGGTGGATTGGCATGGAAGTAAGAGAGATCTGGATAGTCCATGCAAAGCGCAGAATCACATCCTCAACAATGGCACAGTAGTAATAGGCCTGAGGAAACAGATGGAAAAGACCGCTGTAATGCAGAGCAGGGTTATCAACCACATCCACCTTCAAATAAAAGTGTCGAGCAAAAGAAGTTTCCAGCCCTTGGGTTTGCTTATTCTGTATGGTCAAGGTGGTTTCTGTGTGCAGACAAAAGAGTCTATATTCCCATCCTACATAAAAGTATCATCACAAAAAAGCGAGATAAACAGCTGATTTGTCAAAGGACCAACATTACACTAACAACAACAGCAACAGGAACAACAGCTTCATTCCTTAAGATCTGGCAGCGAGACAGCATGCTTCTTGATTGGCTGTTTTCCAAATACAGTACCCTGTTGCCAGAGAGGACTTTAAAGGTATTTCAGCCTGAGGACTGCATTCTGGGGAACCGTTCGCATGCCAGCGGTGGGAGGAGCAAAACATGTAAATGTTACCTTTGTAGAGTAGGCTAGTCTGTACACACATTCATCATTATTATTATTATTTATTGAATTTATATACTGCCCTATACACGGAGGTTTCGGGGCGGTTCACAGAAAAGATCAACACAAAAACCACAATATATATAATCAAAATAAATACACCAACCCAATAACACCCCCCCACACACACACACCAAAAGGCATAGGATGTCAATGGACTCCCCCCACACTTAAAAAGGCATAGGATGTCAATGGACTCAACACGCTCCTTGCACTCCTTCATTCAGGCAAGCAAAATACATGATCAGAGTTCTAGAACACTAGAACACTGTTCAGCCAGGCAAAAATGATCAAGGAGGGTGCAAAATAGGACCAGTGAGGGGCATAGCTGGGGCTTAAGGGTGGACTTGTTGGAAACCTGGTGGACTGCATTTGACTGCATTTGTAAGCAAACCATTGTAACTATTAACAACAGATGGCCATGGCCATGGTTTTTGTCTATACTGCCCAAGCCTGGTGTTGGGCAAAGAGTTAGCTGTAAGAAATATAGCACACCTTCCCTGAAAGCGGATGCTGGCGCTGTGACAACTTGAAAATTGTGCCTCTTGCCTATGAGGGTTTCTGCATACGACATGCCCCCTTGTTGCTGTACCTAAAAGCAATCACTTACCAGGCGGCCCCTGCTCTCCTATCAGACCAACCAAGACCCAACCTGTTTGTCTTGGGGTTACAACCTGCCACTGGTTCTTGCTTCATGTCAACCACAGGTAAGTGAGGGGGGAGGAGAGGCAAGAGCAGAGCAGGACAGGACAGCAAATTCCCATATGGCTCTGTTGTGATTGTGTATATACAAACAAGATAATCTCGTAAGGGTTGAGGTGGTGGGGGAGAGGGGAGGGAGAAGAATAGGAACAGATTCTGCCCCCCCCAATTGTCCCAGTTCTTCCTTATGTGGATATATCCAATTACAGTCGTGAGACTGTATACATTTCTGTTGCTGGTGTTAGTGAAGCATTGTGGGAAACGCAGAGCCTGATGGGACTCTGGCTCTGAAGAGGAATCTATGGGAATCTTAATTCTTGAACTCAGGAAGGGAGGGTTTCTTTAATCCTTCCTGCCCTTTTGATGTAGTGTGAAGAATCTCTCCCTTGCAGCTGTAAACTCTGGCATTCCTGTGATAAGCAATTTAGGGAGGGTAGCCCTCTCTGAGAGGTCTGAGAGTCAGGAAGTTAATTGCTCTCTGGAATGAGTAATGAGTCAACAAAGGGCACCTGCGTAATCTCACTAATTGATGACTGAAGTCAACGATTGTCAATCCATTGATTGGTCTGTTTGAATGAAAATCCATGATGATTGGGTATCTATCGGCAATCCCCACATGGGACTAAGGTGTGCCTCAGGGATTTAACCCCCCCCCCCGAGAAAGTGGTCTTTTGTTCAACAACATGGGGGGGGGAACCTTTATCTGTGTTGTCTGTTCCACCAGTCAGCTAATTGCCGGAGGGCTGTATGCTGCGGTCTGCCCGAGGGAGAGACGTAGCTTTGATTCTATTTCTCTAAGTAAGTTCGTTTGTTTCTTGTTTTAAGTTTGTAATTCCTTTTATGAGAACTGCTTTTACTTTGTTATATTTTGTAACACTTTGTTATACCTGTTTACTTAACTATTCTTATTAATAAATAGTTAAAAAGGAATTCTGGTAAGTTTGTTCTTTCCTGAGCCACATTGCCAATCTGGTTCCTAGCTGCTTGGTTACCTACCAGACATGTGTTAAAGTAATAAGTCGCAATTTGCTGGTAAAGGCAAATTGCTGGTGGCAGCTACCGTTGGCTCTGATTCTTCCAGTTAGACCAACCAGTCATAGCTTAGTCGTCCTAAGGCAGGGGTGCCAATCCAACTCTGGAGGGAGGTGGGTGGCACCGGGTAAAGGACAGACGAAAGGTGACTGGGGGCTAACGTGACACCTCTACTTACGAATAACTCTACTTACGAATGGAGCTCCATCCGCCATCTTGGATGCAGTTTAGATAGGATTTTTTTCTACTTACGAATTTTTAGATAGGGTTGCTTCTACTTACGAATTTTTTCTCCCAATGCATTCCTATGGGATTCGACTTCCAATTTTTTTCGACTTACAAATGTGTGTTCGGAACGCATTAAATTCGTAAGTAGAGGTACCACTGTACTGACCTAACAACAACACATGCGCCGAATGTGTTAAAATGAAAGTTACTTTGTTTTAGCTACCGTAATTCTCTCCTTCAAAGCCACTTTGTTTTTTGTGACAGCTCCAGTGTTCAATATGGGTGGGATTCATTTGCTCAAATGGATGGCATCACAAGCCAATGTCCTCAGGGTGTGAAAGGGCCAACAGTTCAAATCCTCCCAAGTTTTCAAATAAAGATCTTCACAAAAGCAACCTGCATACGCACCTTTTGTGGGTAGACAATCTCTTCCCGCAGGAAAGTATTTTCGCCAGCATTCCTGTCAAAGAGACCCCAATCCATCTTCAAGTCCCAGATGAGGGTGTAGCAGGAGCTGACAAAATAGAAGAGGATCCACAGGTAGAAGAACACTTGGTGGTCGCTGTGTTTTCGAACTGCAAGAAAAAAGAACAGTGTCGCTGTATAAAAATGAGACGACCATTCAGCTGGAATGAAGTTTAGTTATGAGCTTGGATACATCTGGGGGCAACCTTAATAGCATTTTGCACAAGGAGCACAAAATTATGTCATGAATTTGAGTAACACTGACATTAATTTTGACAGTATCCGTTTGCCCAACCCATGACCGTGAGGTTAAGTCTCATGCACTATGAACTGCGCTACCATCAGCTTTCTTCCTTTTTTCTTTTCTAAAACTTTTTAAAATTAATGTCCAGGGCATCGGAAATGGCTTCTGAGCATGTCTGCAGCGCCAGAAATCGTTTCTGCGGCTGCGCAGACACAATTTCCGGCGCCGCTCGGCGAGTCTCCGCGCTGCGCCTGTTTAGCGCAGCGCGCAGGGGACTTGTCGAGGGGGCGGCTAGTGGGCCAGATAAACATCCTCCATGGGCTGGAGGTTGCCGATGTATGGTCTAGGGAATACATCACTAAGGTAAGCAGACCACACAGGTTCATATAACTTAATAAGGGGTATTCATGAGACCCCAGAGGGCAGCTGGTGCTATCGCCACCTGCCTGACTTCTGATGGAGAGATCCATTGCTTAACATAAGGTTCTTAATAACCTCAAAACTCTACATAAGTACCTCTAACCCCTAAACTCCCTATATTTCAGCCCCAAGCTTGGTGAAAGAGAGTAACTATGGCTGCATCAAGGTCTCTCTTATGGAACAGCATGTAGACATCATGCTTAATGAGTGGTACTTCAGAGTGAAATACCGTGCAGGATCAATAATACTGGATGCAGGATGGTTTGTTTGTTTATGGATGTGAAATGCTTTGAGCATTTGGGAAAAACATAAATCTGAATTACTTTTACTGTATTATTATTATTATAATCACTGACAAGGCTGCCATTCACATGTTGCCCAGTAGATGGAAGTGTATGCTTCTGCACATAGGAAAATGCAGCAGCAATGTTCAGTTCAGAAAATTTATTTTAAGTAACAAAAATGTATTAATTCCACTGGGAAATTCTAGTGCAATGAAGGGCAGGTTATAAAGGATAGTACTTGGAATCTGCCTTGCTGGGGTGGCAGGCAGGGAGTCTTGAGCCACCCTGGGACCCTGAAGGCAGATTGATTGTGACAGAAGCTTGCACTTTGTAGTCTACTTCAATATTTTACAAGTATTAAGGGGAAAAAATGTGTAAACACCAAAGGTGGGCTAGCCTATCCCAGCTCCTCCATCACTTAACATATGGTTCTGAATAACCTCAAAACTCTACATAAAGAACTCTAACCTCTAAACGAGGCATCCCCAAACTTCGGCCCTCCAGATGTTTTGGCCTACAACTCCCATGATCCCTAGCTAACAGGACCAGTGGTCGGGGAAGATGGGAATTGTAGTCCAAAACATCTGGAGGGCCGAAGTTTGGGGATGCCTGCTAAACTCTCTATATATTTCAGACCCAAGCTTAGTGATAGAGAGTAACTATACATGCATCAAGGTCTCTCTTCTGAAAAGATACTTTTTTTTAAGGACATGTAGGTAAACTCAGTGTTTCAGCTTTGATGGACAGAAGCTAAACATCAATGAGTGAACAAAGACAGTAAAATCTTGCTGACGTTTGAAGAGGTTCTGCACAAGAAGCAACGCACCGTCCAGGGTGGGCAGGGGGGGAGTACACTGGGCGGGGGGCGCCAGCCAAGCCCTCATTGCTGAAGCGACCCCACCTCTCCCTCCCCCACCTCCAACCCCACTGAGCTGCCTGCCCACCTACAGGAATTTAAAACTAGAAATTTGAAGACAGCCTGGAATTGTTGTTGTTGTTTAGTCGTGTCTGACTCTGACCCCATGGACCAGAGCACGCCAGGCACTCCTGTCTTCTACTGCCTCCTGCAGTTTGGTCAGACTCATGTTGGTAGCTTTGAGAATTAAACCTGCTCTAATCAGATCTGCTACTGCCACAAGGTCCAAGCTACTACAATATAAAGCTTATAAAAAACAGACTATGGTAGTTCCTGACATGTAAAATAAAATTCAGGTTCCACAGAACTCTTCATCAGGTAGATGGAAGAATTAGCTAGTTCTCCATTACACAGTGAGATAATCTGTATTCACAGCCAAGCTTGTTCTGCATATAGTTGAAAATCACTTTACTAATGTGTCTAAAGGTTCTGCAAAGCAGCAAGAACGCTTTAGTTGTACTAACATTTGACTTGCCCAGAGGCTCTTCCACAATATTTAACCCCTGGGATGACCATTTTCCTCTGTGAAATAAATTTATTGCCCACCAATCTTACATTCATGATAGCAAATCATGCCTTCTAGCAACCTCTCAACGCTAGCATGGCCTCTGAAGAGAAGGCTTATTAATCTAGTTGCAAGCATCCACACAAAATCTCTAAAGGATAATTCTAGCCATGAATAAGGAGAGACGAATTCTGCCAAATTCAGTTTCTCTCTGTTTGTCATTTTCATATTCTTTAATTCAGTTCCTCACATTTCTGCATCAGTTTGCATTTTTTAAAATGTCCTCGTAAAAATGCGTCAGCACTTTAGTAAACATTTCACCTAATGCATACATTTTTGCAAGCAATTTCCCTCAACGTAAAACATTTGTGTTATTTGTGTGTGTATATGTATGTATGTATGTATGTATGTATGTATGTATGTATGTATGTATGTATGTATGCATACTTTCCCTTAATATACGTATTTTTGGACACCTTTTTTGAGTTGGGAAATGAAAATTTAGGACAAGCGCTACTACTGAAGGATCAGTTGCAGTCTTTTTAATCCATTTTCTACCTCTAGGTTCTGTGTGAATCGCCGCTCTCTCGTTCACTCATTCCATTTTCTGCCGTGCTTACACGCTGTTCCACATTTCTGGCACTACATCCCATCTACTCCAGCATCGTGTTCTCAGTGTGGCCAACCACATGCTTACAGGAAGCCCCAAAGCACAACAGCACTCTCCCCATGTGTTCCCCCATATCACCTCCAATACTTGAGATAGCACCCTGTTTCTCATATTTTAAGACATACCCATAAAATAAGCCATAGCAGGATTTTTAAGCATTCAAGGAATATAAGCCATACCCCAAAAATAAGACATAGTGATAGGCACAGCAGCAATGCCGGCCGCGGCAGGAGGAGGAGGAAAAAAATAAGACATCCCTTGAAAATAAGCCATAGTGTGTTTTTTTGAGGAAAAAATAAATATAATACATGTCTTATAATATGAGAAACACGGCACATAGTTATCATAAGCCAGGCACCCCCAACCTTCGGCCATCCAGATGTTTTGGACTACAATTCCCATCATCCCTGACCACTGGTCCTGTTTGCTAGGGATCATGGACGTTGTAGGCCAAAACATCTGGAGGGCCGCAGGTTGGGGGTGCCTGTCATAAGCAGTAGTTATGACCTCCATGATTCTGTCAAATCCTGTCAAATCTTGTCCTCCATGATTCTGTCAAATCCTGTTTTAGAGCAACCCAAGTCTCAGGCCATCATTCCACCCTGAGGTAGCAATTTCCATAATTTGCCAGGTGAATATTTGCCATTTTACCATGTGGCTGCAGCTATCAGAGGTTTTTTGTACCCTATACAAAAAAACTTCAGATTTTTTTGTTTTAAGTATTCCAAACACCGATCAGTCTCGTGTTCACACTATTCCTCCAGACTCCCAAAGCACTGCAATTACTGTACTTTTCTGTGTGTAAGACGAGGTTTTTTTTTTTACTTTAAAATAATGTTCAAAAACGTGCTTCATCTTATACATGTTAAGAGATTTTTCGCTGGGGAAGGCTCTGTTGGCGATTGTCTGTCGCTGTGGCAAGTGGGTGACTGTCGGCTGCCAGCGGTTGAGTGATTTTTAGCAATTCCTCCCCCCAAGCTGTAAAACTCTGGTTAATCTTCCGCAAAAATACCTCAAGAACCCCCCCCCCTTTTCTTAAACTTGAGTCCCCCAAAATAGGGGGGAGTCTTATACATGGGGGCGTCTTATAAACGGAAAAGTACGGTTTTCTATGCACTCTCACGCTGTATTGCTGAGATCTTCTGTCAGAGCATCACCTAGAACTAGGAAATAATAATAATAAATTCTGACAGGAGCAATAGGTTAGTCTATAAGTCAAACAGAGCAAACCCACTAAAATTGGTAGACTTACTTTAGTCAGCAGTAACTTAAACCCACAGATTTCAGTGGGTCTTAATTAGGAAGTGGTAAGTCAGTCATACCAACCATAGTATAAAAAACAAACAGAGAGATGGGGGGGGGAGTAAAAATAGTTTTGCTCTAAAGGCAGCCTCAAAGTAAGATCAAATCATTTTCAGAAATTGATACTAAAAGGGGCAGGTCCCTGTGAGGAAGGCATGGCAGAGAACTCTATTAACATCTTGCGCTGCATTAGCAGCCAAGCTAATTCAAAGAAGCAGGCTTTTCTGCCTCCGCAACCCCAGGCCATAATTCTCTTCCACAGCAGCTGAACTAGTCTGTACCCTCTAGTAGTTGAATTATTGACGTGGGCAAATTATAATTTATGCTAAGATTTCACTACAAATGAAGGAACCAGGAAGCTCGCAAAACACGCACACAATGAAAAGCACACAGCTTTCCTGGCCTCTTGGTCTCACCTCTTGAATTGTTTGCCCACAACGCCATCACCACCCCTGCTTCCAAACCTCCTTTCCTGGGGTTCTGCCTGCCACCTTTCTTCCCTATTGTTTCTCCTCATTAGTATTCAGGTGATGTAGCGGAAAGATGTTGCTCTAGGCAGGCAATTATATCTCAATCTCCACTAGCGAGTCCTACCAGTCCTCTTCAGTGCTGTTTGCAAGGCTGGAAAATCAGGGCATTGGTATTCCATCCAGAGTCCCCAAGCGCCATAGGCCTGCTTCATTTGCAAAAAGGATACATGCTGTATGTGCTTATGATGATGTCTGTGTGTATTTGGAAACAACGAACCCTTTAAAAGAAGCAGCAGGAAGTGCAGGTGATAACGAGTTAGGAAAAGCTGTTGTGCTTTAGACCTGCCACTCATTAGTTCAGATTATTAGAAGATGGAATTTTAAAAAAAACCTTTATTGCCTATTTCAAATAAGTACGTGTTTTACTTTATTTTTCAAAACAATAGACAATTCATCACAATCCACCCTTGTTATCATTTTAATTTTATTAAGCTAATTCTAGTTAGCTGGATGTTTACGGTAATTAAACCACTCTACAAAACATGTATATGCATGTTTTAAATGACTTTTTACATACCAATTTGTTTCCTGGTATGGGGTTATTTTTTTTGAGTGTGCATTCTAACGACTTCGTTTATTTTTTATTTCATTTATTGTAGAATAACTATATATTATTTTGCGCTAAGTACTTGGTTTCTCTGGCATCTGTACAACACAGGAAGACGACTGGGCTCATTTGGCACAGAATCTCAAGTTCTGTTTTAAAAATAACTTACATCTCAAAACTGTAAAAAGCGCTGAGGTCTGCCTCAACACATCTTTTCCAATAAGAAAATCCTTATGCGGAGAAAAAACGTCTCCACTATGCACTTGGAAGGTGACGTGCTCAGCAGCCTCTAATTTCTGTCATACTTTAAGAAGTGACTGTACATGTTTGTTTGTTTGTTTTGTCAATCAAAATCACAGATAGACAATGCACAAGCACTAGCCTGCAAAGCCTGCAGTTTTATATCAGTGATATATATTACCAAGCATACTTTGTGGTGAACTACTATTTTGTAATAAACAGCTGTCATGTCCTTTGTGCACTTATAGCCTTACTGTGTCTCACTCATTCATTTTTCTGCCATCACAAAAACAAGTCACACATTTGACTAATGTGCTTAGAATATTGCATTGTAATGAAAAATAATAATACAAATTTGCACCCTTTTCTAATGTGGATTGATAAGTTCTTGAAATAACTGCCAGGCAATATGGAAGGCAGAAAGCAGAATAGCTTCCTTCCGATACATTACATTTGCTTTGAATGAATTTACTTTATTTACTCTCTCGATTTATCTTAGAGAAGGCAAACAATATATTCTGTTCAATGCAGCTTGAGGGGAAAGGAGCAGAAAATCAATGCCCTGTGTTATCGAAGAACTGGCACAGAGCACAATAGCATGTGATAAGCATTCTGGGAGGGTCAGTCGCTGCAGGTAGTTGCGGTTTCTGCTTATTGTTAAAGCCATGATAATAGGACCAGGAAATCTATGGGGTTATGAAAAAGCTGCCTTAATCTTCAGATAAGTACTACAGTAAGATACAGGCCTTCTGACTGAACATGAATCATGTTGTTCCACCTACTAAGTCAGAAGGGTTTCATTCATCCCAAGCTACATTCACTTCAGCTTTAGGCTAGGCTATCAATCGCTCAGATGAGAAGCTGAACAGAGAGTATAGTTAAAGTACCACGAAGCCCTACACTGAACTCTACTCCCTGTCTTGCATTCACTTTCCCCTTCCCTTGTAAGGGTACAGAAGCAGTTCTGCCAGCCCCCTTATCAAATCCTGCTAATTTTAGGCAGTAATGTGGAATGCAAAGCACCAGCCCTACCACTAGGCAAGAGTGAAGCAACAGATACTAAGGGGCAAAGAGCAACGGGGAGGTGTTGGGAGAATAGAGCTACATGTGCCAAGATCCTGCCCTTCGCTAACCTGCTTCTCTCAGTCAGGTGCGGCAGAGGACACTGCCTTGTTTACAAGTGCTAAAGAAAGATCTGATTGCTAGTGCGACTGACTTCAGTGCACAAAACATGGAAAAACATCATCTCATCCTTTTGTCTCAGGTGGCAAAAGTTCTTGGGCTCACTCCTGAGAAGGAAGGATCATTTAATACTTGTTATACAGTGGTACCTCGGTTTACGAACTTAATCCATTCTGGAAGTCCATTCTTAAACCAAAACCGTTCTTAAACTGAGGCGTGCTTTCCCTAATGAGGCCTCCCGCCGCCAGTGCCCTTCCACCGTTTGGATTCCATTCTTAGACCGAGGTAATGTTCTCAAACCAAGACACTATTTCTGGTTCTGCAGAGTTTGTAAACCAAATCATTCTTAAACCGGACTGTTCTTAAACCGAGGTACTGTACCACTGTACTTGCAGCTTGCCCTGCCTTGCAAGGAAGCTTACATATGGTTTACCTGGTTAGAGCAAGACCTGCTTAGCTTCAGAAGTAGAAGAGAAGTTTCTGTTGCCTGCTAGAAACATTCTATTTTAGACAAGCTTACCCAGGATGTTTAGAAAACGGATGCAAGTTTTAAGTCTATTGTTATTTTAACTTCTTGAAAGTTTTAAATTATTGTCGTTTTGATAATTTTATTAACTTTTTTTGTAACCAGCTTTGAGGGTTTTTTTTTCTTTTTTTACAATCAAGCAGAGTATGATTTTTAATGAAATATCATGATATCTGGTTCTGATGCAATATGAAGCTAACTTTTTCTGGTTTGCCTGGAAAAGTGGAAGCAATTAAGACAGCATGTTTCATCACCATGCTGAATCCTTAAAAACTACAATAAGCCACAAATAGTCAGTCTCGTCTTTACATGCAAATGTGGCCTTTGAGAAAGTTGTCTAACCCACAACTCCCAAAAAATAAGATGGGGAAGCCTTGGCAGCCACGGACCTATGTCTTCAGTCAGAACTACCCCTTCCTCAAAGAAGTTTGAGCAACAGCCAATCTCATCGCCCCCGAAAGCACTAAACCTTGCGGGAGGAGCAATGATGGAGGAAACATGCACCCTAACCTGGCTTGCAAGACTCTTGGAGCCTCGGCATGTGCATTGAAGATTTTCCGAAGCTTCCTGAGTCACCAGGAGCAGGAAAATCTGTTGATCCTTGTGTGCATAAGATTTCATGAAGGGCCTTTGGTACCTTCAACCTTTCTCCTGTTGAAGTGCCTGCTCACTCTTTAAATGGTTCTCTGTGTGCCACTTCCTCACTCCATGTGTGTGTTCTCCCGAGAGTTTAGTATTATTATTTTAGTATTTGCTCATGCTCTGCCATTTTCCTCCTCCCATCCCCGGCTTCCGCCTAATCTTTCCTTCCTGTTTAGCAGCTCTAGCTTGTTTTGCAGCAGCATCCACTCAGCCCCTTGTGAAATTCTGAATGATTGAGGCTTCAGTAGCTGTCCCACTCCTCTGTCCCCCACATTCACGCAAACTGCACATGTGTATCCGACCTCCTAGCAGAGCGTACTTCAGAATTAATGAACAGAATGGGGAGGAAATGGATTTTCCTACGTTAGCCTTTTTCACAAGAAGGACAAATTCTCAATAACACGAAGCTGCTGTTGCTGCTCCCCACCCCCAATATTATGATGAACAGGCACCCTGCTAGGAATGTAACAGTTACGTAAATTTCACATATTTAAGCTAATTTACTAAAAGCCCTGTAGAAAAGAAAATGAAACGTTTAATTTAAGCCATTATTTTAAGACAGGATTTGTGTCTGCACATCCAGCAGTTCTAAGCTCTTTGAAAATAATTTACTACCTATGTTTAGTAAGTGGCTTTAGGGTTTCCCCCCGCCCCCTCCCCAACGTGTTTGATAAAGATTGGACCTTTCCCCTCCTGAATTCCTAAGAACTGGAAACTCAGCACATTGGTCTTTCTGTTCACACCTTGTTCACTTGTACGGTCAAGTCTCCACAGGGTCCACTGGCAGACCCTGTTAAGCAACATAAACAGCATTTATCAGACTTTGCTGGAATTGCAGCTATTACAATTCAGCTGTCCTGAGTTATAAGGCCGCTGAAAATAATTTCACTGCAAGGAGGCAGAAATTACCTCTCATTCCATCGGGCACCTGCCGTAATTAAGTACTCAGTTAGTAAGCTTTTGGTATTAAAAAAAGATTCACATAGCCATGTTATCATGTGTTATTTTCAATTAACTGGCTACCTGGATTTCTTCCATTTTGGTTGCCTTTCTATCACACATAGACAGTGCCTTTAAATGGAGGAACATGACCTCCACAAAGTTTAACCATCATGTGAATAGGTTGTTAAGATATATCAAAACCTTTACTTCTTCCGTGCTATCCCTCAGCCATCAGAATTGGGTGAAGCAAGGCAATCAAAGCTTTAGTTTGGTGGTGCTTATTTTTGTCAAAAATAAGTCATTTATCACCCATGACTTGATTGTGGATGAGGGGGCTAGCTTGGCAAGCATCACTGAGACCTGGATCAAGTGGGAGGCCCTGTTTTGACTCAGCACCCAAATTTGAAGAAATTTGAAGCTATTGTTAGGATTCATCTGGACATATTCTACGCAATGCGTGTTCCTGTTTCAATTGTTGTGGCCTAATCATATGGGCAAGCTATTGAAGGGGCCCACCTGATCACCAAACTTCTTGTCCCTTGCCCATCAGGCTCACAGAAGCAAGCTCATGCCCCAATGCAGGTGGGGAAGGTATTGCCCCCTCACCCCGTTAAAGAGGCAGTGGTGAACCTTCTCCTTAAGAAGACCTCCCTTGACCAGGAATTGTTAAAGAACTATTATGCAAATGTTAATATTTCCGCCTTAGGCAAGCAGCTCAAGAGAGTGGTCGCAACTTCAGTGACTCACACCTAGTACAATTGTGCTGTGCTCTGTATGGGGCTCCCCTTGAAGACTGTTTGGAAGCTTCAAGTGGTACAGAATGCAGTAGCCAGGGTGCTGATGGGCACTAATGGCTGGGCACACTGGCTGCCGGTATGATTCTGTATGTATGTATGTATGTATGTATGTATGTATGTATGTATGTATGTGTTAGGATCTCCTACTCACGACTAGGACCTTGGTAAAAACACATGCCCGACTGACATGTTCTCTCCCTCCTGGTCGATCGTTCAGGAGCTTCAAAAGCATTCTCCAGCCCAAACATCACAGTGACTAATGCCAAGAAGCATTAGCACACTTAGGGATCCGCAGAGTTTGCGCAGTTGCGTAACAGAACTCAGCAACTCAGCATTTTGGCTAATCTACGTTTATTTACATAAAAACACACATGGAGCACTGCAACTTGGCTCCCTCTCTCTCTAGCATCAGGTAGCAAAGAAAAAGAACAAAGGACAATAGTCCCACTTCAGGAAACACAGTAACACAAACATCCTGTCTTCATCACTTCCCACTGTAGAATGAAAACATACACCACCATGTGATAAACAGCAATCCCATGACAGCAGACACGGGGAATGAATTTAAAGGGTAAAGGGACCCCTGAAAGTTAAGTCCAGTCGCGAACGACTCTGGGCTTGCGGCGCTCATCTCACTTTACTGGCCGAGGGAGCCAGTGTTTGTCCATTTCCGCAGACAGTTTTCCCAGGCCATGTGGCCAGCATGACTAAGCCACTTCTGGTGAAACCAGAGCAGCGCATGGAAATGCCGTTTACCTTCCCGCCAGAGCGATACCTATTTATCTACTTGCACTGTGTGCTTTGGAACTGCTAGGTTGGCAGGAGCTGGGACCGAGCAACGGGAGCTCACCCCGTCGCGGTATGATATTTAATGGCCCATAATTCTCCCAGGGCAGGACCCAAGGCAGCCCACAGCAAAAATTAAAACAGATACAACTAAAAACACACAATAAATATTTAAAAAAACTTTAAAACTTTTTTCATCTTTTATCTTTTTTTGTTTTGAAGTGTGGTTGTGAGGTTTTTGAAATAAACTATCAAGTGGTATATAAATTTTACAAAATAAGCAACAAGTACTATTCTTCTTGAATGCGATTATATTGTGCAAATCTTTCTTAAGTCGCTCTGAGAACCTCTTGGGGCTGTAAAGTGGAATACAAACATTCTGAATAAATATCAGACAGATCTCGCAGAAAAAAATCTTTGGGGTGCCTTTTAAAAATTATTGGCTTGTAAGTAATTGGTTTGGATTCCCTTAGTGACTTGGATTGACTCAGTGACAAGGGATTGACTCAGAACAAATCCAATACTCCTCTGGACCTGTTTATTATTGAGTAAATAACATGTGGGCAAATTATTTTTTCATTCAGGAACCCTGACAAGCTCCTGAGAGTCCCAAGTTTCTTCAGAACAGTTTGAAAGCCACTGCTTTCGAGGGTGCTAGTTTCCAAAGCACTGTTTCATTCTTCCAGTTACGTTTGTATTGTTGTCTAGTCGTTTAGTCGTGTCCGACTCTTTGTGACCCCATGGCACTCCTGTCTTCCACTGCCTCCTGCATATGTTTGTATAATCATTCATAATTATTATAATAGATAAGGTGTTAAGAAAAGGCCACACAATTTAAGAGATGAAAAAGGTAATTCACTTAATAGATGTCGTAACAGCTAACTTAATCAAGCTGTTTGGTTAAGAGATTCTCCCCATCTTAATTGCTGTTGGTTGCTGGAACCCATTTAATGAAAAAAATAGATGGTTATGAAACAGCCTGAAATAGATTTGGGATAATTTAGTATATTCTCAAGTTGCTGACATCCCACTTCACAGTATTGTTTAGATCTGTTTTTTAAATGTATCAAAGCTAAGGCAGTGGCTCAAATTTTCAATCTGACTGGTTTTGGAATAAGCAGCTCATCTGTGCTTTAAAATACAGTGGAACCTTGGCTTACAGACGCTTCAGGTTACAGACTCCGCTAACCCAGAAATCGTACCTCAGGTTAAGAACAGTTTCAGGTTTAGAACGGACCTTCAGAACAAATTAAGTTCTTAACCCAAGGTACCACTGTAATTCAGAATTATTTGACAACAGATTATGGGGGGGATGCACCCACACACATGCGGGACAGTGGCTTCTATTCTAAGTAAGGTGGCCCTTCAATGCAAAGGCCTTCTGCTTCTACAATGGGATTTCACACACACACCCTTCCCCCTGGCGCTAAATCGGTTCTAGATGCTCCTTCAACCCTCTGGAACAGATGTGGGAAGGGTGCAGGGGTGGGGGGGGGAGAGAGGGGAGAGGGGAAGTCCCACTGTGGAAATGGAAGTTCTTGTGCGGACCAGACAAGGCAGGAGCTCACCCAGTCGGTCAAACTTTCCCCTGAGTCAAAGGGGACTATCCAGAATGCATACATTCCTTATTATTTATTTTAGAAGATAATCAACATATGCAGAAGGAAGTACAAAGTCAGTATAATCGAAAGTAGAAGTGATAGTACAAATTTGTCCTCTTATATTAAAGGTAATATTATTTGCAGATGCCAATTTAGCAACACATGTTACTAAGTCAGAAACTAGTACAGTCGTACCTTGGTTCTCAAACAGAATGATTTCCGGGAGACTGTTCAACTCCCGGAACTGTTCGAAAACCGAGGTGTGGCTTCTGATTGGGAGCATCCTGCAGCGAATCAGAAGCTGTGCTGAAAGTTCGGCTTCTGAAAATCGTTCAAAAACCGGAACACTCACTCCTAGGTTTCGATCGTTCGGGAGCCAAGGCATTTGAGATCTATGATACTTGGCACAGTGGGAGGTAAAATGAATGATTCATGTGGTTTAAGTTTGGTCAAATAAATGGTTTAGCGTTTGAAGCTGGATGGGAAATTTACAAGATAAATTTCTGTCTGATTTTAGGATTTATAGCACTGCAGATGTGCTTGCCTCTCTGCTTTCCTCCTCTTATATACCTTGTATTGAAAAAAATCACAATACTTGAGGTTCATGTGTAACGTTATGCAGCTCAGGATATTGGGGAATACAAACAAAACAACAACATCTAGTAGGATGCTATCCCTACAAGTTATGGTTTGAGAGGGATTCATATCTGTTGACATGTTTTAGTTACGAGGCTGAATGAGAGGAGAGCACACCACAACCTTGGCTGTTGATTTTGAAGGGTAAATGTTTTACCAGAAGCAACAAGTTTCAAGAAAAGAACTGCTAATATCCTACACAATGAATTATCTCCCCCTGTGCTCATATGGGTGAAACTTCCCAGTATCCCAGGCTAGACGCATTATATGCAGCAAGTCCTACTAATTTCAGTCACAATTACACGCATAAATGTGCCTGGATCACTGCCATAGATAATGCAGCTTAAGTGCTTGATGTGGCTATTCAAAACCCTGTCCCAAAGGAGTCTAGCTAATCTATATAAATATGTGCATGAGAATCAGACTCTGGGAAAGAGCCAGACATTTCCTTGACTACGACAATCAATGAAGGAAAACAATTCCACCAGAACAGCTGTAACATGTTCAGCGGCTCCTACACAAAGAGATGGTGGCAGCCAACAGCAACCTGACCTTCCATAAAGAGGATTATTGGTTTCTAGGCTGGTGGCTCGGAGCCCCCCTCCCCCTCCTCCCTGAAGCTAGCAACTGCATATAAGAGCGTAATGGGGTGGGAGGCCTTTGAAAAAATAATGAACATACTTCTGTCACCATGGCAACCATTACAGGCCTGTTCTTTTGCACAATTCGAGGAGTAAGCAACAAGGTCCCCTCCCCGGGTTTTCATACTAATGCCCCTTTAGAAGCACATCCATTCTCAATGGCAAAGAGCTGACTTCCCAATTTCATATCACCTTCCATTTCTCCCAATTATACCACACTGACGACTTGGGGTGCTTCCCTCTATCGGTGCTACCCTGGCATTTCACTACCAGCTCTGAACTAGGCTATTAGTTTCTGGTTAATCAGGCTAAAGAAACACAGAGATAAATCTAGAATTTTGATGAACGCAACTCGAAAGGCGCATATTATAATGGAGCTTTCATTTATAATAAAAATAAGCTAAAGATGCTCTATTATTGGAATTATTCCTCTTAATCAGAGAGATATCCCAACTTATGAGACTTCTTGAGGGAAATGTGTTTGTTTTTGAGTCCTGATATGTTTTGACCCGCTGAAGACAAGGAATCTAACTTTGAAGAGTGACCAAAAAACATCTCCTTATCATCAGCATAACTAGCTGTTAAAGCCACAGCTTAACCAATTTTGATGAAATTTATTTCAGGCAAATATTAGACCTAACATTTATCCCAAAGGCTTTGAGAAGCCTAAGTTGAAAAAGTATGAAACGGCAGCCAACTGAATATTTTTTCAGGTAACAATGCAAAATCTGTACAAAAATACATTGTGAAACCGTGTCAGTCACAGAATATTAAATGCCACATAGTTTGTTGTATAAACCCGTCTTTTGCGACACTGCAATGCTAAGAAAATAGAAATTTAAACATCCAAAATGATAGCATCGTTTCAAAATCAGAACAATGGAAGGTTAAGAACTTCAGAAACAGCCTCTGATGTTACCCTAAAATAACACTTTACCACTTCCAGTTGTTTTTATACCTGTGGATCTCTCTCTGCTACTTCTTAATCAACCTTCATAAAAAGTGAACATCATTTAGACACTGTGTGCGAGACTTCATGAAGATGAGGCAAACAGTCTTGATTTTATTATGATCAGAATGTTTCGGCATTATTACCTGCTTAAACAATTGTGGTACAGAGTAGGGTCTGGGGTGGAGAAACTCAAGCACTGGAACCATTTCAGAGCCTTGGGAGGATTTCTAACCAGTTCGACCATTTTTGGTAACCAACCAAGTTCTTTAAACAAGGAAAACACCAGTAAAGGAGGAGGAGGAAGTTCTGTGACTAACAGTTCTAGCATCCAATCAGGGAAGGACTTCAATGTGCTCTTTGTCACTTTGGTGCACAGTGAGAACAAGACAAAACATTTTTAAGTGTCAACATAGGCATGCACACAGGGTTTGTCCAGGCAGACCCTAATGTTAAAAAACCCCACCAGGGATCATGGTAAGAAAGAGTGTATGGTGCAGCAACCCAACTCCCTCAGTTGCTATGAGCTATTTGTCACTTATGTGGAGAAAGAGAGAGTTGGGAGCAAGGGGCTACTTTTGTGGCATGTAAGTAAGGAAGAGGGAGAAGCCATTCCACACTCCAGATCCGTCCTGCTTCTATAGTCAGCGTAGCATGTGCATTTTTCTCTGCAGGAAAATCTCCTGTTTTGACTTCTTGACCACTCTTATTGTGGTCCATATTGTTAGGTTTTTGCCTCTTTACCTACTTATTTGTTTGTCTTGTCGTTACCACCCCCTTTCGTTCCTCTGTTGAAATAAATAATTATCCAGGTGCACACCCTAAATAAATGTGCTGTGCACATGTATGAGTGGAAAAGACTGGTGTGTTTTTTTTATTCTTAACTCCATAACCAAGGTTCAAGTGCTAAAGCCAAAACTTGTCAGCTTGCCCTTCCCCAGACAAGCCCTCCAGAAGAAGACAGCACTGGTGCTGCAAAGAGGAGATGGGGACTGCCAGAGGGCAGAAATAAAAGTGTGTGTGGTTGTGCTTGGTGTGTGTATGTGTTTTATGTGTGTGGTAGGAGCCATCCCCTGCCTTAGGTGGCACAATTTGTTGTGCTGAACCTGAAGAGGGGGAGGAGATTTAGAAGCTTAGTAAAAGGTAAAGGGACCACTGACCATTAGGTCCAGTTGTGGACGACTCTGTGGTTGCAGCGCTCATCTCGCTTTATTGGCTGAGGGAGCCGGCGTACAGCTTCCGGGTCATGTGGCCAGCATGACTAAGCCGCTTCTGGCGAACCAGGGCAGCGCACGGAAACACCGTTTACCTTCCCGCCAGAGCGGTACCTATTTATCTACTTGCACTTTGACATGCTTTCGAACTGCTAGGTTGGCAGGAGCAGGGACCGAGCAACGGGAGCTCACCCCGTCGTGGGGATTCAAACTGCCGACCTTCTGATCGGCAAGCCCTAGGCTCTGTGGTTTAACCCACAGCGCCACCCGCGTCCCAGTAAGTAAGCAGCTTACTGGAGGGCTATTTTAAAAAGTTGAGATTCTGCAGCTCAAATTCTGCTTTTGTTGTACCTATAAGTATGCAGATTACTCAAAACATGCACTTTTGCCCACATGTGTGGATAAATCAGCATGTGTTTTAAAGACAGTCTGAAATCTCTTGACTCATATGGGAGTTGAGGGGAAAAGAACAAAGACAAGCACTGTGAGTGCACTAAAGCACAAGGAAGAAAAAGCCTTATTCTTCTGCAAGAACAGCAAAAGCAAATCACTGTGGTTTCCACGGAGATGTGGAAACATGTTGGTTCAGATACCTCAATCTGCAGATTAATGGCTTGGAAGCAATTGCCCATCATTCTGAGTAAAAATTACACCTGGAAGCACTGGGAGCATTTCTCAATCTCAATCTCATACGATTATGGTCGCTTTTCAGTTTTATCCAGCACTGTCAACGCCCATCCTCAAAAGATGGTTAATTACAAAACATAGTCTTGAACCATTGTTATTTTTCCCCCAATATCTAGCATCTAAACCATTTTTGTTCACAGCAAAAACATCTGAGGGGAGTGATCTTTTCCTACCTTGATAGGAAATGTTTTGCAACCATCATTATTTACCCTCACAAATTTTCCTAAATCTAGGAAAAGGCAATGATGGTTTACAAGTTTCCCTGAGATGCTTAAGATGGTGCAGACTGCAAAAATATAAATTCCATATAGGCTGCAACCCTAACCCTACTTTCCTGAATTCCATTGAATTCAACAGAATTGCTTCTGGTATGATCTTAATTGTTAATGAGAAACAAATAATTCTCTTCTGGGACCAACATGCAGGTTTAACAGATTTAGAATTCATTTTATGATTCCTATTTTAAAGAAATTTAACTGCATTTACTCATGTTCATCTGCTGCTACCCACATCTCTTCCCTCCCTCAGTTTCTCCGTTGTTAAAACTTTGATTGCAAACTTCTTGGGAGTATGGACCTTATTAAGCACCTGTAAAGTAACCACAGTCTTGTATAAATAGTAATTTGGGAAGAGATAATTTGGCGCTACTGAAGGAATTTTTTTATTTTTGGGAAGAGAGAAATTGTAGTACCCCGACTATACAGAAATAAATACAACTGTTTTAAACGGTGGGCATGAAGAACTAACTTGATTTTATTGAGCCTTGCTCAAGTTGAAACACAGTCCATAGTGGAATTGGGGGGGGGGGGAATTGAAAGGCAAGTGAACTATTTCCTCAGAAGCTATGACTGAGTCTTAACCTGTACCCCCTGAATTCTGCAATGGTTTCTCCTCTATGTCCCATAAATATACACTGTTGGTGTTTAAAGTAGAAGAATCAAACTGACCAGCAAAGGTTCTCAAACCAGTACCTTTATGAGTGTAGTAAAGGGCTGCAAATGTCACCATAAAGAAGGTTGTGGAGTATTTGCCAGCATTAACAAGGTGGGGAAAGGCCCGCTTGGTGTCACGGTATCGGCGCAGGCACTGGACGAATCTCAACCACGCAGGAATGCACTGGACAACTGCTCGCACTCCATAGGCATAGGTGTTGCAGATCTGACCAACTGCAAAAATAAAGACAAGCTTCTAAATGCAAGGCAAAATATGTCCTGTAGTTTCCTCTTGAAATTGTATCATTTTATCCAAGGAAAGTAGCTTTGTGGTTCAAGCAATGGCCCAACTTTATTCATCTAATGCTTCTCCAGTCCAGGGCATTTCATATAAATGCGTTATCACGTGAAGTCATGGCATGGAAACTTAGCAAACAAATGAAGCAAACACACCACCAACAATTCAACCACACCACCATCCTGAACTGGACCTTAAAACCTAGCATATCAGAAGCACTTTCCTATGAACTTTAAATTCCTAATTAGGTGCTGTAGAGAAACACCATTCCCACACACCAAGTTAATGTGTGGGGTTTTTGTTTTTTTGACTGCATGCCAAATGCCTATATTTGTTATGGTTTTCCATTGAGCAAATAAGCCTAAATTTGCCTGCACATGGCCGTAAATGAAGCTCCCTTCTCATTGACATACCTGGATCTGCCAGCAATGCATCATTGGCTGCCCATTGGAGTTCAAAGCTATAGAAACAAATCATGTATTCAAGGTCCATAAGTATCATAGCCAGACTATTAAGCTGGTCGGCCAGCCAGAAATCTGCAAAGCCCACCTTATGGAAGGGGGCAGTGAACACCCGAAACTGCAAAAGAAAAAGAAAAAGTGTCATACACATTTAGTCACCACAAAACATATTTACAGAAAATGATAGCATGTTCTCTTCTATAGAAATGATCAAATTACCCAGCATTATAGGACAGATCTGTGGCAGTTTAACTATGTAAATCCTTTGTTTATTATATGTTCCTGATTGATAGAATCATTCGGCCATCATACAGTTTTTTTTGGATAAATGCAGCTGTACAGTGTTGGCAATTGGTAATAAAATTGGTAATAACATCACATATTTTTTGTAAGGTGAGTGATGTAAATAGTGAAATATTGTTGAATATCTTGCCTACAAATATACCAAATGTAGGAAACGTGTAGGAAACAATAGAAATGTTGGCTGTCAGACACTTCTTCAACCATGATGGCTGGAGGGAATTTGAACTAATAGTAAAAACAGATTTTTCTCCATCTCTGCCCATTTCCCCCTCAAGGTCTGAAATCAGCTATGCGCCTCTCAAGCTAGACCATTTCATGCTCCATTTACCTTAGATTACAACTCTTCCTGCCTGCTTAGTTATAACAACAAAACACTAAAAGGGCAACATCCAGATTATCTAGTCTTGATGCTCAGTTGTACACAACACAAACAAGCAGGGGATACAGAATAATGTTTGCATTGTTGAATATTCAGACATGTTACAATCAATACCTTGTTGATTTCCTAACAAAAGACAAATGTGTAACCAATAAGATCATCTGAAGAAGTGTGCATGCACACGAAAGCTCATACCAAAATATAAACTTAGTTGGTCTTTTAGGTGCTACTGAAGGAATTTTTTTATTTTGCTTCGACTCAGACCAACACGGCTACCTACCTGTAACAATAAGATCATCGTCATTTAGATCCCCGCCACATTTGAGCTAACTAGTATCAACAGTAGCACAGAACTCAACTCAGCAAGTGCAAATTTTCATGAAAAACACCCATTTGTGTGCATGACACACTTATTGCAGACTAAGGCTGCGTACAACCAATTGTCCACAACTTCTTAAAGCAGCAGATCTGTGTTCTACCACAGGATGTGTTTGATATCCAGATTTTGGCTTACGTTAACTCAGAATTCCACATTATGACCAAACAGTGTAGCTTGAGCTTAATTTTAGCTAACGAACAAGGATAGTGACATAAACTCAAGAGTTCCCTGAATTCAAACCAAACAGGGAACTCCAGTTTAATACACACCGGGGTTTGGGTACTAAAGCTTGAGCAGAGGAAGGGAAAGGGAAAAGTGTGCACCCAATCATAAGGAATCACTTATGCATCTACAGCTAGTCATCTGAACATGGCTTAAGTGTTAATTTTCACAGACAAAAACAGATTAGGCTGCTTTCCTAAGCGCAACTGCTTGGCAGTAAGAAACCACTGGAAAATTTAGGAAGGAGCTTCTGAATGAGGCTCTGTGAGAAGCTACTGGATATCTTTTGGTTCCGACACCTCTCACGAATTCTCATGCCAAGAGCATCAGGAGCAAATGCCCTGTCCCATTCTATGGGAAACAAGAAGATGACGCAAGAGCACGAGTGGGCTAGAAACCGCTGTGCCCATAGCAGCTGCGAGGAAAAACAGTTGCTAAAAATCCCCCCAACCTCTAGTACACATAGAACATAGTAACATATACAAATAAGCTGAGAAATTAATTGCCACGGTTGTTACGTGACCAAGGTTCAACGCTACAGCTTCAGACCTGTGAAAACACGACAGAACGGTTCTGTTTTTATTACCAAGGCAAGAGTCTGCAAGTGCAATTTCTTAACAGTCACTAGGATGTGTGACTATAGGGCCATACAAGTGCAAACAGACACGTTAAATAATTTTAAAACTATCAAAATCGCCAGCATTTTCTACTGAAGAGTTTGTACAATATTCCTCATACAAGAAGAACCATTAGCTTCAACCTGAAACTTTAATTAGCTTGATACCTGGAATTACTATTTCAATAATGATTGCAGAACTGTTATATCACAAAAGTTTTAATTTTTACTTGCAAAAGAGAATGTTATGGTATCAGCAGTGACTGCTATTCCAAGGATATCATGCCAACTTAACCTTTTGCTCATTTGCACACACAGTGAGGCCCTCAATCATGTTTAACAAGCATTTTGTGCAAGTACCCCTGTTGATAAGTAGGACAGGTGACTCTTGCCACACATGAACAACAGCACTGAGTCACTGCTGTTTTTACAGTGGAGAAATAATGTGTTATTTTATGGGTTTTGAGCATGTCTCAGCTTACCAAGAGTTTGAGAAGCCAAAAACGGGATTTGTAGTAGAAGGTTTTGGTAGGGTTTATGAGAAACAGCAACATAAATCCATACAATATAAGTGGGTTTGCCTGCATAGGAATATAGGGGTGACCATATATACATGCCAGCAGACTCAGGCACCACAATGTCCCAAGAAATCCAGCAACCTAGGCAGATGAAATAAAAACACAAACAATTCATTTGCAAAACAGCAATATATTCTCAAATCTGAACTATCTGTCCTGCACTATATTTTCATAAAGGTGACGATTCCAGATATTTTTAAGCTATAGAAAAACAAATGGTGTTTTTTTTAAATAAAAAATGTGTGCAACTCACTTTATCAAACCTCAGTTACCTGACTAGTTAAACTACACAAAGTGTATTATGTATAACTTTTAAAGCACATGAAATTATATTGTTTTGTACACAGGTAAGATTCAGATATCTAAATACTGTACCGTATTTTTATTCAAATAATAATTACCAGTAGAAATATTGCTAGACATGGAGCTGCAAGGTGCTGTTAAGCATAGCCCCATTTTTGCCACTTGGGATAACAGAAAACAGACAATTAGAACCCATAACAGAATGTTTCACTGCAAGATTCTGGCTAGTTCATTCAATTCTCCCTCTTCATACCCACTGAGTGTGCTCAGTCCTCACTGGGCTGTTATTAGGGGGTTTTCTACCTTAGATACAAGTCTGCTGGTATCCCCTTCATGTGTGTGAGTGGTGCCATCTTAGCTACACAAATAATGGCATTTGGAGAATCAAGTTCTCTATTACTGTATAACCAGCAATGTATCCCTGGTGTGCACGTTAACAGAGTCTGTAGCTGAGGGGGCTGAAAAAACAAAAGTTGGCATCGAAGGCAGGAGACCCTAATCTTACTTTATGTGCATTTCCAGTTTCATGTTTTAATATTTAAAAGAGCTATCAGTCTGCATGCAAATCAGCAAAGCATGAAGCTTTTGTATGCAACTGAGTGCTTGATTTGACCGGGAAGGAGGTAAGAGTGGGAAATTTCAGAAGCTTGACCTTTGCTGCAACCCGATATGTATTGTATGTTTTTGACAGGGAATTCAAACCAACCTCAGCTGATTGTCTGAGACTACAATGTAGGGCTGGCACTCAGCACAGATCTTCATCCAAAAATGGGGTATAAAACCCCTATACTGCAGGGGTTGTTATACAGTGGTACCTCTACCTACGAATTTAATGCGTTCCGAACGCACATTTGTAAGTCGAAAAAAATTGTAAGTCGAATCCCATAGGAATGCATTGGGAGAAAAAATTCGTAAGTAGAAGCAACCCTATCTAAAAATTCGTAAGTAGAAAAAATCCTATCTAAACTGCATCCAAGATGGTGGACGGAGCTCCGTTCGTAAGTAGAAACATTCGTAAGTAGAGGTACCACTGTATTCACATTGGGCTACAACAGCAATTGATAATGCTACAGGGTTGTTAACAAAAGAATCAGGGCCAAGGTTAATTCAGCAACCTATTCTCGCAGCAGCCAACCTTGTCACAATGAAATTCACCACAGACTACCTTGAAAAAGCATGCTTGGGATTTAAAAGCATTATCCCCTGATGCAGAAAAGAGACAATGGATTTCCTGCAGCCTCCTGCTGGATAATGTATTTTCTATTTGGATGGTAAAAGCTTTACAATTAGGGCAGTATCTGAAGAACTAAAAGTTGCCTGCATTCGTAATCAAGTTCAAGAATAATCTACCTAACTATATTCCTGACCAAGTGTCCTGTGAAAATTGACACTGGAGAGGTAATCCGTTTTGAAGATGATATATCAGTACGATCAAACAACGGCAAAGGGGATGACAACATCTACTACTAATTAGGGTGCTCCAACACCCTATTGTACTACTTACCTCAAAGAGATGTTGATGGGACAAATTACTGCGAGGGTTGAGCTCAAAGATGAGGACATGATTCACACCAGCTTGCCTCCAGCCGTATGTGTTAATCCCAAGGAGAAAGAGGAATTCTATCAGGAGAAAGCCACCTCGGTAGATTCTTATGAGTGGCCATACGTTCAATGCTTTCAGAAAAATCACACCTGTCAAGGAGAAGATTCCAATCAAGCATGTGCAGAATGGACCACTCACGGGAGACAGTCAATTTTCTGCTCCCTCGCAAAAAACCCCCACACTCCTCATCTGGACTTAAAATTTCAGTAGAAGGCTGTGCATGACACCACACCACCTAATGACTGATCAGAACCCACTGCCCAAATACTTTGCCTAAATTAGGACATCTGAAATTTTGGGCCCAGAAAACCCCCATTCTGGGATAAAGTACATTTAATGAGCATACCTGCAGAAACTTAAGCAAGTTGAAATTAACAGCTTTTGTCACACGAGACTTACAGAAGGAGGAAGCTATGGAGAAGTTTGTACAAGGCTAAAAATGGACAGATTTATTTTAGAAAATAAAGAGGGATCTACTCAAGTCAGTAGTTCCTGTTTTAAATACTATAGTTGGTTAAGATTCCCAAACAGCCTGGGCTCAAAATGTTCTTGATAAGGTCCTACAAGATTGACTCACTGGGAATGAGGCATATGCAGAAAGTGCTCATCCCCAAATGGAGAACCTATACTAACACAGCAAGGTTGAATGCATTTCTGGGGCTCATGGCCCTTTCATCACAATGTATGTGGAAGGCAGGGCACAAAGTGGAAGTGGAGCAGAGTTATCAGATGTCTACAACCAGTCAAACAAGCAATTTGCCAACTGGAGGAAAACACTTGCTTTTGAAAGGAGCTACATGTCCTGGCCTATGTAGGAAGCTTAATTGTCCTGATTGGGTCTGCTTTTCCCTGCTTGATTTGCTCCTACCCTGTTTCTCCGAAAATAGGACGTAGCCATAAAATAAGCCGTAGCAGGATTTTTAAGCATTCAAGGAATATAAGCCATGCCCCGAAAATAAGACATAGTAATAGGCGCAGCAGCTATGCCAGCTGCGGCAGGAGGAGGAAGAAGAAAATAAGACATCCCCTGAAAATAAGTCATAGTGGTTTTTTTTTTGAGGAAAAATAAATATAAGACGGTGTCTTATTTTTGGAGAAACACAGTATGTACTGTGAACATTTGCATATGTAAATGGCCCCCCAAAGATAATTTCTTTTCCTACACCTTCAGCCCCTAATCTCTGCTTCCCCTCCTCCTTTCCCCTTCTCTTTATTGCTCTTTGAGCTTCTGTAAAACCATATTTATATTCTTCCATTTCCCTTTAAAAAAATAAGAAAAATGCATAAGTGAGAGGGCTTCTAATAAATTGGATTAATTTTGTGTGATTTGGATTTCTCATGGCCAGTATCAGTTGTTCCTTGAAGCACTTTAATGTTATCTCTTCAGTTGTAAAATTAAAAAAAAACAGTGAGAAAAACTGTTCATCTGATTTTGAGATCTACCTTGCCAAGCAGCATAAAGGATGAGTTATTGAGAGACAAATGAACATTATTCCAGACATCAAAAGGATGAAGAGATAAGAACTGTTCAGAATGCTAAATACGAGCATAGTAAGCATGGTAGCAATTAAGTACAAAAAGAATTCAGCACACTAAAGAGCTTCTCTGGCACAGTTACAAAATGCTACAATCTTTTCTAGAAAGTTGAGAAACCCTATTTTACACCTAAATTGATTCCGCACCCCACCCCAGAAGGGCAAATGAAAAACTAAATCAAACAGAAGCTACATAAGATGATGCTCTAGAGCTTTTCAACAAATTACAAGTAAGTTGACAGACCTAGATGACATCTGCCCAATAATTCTGAAAGAACTCAAATGACAAATGGTTGGTTTTCTAATAAAAACAGTATAGTGTACTTAAAAATTCACCTCTGGAAAGTAATCAATGTAATCCTAATTTTTAAGGAGAGATCCACAAAATTATTGGTTGGTTAGCTAACTTAATAACTTATTGGAGTATTGGTGGAAATAATCACCCAAAATATGTAAGGAAACAAGTCTTGCTGAAGAAGAATTAGCATGACTTCTGCAAAGGGAAATCCAAGGCCGGCTCTAGGTAGAGTCCCGGTGGTGTGGGGCGCCAGGCTGGTAGGTAGGGCGCTGCGCGTCAAAGCCGCGCGGAAGCCATGCTGCGCCCTGCGAGGGCGGGGGCGCCGGAGCGATCTCCGCCCCTCAGCACCAGGGCGCGCGACCTGCTCAAGACTGCCCTGGGGAAATCCTGTCTCACAAACCTTCTCAGTTTCTTTGGGAGGATCAATCAGTATCTAACAGACATACTTGAACTTCCAAAGAGGGATTGACAGTATTCCCCACCCAAAACTCCAAGTAAACTTAACAGTCATGGAATAAGAGGAAAGCCATTATGGATCAGTCATTGGCTATAGAATAGGAAACAGAGTGGGAATGAATTGGGCAGTTTCCACAATAGGTAGAGTATTAAATGGAAACCCTCAGGAATTTGTACTGGGACTAGTATTTTTTTAACTTGTACATAAGTAAATCTGGAGTTAGGGATGTGCAGTGAAGTGACCATGTTTGCAGGCACCCATTACTCAAGGTGGTAAAAGCATATTTTATTATGAATTCCAAACTGGGCAAGTGGGCTTTAAAATACTAAATATGGCTCAATGTAAGTATTAAGCGATGCTTCTTAGGGAATAACATTTCCCAACTTCACATATCCATTGATGGAGTAAGAACTGGCAATGCCTGACCAAGAAAGAGATGCTGGACAATTTAATGAAAATGAACTGTGTGATACCTTTGGGGAAAAAATGTAAATTTATGAATTATTAGGAAAGGAACTGAAAACAAATCTCCCAGGATCATAATATCCTTATATAATTGCAGAGAGGCCAACATTATATTACAGTTTGTGCATGTACACGAAAGCTCATACCTATGACAAACTTAGTTGGTCTCTATGGTGCTACTGGAAGGAATTTCTTTTTATTTTTTGTTTTGTAAAACAGGTAAATAAATGTCGAAAAAGTTGGAAAAGTGAAGATTGTTGTGAGGATAAAAACGTATACCACCTTGAATTTCTTGCAAGAAAGGTGGAGTATACATGTAATAAACAAATAAAATAAAGTAGTAGTGCAAAAATGAGCAAGCAAAATGATCAATTGGTTGAAGAACCTTTCACTGCGAGGAAAGGTTACAATGTCTGGGGCTTTTTTGAGTAGGAAAAAAGCTGAGGGGCATAAGAGGCTGATACAATTAAGCATATTGTGAAGAAAATAATTTTTTCTCCCTCTCAAAATTTGGAGTCGTCCAATGAAACTAACTAGCAAGACATGCAGGACAGGTAGCTACTTCTCCAGAACCCAAGCAACCCCCCTCTTCCCTGCAAGATTTTTAGAAAAAAGATTTCATATTAGAGAACTGATATACATGCTCTGTTTGAGAGACTATTTATATCATTTCATATGCTACCAGGTCTGGTACCTGTAGGAAAAAGAGGATCTGGGAGCACAAATTTAACGTTCCTCCAACCCACTCCATACTTTAAATCACTGTTTCTAGAACTTAGAGAAAAGAAAACAACTTCTGAATGTAAGGATTGTTGGGCAAAGTGTGTCTAATTGCATCCCCCGCTCTGGCATCTGTTGCTCTTCATTATCCTGAATATTTATTACTTATAAAAGGTGCCCTATTACTATAATAGGCACCATGCAAAAACTGAGACCTTGCCCCATCTGTAGACTTTCAAACAATGTTAATTGGTTATGCGAAAGTATTTTACACGTGATCAAAGGCACTATTTAAAAGATAGTTAGCAATTCCAGAGTTGAGCCCCGGCATAAAAAAGTTGTTGAGCTTATTTCGGGTAAGCTCAAGTGAAAACCCTGCAGTCCCCAGATCCACCTTTAACTAGTAATCCTTGACAAAGGACTCAGGCAGACTGAGAGGGTTTCGAGGAAGAGGGGCATATGGCAATATATAACCCGGAGCGATTGGTCTTTGCAATCAATGCCTGCTTTCTCACATAAATTGTATGTGTAACTTTAAAATCATTTTTAGTATTAATGTTTGATTGTGAGGATTATGCCACTGCAAGCCTCATTTGGGATACAAACCCTTTCTGAACGCTTGAAGCAGGGGTCCCCAAACTTACCTCGCCAAGGGCCGGTGCCGCCAGCGCCTATCGTGCTGCGGGCCAGAGCGTGCGGGGGCGCGCGTCCATACACGTGTGCACACGCGATTTCCAGCGCACCTCCGGGTCACTTGAACACCGGAAATAGCTTGTGCACATGCACATGGGCCTCTTCCGGCCCGTAAGTGTGCCGGAAATGATGCTTGCGCATGCGCACAAGCTATTCCCGATGCTCCGGCGACCTGGAAGTGGGCAGCTACGCCGCGCCGGTGAGAGCGGGTGGCGGGGGTTGCCGGGGGCTGCAGAAATGAGCCTCGTGGGCCGCATCCGGCCCATGGGCCTTAGTTTGGGGAAGCCTGGCTTAAAGTTTCAACTATGCAAATTAATTCACAAATACACAGATGGTTCTAAATACATCCAGAACTAACAAGAGCTACATGATATGAAAAGATCAATGAGCGCATGTTTTACAAGGCGACTGACTAACATACAAAGGGAAAATAGAAATTTTTGATTACAAAATACAGAGGAACAAGTATGGAATGGGGTATTGAATATATTGGATTAAAACTGATTAAAAGAGATTAAAAACTGATTGTTATTTATTTACATTAAAGAGCCTGAAAACCAGGAGGTACTATACAAAAAAAAACTACGGGATGCATATTAGCATATTCAGTGAATCATTTAGATAGACATTTCAAGTCATGTTATAATGGCACTGATAAAAATGTGATACTAGGCCCAATTTGCACAAAATATGTGGAATAACGAGAATATTTTAACTTCAAGAATTTGGTGAAAAGTACCTGAAGACAAGCAATTTCCTGTGAATTTTGGAAAGCAAACTAAACTATACAGAAGACCCCCTCCCCCAAGATTTCTGTCTTTTGTCGATGTCTCTCCCCACTGTCCAACAGAGCACGATCCACAGCAATGGTTCTTAATAGTTCCTAGCAGTCCCAATAATCCTAGTAATCACAAGAACAGAAAGCTTTGCCAGAAGGTGAAGCTGCATCAAATAATAAACAACGTTCACTTATGGTGAAATTAATCACCTCATGATTAGGTCATCCAAATCCACCCGTGCAGGATGACTAACCTGAAATGATGACTGTAACGTTCAACACGATGAATATTCCACAGAATAACCCGACCCTAAAGGTAGTCCATGCTGGTGCAGGCTGCAGATACAACAGAAAGTTGGTTTAAACAAAATCATATTCTTGTCAGCTAAATTAAACTGTGTTGTTGGGTTGCTGTTTTTTTATAAAAAAAAAGATTGGAAAAATCCTGACAAAATCAATAGTATCTCAGAATTTATAACTCTAAACTCCTCTTGGTTTGGTTTGGTTTGAAGACAGATTCCATACTGTCAACTGAGCGAGAGATGAAGGATCAAGAAACACACACTCATTTGTTCAATCACTACCTATCGTTCTCTGACATAAAACAGCATAGGGACGGATCCACACAAGTGTACGAAGCTCTGATTGGTGCTGAGCAGGCACCATGTTTTATCTTTATAATGCAATGTCAGGCATCCGATGGTAGACTCCAGGCATTGTAGAAGATGAAACAAGGTGGCTCCCCAGAACTAAGCACCTACCTTGCTGGGAGGCAGGCGTGCCAACTCAAGGGGGCAGAGGTGTCTTTCGCGCCCCCATATTTGTTTGAAGGGCTCCTCCCCAATACTGAGGGGGACCGGTATAATGTTGTGGAAGGCTGAACCGGCCTGCGTGGTGTTGGGAGACACCGCGGGGACTGACGCGCCTGGCGTGAAGCCACACAGGCCTGTGCAGTGTCTCCCGGCGCTGCAGGGACCAGCGTAGACTAGCAGAAGTCTATGCAGTGTTGGAAGACGGGTGTGATGGGAGCCGCCCCCCTCCAATCTTGGGGTGTCACTGCTGGGAGGGGGTGACTGATCACTGCAGCGCTGCCAGGGGGGAAATGTTGGTGGCGTTCTGGCAAGACATTAACCCCTATGGACCCAGCCATTGCCCAAGTATGCCAGGTACTGACACCAGCCCAAATGAGCCTTTTGTCTGTGTCTTAGAATGAGTGATGTGTCAAATTAGGAGACGGCTCCATCAAGGCCTCTGGTACGCTTCATGCTGGTGGGAGTTCTCGAGCTCTTTGCTTTAACTTGTGAGCTTGCATGAAAATAAGCAGCAAGAATGCAAAACAAAATCCGTCCTTGAAACTGAAGAGCACACGAAGGTCAGATAAAAAGCTTCCAGGCTTTAAAACCACATGCAACTTTCTCTTGATTTGGGGACACTGTACTCTCCCATGATACACTAATAGCTGCATTGTCCTCTGAAGCCAAAATCAGAAATACAGAAGTGGAAATGGAAGATTTTGCCCATGCCAGTTCTTATAACTGCATATGCTCAATTCGCCCTGTTGTTGTATTATTATTATTATTATTATTATTATTATTATTATTATTATTATTATTATCTTATACCCCACTCATCTGGCCAAGCCTCCCCAGCCACTCTTAAACCCAGCTAATCTTTCATCACCTGTGCAGCTCCTAGTGGTGGGACACGTAATCGCTTCATGGCTTTCTGTCGGTCTCCATCTTCCAATTCGTTAGTCACCACTGTCTAAAGAACCAAATAAATAATCAGTCATGCCTTAATTCAAGACCTGTCCATTAAAAGATGCTTGGCAGAAGGAAAACACGCTCAATAACTCAGTTGCTATCAACGATCACAACAGCAGGACACATTTAAAGGTACCAGTTCTTCGGTTTATTCAGATATGCCACATTGTTACCATAAGCTGGTTAGCAGCATTTTGAGAAGATAGAAACACTAGCGATACCCGAGCAAATTTTGTCTGAGGACAGGCGAAACAAACAGGCCAATGTACTCTACCTCTGTTTCAGAGATGAGCTGGTTGATTTTTTTGCAGGTATAAAATGGTGCCACTTCAACGTGTGCGACTCTCCAATCTGCACCTCGGGGGGTCTCCAGGATCTTGTCATGTTTCTTGAGGATTTTACGGAATCCTGTGAAGTTTAGGTTCTAAAGATATAGAAAAATCCACCACCACATTATTTTCTTTCAATCTTTACAACATTAACTTTGATTAGAGATCAGATAACAGGAAAAGTGAATCAATCTTCTTGGAGGAGGGGGGAAAGCATTTAAATGTCACAGTTTGTACAGACTGAAGCTTGGCAAAAATAACAAATGCAGTTAAATTTAATATTCTGCCCTGTTGTAGGAAGCAAGTCTTTTCATTTATTGACATCAAAAGGAGTCTACACTCAGTAACAGAATGAAATTAAAGACCATCCAGATAATAAGCTAGGCAGAAATTGTGAAGGAGTGCCTAATTCAGATTAAATGACACATCTCTGCTACTGAAGCCATTACTGTTTATTTTGCTAATTCTTAAGAAATTAGCTTTAAAAGAAATATCCATTAATGCCCATTGGGGTTGTCATCATAAGCAAAACAGTAGTTCAAACACGGCATAGTGTACATCATGTTTTTAAATTAAAAGTAATCTTTGGCTACAACCTATATTAGGTTGCCTAATAAAATTTCTCTGGTAAATTAGAATAATCATGTTTGCCTGAAGGCCAAACCCTGTTCTCCAGAAACCCTTTAATCCAGAAGGGTTGGCCTTGGTTACCATGGGCTGTTCAACATATTACATGGAAAACAAACCAGGGTTTGCAAACAAGCATTTACTCCCAGCTCACTGAAGAGTGTCCCTGTATCATATATCAAAGGACCACAGTGCAGTGGTAGAGCATCTGCTCTGCATGTAGAACCTTTCAGGATAAATTCCTGGCACCTCCAACTGGATAAACTAACGGTATGACTCAGTAAAATGCCACTTACTCTGCTTGTTTCTACATGTCCTCTGGAATGTTTGTGTCACACAGTTCTGTTTTTGGGTGTACATCTTAATATCTTCAACATATACCCCAAAATAAGCAGAGAGTCTCATATGGCTTTTAATGGGAAAGCCACTCCAAATTTCAGGCATCCAAATATGCTCTACTGCAGAGCATGGGTATTTCTAAAAACTAGAAGGTAACTGTGGCTTTTGCCCTCTTCACTATCTGCTGCCAAATATATCAAGACTGTTTATTGAAGATTTCTTTACTTGGATTGTGGCTGAAAATTATAAACACCAGAGACTAAAAATAAGATTACATAGTGACACATCCTTGTATAGCTTATTCAATGCTTAATTAAACCTGAACCAGTTGTTTTTGTTTAATTTAGCAAAAAAAAAAAGCATGGTTTACAAATTCAGTCTTCCAAGTCAAAGGACATTTAGAACAGCTGGCATTGAGAAAAGGCAAATGCAAGACTAAATACTAAGGATATGTATATCTTGTTTAGTTCATGCTCAGGGGTGTTAGAGGCCCAGTAGTACCTCTAGTGGAGAACACATTATGTTACTTCTGGGTTAGTATGTCCACCTTTGGTCTCCACCCTGCACTCAGCTCTCAGCTGTGGCTCCTAGACGCTGTCAGCATACGATAGCAGCCACATCCTAGGAAACTGCTTCAACTGGCCAACTAAACCAGGCAAAGTTATTTGATGGTTCTCAAACTCTCAGTGAGTTATGGACTTGCCCTGCATGCAAAGACAGACTCCGATGGACTGAGCAAACGAGACCAATAATGGGTCCAACAGTCAAGAAGGCAGTTTCTGAACATGCTGTGGAGGGATGTGAGTGGCAGGTGGGGCTTGTCCATGTGGAAAGGTAGCCCATCTAGGAGAAGGAAAACTATGATCCTAAACATCTGCTGCCTTGCAGGATATCTTCGGAAGCAGGAAAGGCTAAGGAGTAAAACCTACACCAATCTGGAGTGGAGTCCCTAAAATAGTTGCATGGATTCTTGCATGCCTCCTTCTGGCAACTCCTGCAGCCAAGGTGGTGCCAGTGAAGCTGAGAGTGGGGTCTTGTTGTGTGGGCAGTCCAGGATCTCCATACACACTGCCCAGGCTTGTGCCCTGAGGAAGTCACTTTGGTGCAGCTAACACAGCAGTTTGACTTCACCTTGAGGTGCACACCATTATCTCTCAAGACAGACAGCTGTCAACAAGTTCGTGTTCTTGTAGTATCCGAAACTGAGCTGAACTGCTAAAAGGCACAAAGATGCACCACTACATAGCTTTTACACCATGGCATATTTCTCTCCCCACTCTCTTTCTGTCTGTATATGTATATATACTCTGTTGTATAAAAGTTTCATTTTAACCATGCATCCATAGATTGGTAATAATTATGCTGAAAAAATTATTCCATTTAATGCAGCCACACAAATTCAAGACCAAATTTGAAAGCAAACAAAGAACAGCAGAATACCGTGCCTATGGGAGAGGTTATAAGATTTCAGTTCAGCTGAAATGGTTTTCAATTTAATTATGCCTGGAATGATTTAATATTGGAGCTTCGTAATATGGAAAGGAAGGACAGGGATATGGGAACAGGAAGCCAATGCATTAATGATCTATATTACTGCCAATGAGAAACCTTAATTACTTTCTCTTGAAGGAACCCAGCATTTCCCTCCCTTGGGGCAGTTGTGACTTGTTTCATAAAACTAAAATGGAAGCAAAATAATGGTTTTGGCCATAGATTTCTCTGTGACAAGTAATTTTGCTTGATGTGGGAGTAATTATAGCTTTTTTACATGTCACAAAATCTGATGCTATTGTGAAACCTATTGTGAAGCTATTGTTAAATGATCATTTGTATTTGAATTCTTGCAAGTGTCTTTTTACTCCAATTGCACTCCAATTGAAATAAAGAGTTCAACAGAGAGAATATCAATCTTAAACATTTCAGAAAGAGAAGAAATGAGAGCAGACTGAGGTGGTTGTGGGAGCAGTCATAGGGCTGTTTATATAGCACCAAACCATGGTTTGGCATGCTGTCTAAGTGACTCAATTCTAAAAAGCCATTTGGTAGCCCAGGTGTTCCCCCCAGATATTGTAGGACTACAACTCCCATTATCCCTGACCATTCGCCAAACTGGCTGGGGAGTGGGAGTTCAACCATATCAAAAGGGCACCACATTGACTATCCCTGTTTCAGTGTCAGTAACAAATTCTGCTGTCTACTATCCACATTTAGATTATAAGCCACAAGGCAGGACCCCATTTTCATCTTATTTTATAAAGTCAAAGTGACAATAATAGCACTATATGTGTATTTTAGCTAGTTCGACATAGTCTTTCCAATGCCCTCTGTTCCTAATAGACATCCATAAACCCATACTGGCCAACTGCTAGTGCCCCCAACCCTCTGGCAAAAGGAGTGCCCAGTGGCACATATACCCTGGGTCCCTTAAATGCCCCAGAGAAATTATAGTGTGTGGTGACATAAGGTTGTTTCAAGGGAATTGCACAGAGAAAATATGGCTGCCCCTATTGTTTTCCATGGACATTTTGAGGTTCTGCTTTTAAAGTGCATGGCAGAAAACAAAGACAGAACACCCAGCTACCTCATCTAACAGTAAATAGTCTCCCGCCCCCAACATTCATCCCCCTCCCAATCCCTAAAAGGTTATTGATTTAATGCTTGGTGTACAATTCTCAGCCACTTACATGAAACTATGCTGATGGGGGAAGTGAATTAGATAAGGGTTGTCAATTCTCAATAGCTCCCTCCCACTTATCCTTTATTTTAAGAAACAAAGTACACCAATATCTTGTTCTAGTCTTAGGAAGGAGCCCATGGAACAGGTCACTATCACAGCACCAAGGACAGCTCCTAGTGATAAATTTGCTCCAACAAGAGTGGAATGTGAACTGAGGCCTTGTGAGCTCTGCCTCCAGTCCATCTCTCCTCCTTTTTGGGAACTAGAGTCTGTCCTGAAGACAGGCGATTTTCTTGCACTCTATGACATCTCACCTAGTACACTCCCTGCACCACTGGACTAAAAAAGGTAGCATGGGAGATGCTTGGAAGGCACTCATAAGGGTCCTGGCTTTGGTTCTATGGGCCCTGATGCTGTGGTAGCTGGGTCAGTAAACTCCTGCCTGCCAGCTTTGTTTTCAGTGGTCCCCTGATCATCAGGATCCAGTTCAGAGTCAGGAAATCTGTCTGGCTCCTTAGTAGTTGACAATATAGCCTCAAACTCTGTCCTGATTAACAGGGCCATGACAATCAACTCAAGTCTAGGACATGCTTGAGTGCTTGCAATGGCTTCTACCCCAGTAATATATTGGAGTGTGTGCCCATTATTTATTCCACATTGCTGAAGGGCTGTCATTGATTCTTAAGGGGAAAGTAAATCACTGTGGATATCAAATTTGCTTATCCCAACTTTGGATGCTATAGCCACTAATAATGGGGACCCCATGGGAGAATAATGCCTATCTGCCATCTTGTGAAAGCAATCCCAGGCTTGCAAGGAACAGAGCAGTTCATTTTTCATGCTCCCCACCAATACCACTGCAAATGTGCTGTCCACTGTTCCTTCTCAGACTGCATTGAATTTGTAAGAGAAGATAGGACCAACAAGACAAGCACAGCACTGAAGTGCAACTCCTTATACCGGATGGGTTATTACTGCTTCAGTAACAACATGCCTTGGAGATATTGCAGTTTCAGTTCCATACCACTGCAGTAAAGTGAATTTTGAGTCACGCAATATTTTTTTGTTTCCAATTGCATACAAAAGTTATGTTTTCACTATTCTGTAGTGTAGTCTATTAAGCCAGCCCCCCACCCCTGGCTGCAGGGCGGGAGGGGGGAAACTCAGCTCCAGCGCTAGCCAGCTCCACTCCCATAGCCAGACAAGGGGTGGCAGTGGTGGGGACCTCCTTCCCCTGCCTGCAGCTGCACCCACATTCTCAACATGAGGTATGACTGTATTTCCTCAAATAAGTGCCCCCTCAATGTGGGATAATGAGCTGACCTCATACCTAACAGGAGAAGGGGGAACTTGGCTGAGGTATGTGGCACAGAAAAGAACCTAGGTTATCTCAATCACCCTGTTTTCAAAAAGCACAAATGAGCACCCAGTTTCCGATTTCCCATGCAAAATTATAAGGCCAATGCCATAGTTCTATTTCTCTGGACTGAGATTCAAACCTTTGTACCATTTCCCTTTTAAGTGTTCTCTCTCTGAACTACTGGACCGCTCACAGGGACCTTGTTATGCTAAGTTATATTCTTCCTTGTCCAACTGGCTTCCTTCCCTCTTCCTTGCACAATGTTTGCTCCAGTCACAAAGACAATACAAAATGTACTGTACTGCAACAATGCCTGTGTTGACGCTTTGGTGCCGCAGAAGAACTAACTGTTCTACTGGGGTGGGGTTGTCATCTCTCTTTCTTCATGCAAGTCTCCTACCCACCAGGCTATGAAGTAGGCTGACTGCTCTGATTAGAATGAAAATCCTTCCTTTCCTGCCTGACCAAGGCTTTTTTAAATGTCCATGGCCAAAAATGTTCTGCCCAGATGGCTGCTGGCAGCATTTTGTGTGGCAGGGATTCAAATCCATACCCGAGAGGAGCACTTGAGATTATGACTACAGGTGTCAAAGTCACAGTCCACCTACTTATCAGGCTACAGAATGCCTGTGATTGAGAAATGCAGTGGGCTTCTCCTGGCAACATACAAGAGGGGGATTGACGCCACAACTCTGTGATACAGGACACGCTTTGAATGCAGATGGAAAATCCCACATCTCCAATTAAAAAGCACAGGCAGAAAGTCATCTGCCTGAGACCTTGGAAAGTTGCTCCAACCTAAGAAACTGAGCTAGCTATTTCAGCAGTTTGACGCAGTGGTCTGGTTCACATACCACATTAAACCAAAGTTTAAAACTCTAAAGCTCCTGTTGCACTTTTTCTAGCTTCTGCTGCTGTCACACCAAGGACAAAACAAGCTAGATTGTGGCTTGCTGTGCCATCTGAAAAGGTTCAGACAACAAAAGTGGTCGAACTCTGGCTTGTTTCATCTATGGTGCAGCATAAATGCGGAAAGAGCACCTTGAGAACTCTTGGCGTCACCCATTGCAAAGATCTGGCTTCATCACTAAAACTATTTGGTTGGAAAGACTAGACAATAAGATCACAATGCTTTAAGGAGCACAGGTGATACCTGATAGTTCTGCAGTAGGATGAGGCTGAGGTAGAACTCACTAAAGGCCAGCTTCAGGTCTCTGATGTTCCTGTGCTGAACACGCTCCTCATGGGACAGGTGGAAGACTGGCATTTTACGTTGCCGCAGAGTGGTGAGACCAAGGTTTTCTCTCTGTGCATCCAAAGTAGACTGCAGTTCATTCTGTAGTGTAGCAAACCTGCGCTGAGCTTCAGCAAGCTTCTCTTTAGAAGGAAAGAAGAAAGCAACAGAGTGTGATCATACAATATTACAAATGAGTACTCAGTCAAATTTGTCAGAATATTTTCTTGGGAACTCTGTATGAACATATGCACATTATGTTGTATTTTTCTAACTGTCCTGACAGGAAACAAGAGTTTAACATCAACACCTATAGCTAAAAACTGGAGCTTTCAACCAATGAAAAATGGGGAGGCGGTAAAACACCCATGCTTTTTATGTTTTGTTTATTACTGCTTTGATGGTGTGCTGTTGTTGTTCTTGTTTTAAAAAAGACAAAAAAAAATCTGTAGGCTTCTTCCCTAGCCAATCAGTGTAGATGGTATGCCATCCCACAGTCAATTTGAGTTGTCTATAAAATTCCAAACTCAAATCAAGAGTTATGGAAATGCTTCCAATATTCCCTGAGAATGGAGAACATTTTCACCCTGTTTGCAGGCCTCCAGAACAAAAACACTGGTTTTGAACATGAAACCAGTTCACTCAACATGAGGGGAAATTCATGACCTGCACTCCCTATTTTGGCTCATACTATTACAAATTGTGAATGTATACTGGAAAAGTTTCAGCCTTTCTATGTATTCTCTGAACTCAACTTAAACCTCTGTCTGATCATTTGTGTTGGAAGCAGGCTGCTTTTAGATTCTACAAATGACTGGTGCTGCTCTGTGAAGGAATTATAGTTACATTTTATTATTCATCATTCTAAAGTACACTGCGGGTGGGGGAGACACTGGAGGGACCAGAGGTCTCCCTCTGCCCAGCACAAAATATTTCTGCCAGCCTCTGCCCATAAGCATGGAGCTCTTTCTGTCTGCCAAAAGTGAGGGCAGAAGTACTGCCAGTGGGATTGGCAACAACAGTAGTCTGGAGAGTCACAAAACAGGGCATATTCCAAGGGTGAGGGCAGGCTGAACTGGTCTGGGATCCATTGGATCCCAAGCCAGCCCCACTGCCATCACTTGATGCCATCTGGCCCAATTTCTACAGCCTATACCCCCAAACCTTTTCACCAGAGCCAGCAAAGCAGTGTGGCTGGGGGAGGGCTAGTAGTTGCATTGCCCAATTACACTCTGTTGCTGTCCAGTTGGGCTTTGTTTGGTCCATACCCATCTTTAAGGGTGGCTCAAAATATTGGTCCAAATGGCAATTGTATATCCCTAGGAGGTTCCTTGTATTTCACTATTATTATTATTATTATTATTATTATTATTATTATTATTATTATTAAAATTTGTATGCCACCTACCCGCAGAGCTCAGGAGAGTTCACAACATAAAATTACAATATAAAATACACAATACTTCAGACTTTTGATTCTTCATCATAAAAGGTTGGAAAACCAGAACGAACATGATCACTGAACTAGTAATACTTCATTGGGAGCTACAATTTCTACTTACGATCTAGTCCCTGGACTAATTCAAGAGTCCCGGGCTGCTTTGGGAGGAGGGCAGGGTACACATTTAATAAGTGATAATCAAAATGTTTGTTCTCAGTGCCTATGCTGCTCAGAAAAGAAATCTGGAATCCAAAGCAAGCTTAAAGCAAGCTTAAGATCTGCTTTTTATTAGTACATGTTATGACACTTGCTGGCTGTACTATTAAAAGGGAAGCCTCTTTGGCTAAAACACAGGAGAAGCAATACCTTCTAGGACACTTTCCAGATTCTGCCACTGTCAGTCACATTCCCAGACTGCCCGAAACTTTCTGACCTGACAAATGAACTTCTATTACTGTGAATCTGTAAGGCTACAGCACCCCCTCTTCCGCAAGCTTTGCTAACTTATTCAAGTTGTGGGGGGTGGGGGTGGGCAGTGAATGTGGTTCCTCTGTAGTGAGGAGAAAGTATTTTGCATATGTTCAGATGTAAAGATAAAGGGACCCCTGACCATTAGGTCCAGTCACGGACGACTCTGGGGTTGCGGCGCTCATCTCGCGTCATTGGCCGAGGGAGCCGGCGTACAGCTTCTGGGTCATGTGGCCAGCATGACAAAGCCGCTTCTGGCGAACCAGAGCAGCGCACGGAAACGCCATTTACCTTCCCGCTGTAGCAGTATCTATTTATCTACTTGCACTTTGATGTGCTTTCGAACTGCTAGGTTGGCAGGAATAGGGACCGAGCAACGGGAGTTCACCCCATCACGGAGATTCGAACCGCCAACTTTCTGATCGGCAAGCCCTAGGCTCTGTGGTTTAGACCACAGTGCCACCCGCGTCCCAGTGTTCAGATGTACTCATGTCTTAATTATTGCTTTGGATTTTCCGTGTTAGACCAGGCTGAGCACTAGCTGTATGACATAGGGTCTCATCCTATCTGAGTTTAGCACTATGGGGCTCACATACTCCTCCCCCACCCCCCAGTGTAGCCCATGAGGAGGTTGGAAGCTTTTGCTTAAAAAAACTTCCTTGTTATATCCAAACTTGGAAGCTTTTGCTTAAAAAAACTTCCTTGTTATATCCAAACTTGGGGGAAGGTGGCTTATCTCAAAGAAGCTTGGATCTATGCATCCTGCTTATTTACTAACCAAGTTTTCCCAACTTCAGATAGATGTTCTCGACTGTTTCCAGTGGGGTAAGGTAAGTTTCTGTAGTGGCTTCACAAGGAACCTGTAACACCCTGACATGATAACAGTGTGGGGGAAATGGAAAGAGAGAGGTTTTTTCTCTATAATAATGAATAAATAATAAATTTTTATTTGTACCCCGCCCTCCCCAGCCAGAGTACACATATTAATTAAAACATGGGGTCATCCACTGAAGATAAATACTGGTCACCATGCCATATTATTTTAACCAGCTGAACCCATAAGAAAAGATGGGCTTCATCTTAGACCTGAATCTGCAAATCCCCCAGCTAGGGAGATAAGAGAGGGAAGATGTCAGACAGGAATAAGTGTTTTGTTTTAAAGAAGTGGAAATTCCACAAAGCTCCTGGTGAACCTTATTTCCTACTTAAAAGACCAGCTGATTCTGGGAAACCAGTCACATTGACACATATTACACCTCTGCTAAAAGTTCTGCACTGGTTGCCTATCAGCCACTGAGCCAACATCAAGCTTCCGCTGTTGACATTTAAACCCTGAAACTTTCACATATAGCTCAATGTTATCCTCTTACCTGAATAAAATGTGTTGATTTTGGCAAGTTCCTTTTCACAGGTTTGAAAGAATTTCTCTTCAAACTTGGCAAAATACCTTTTTACAGTGTCTTCATCTGTGACTGGTGGGAGGAGATACAAAAATAAATTTAAATAAATATTTTTGTAAAGAACTCATAGCACAGAAATTGATGAAATGTTCCATCTTACTCTTTCAAACTTGTAACTGTGAAAATATTTCTCTGATGGAAAAGTTATATGTGAACTAGCAAAACTGTCACGAAGGCCTTGGACTTGAAGGAGTATTATTATTTATTTATTATTATCATTTATTGGAATTTATATACCGCCCTATCCCCAGAGGTCTCAGGCGGTTCACAGAAAAGATCAACATAAAAGCCACAATATATATAATCAAAATAAAAACAACCCAATAATACCCTGCTCTTTTTAGTTTAGAAACTAAGAGAAAACAAAAAGGTAAACTAGTTGAGCCCATGACATACTGTAATGGTGTGTGTAGCTTCCTTACGGGTAAGCGGCTCCAAACCCGGTGCTTGGTTTTTACAGGGTTTTATTATATACATACGTAAAAGACAGAGCATCAAAAGGGATGACTTTACTAATCTGATTCAGAATCCGGAAGCGCCAGCATAACCCCTGGGGCACCCAGAACCTCCTCCATTGGTCCCTCCTCTGCTGGGGTGAGGGTGCTGGGTGAGCACCCTCTCCACTAAAGATAAAGGGACCCCTGACCATTAGGTCCAGTCATGACCGACTCTGGGGTTGCGGCGCTCATCTCGCGTTATTGGCCGAGGGAGCCGGCATGCAGCTTCCAGGTCATGTGGCCAGCATGACTAAGCTGCTTCTGGCGAACCAGAGCAGCACATGGAAACACTGTTTACCTTCCTGCCGGAGCGGTACCTATTTATCTACTTGCACTTTGACATGCTTTCAAACTGCTAGATGGGCAGGAGCTGCAACCGAGCAACGGGAGCTCATCCCGTCGCGGGGACTCGAACCGCCGACCTTCTGATCGGCAAGCCCTAGGCTCTGTGGTTTAACCCACAGTGCCACCCGCGTCCTCACCCTCTCCACTAGAGCTGGTCAGTTGAGGGGCCGTCACTGTGGCTCTTGGAGCCTCCTCCTCTCGAGTACTTAGGTCCACCCTCTGCAACTCTTTCTCTGGAGCTCCCATCTCCACAACGTCCCTAAGGGTTTGCAACTCCTCCTGAGCCTCAGTCCCACCTTCTGGAGGAAGCTACCAGGCGCTAGGTACTGGGGCTCTGGCAGCATCCAAGAGCCCTCACTCTGACCCACCAGGCTCTGACCCTTGGTGGTTCCCTGACACATACACAACTGGACTTATAATGAAGCATGCACACACTCTTTACCATCTCCAATGGTAAGAGAAAGGCAACCATATAATTCCCCCCCAAAGAGGGTAGAGAGAATACTTAAGAAAGTTTAAAGTTGAAGTACAGTAAGATAATTTCTGGTTACCCTTTATAATTCCTCCCTGACATTTAAAAACTGAACAATGGAATGTGTCACATAGACATGTTGTTGAACCAGAAGATTTATAAAGCAAATGAAAACAGTTTCTGTGAGGAAGGATTAGATTAAAAAAAAACCCCACCACTTCCTCATTGTAAGGGCCTAACGTCTTTTACAGAGCTTGATTTTACAAGATATGTTCTGTTCACAAACTAATATGAACATTTGAGGGTTCTTCTAAGAAAACTCCAACAAATGTCTTTAAAAGTCAATTAAGTCTTTCCTTTATCGTCAATATTACAAAAGCATAGCAAGAAGAGAGAAACGTTGAACATCCTTAAGCGCAAGAGAGAAATTTCCCATTGTGGAGAAGCAAAATCACATGACGACTGCAAAAGGCAGCATGAAAACATTTGCAGAAACTACAGCAAGTCCTGTTCCTCTTAAACCAGTATGCAGGATGTGTGCATGGGTAGAATAGAACAGAATGAGGTGCACCAGGGCCTGGTGAAGAGGATTTCAATTTACACACCTGCAGACCTAAAACTGTACTATGATAGCGAAGAACATTTGATTAGGGAGATGCAAGTTCAAATTCCATGGCTGAGCAGGGCTCAAGACTTACAGGTTTACATGGTGTCAAGGATTCATTTTTTCAAATAGTTGAGACAAATAAGGGTCAGTTAGGCCCTACAGAGTCAGTTTAGACTAAGGTTACCAGATTTTTTTCAATGAATCTGGGGACACTTTTCAACTTCAATGGATTTTGTCAGGGGACTGATTTGTAAATCCAGGGACTGTCCCTGGGAAATGGGGACGTCTGGTAACTTTAGTTTAGACCCAACGCCAGCCATAGTTTAATAATTGTGTATTGTGGGGTCCTGTGTTCCCTCAGAGATACTATGTCTGACCCTTACCAACGGTGACCAAAGAAGCTCCTAAGCTACCTTTTGGAAACTAAATTACTGTACACCATCATTAGGTGATCTCTATGAAAGGTTACATTTTCAATCAAGCCTCCCTTTTGTGCTGGATATTAACAGCAAGCAATTAGCTTTGCTTGAAGTATGACAATGTCTACCTGAGTATTTATTTCCTCCTGCTCACACCATTTTGTTGTGGGGCCTCACTTGCATACATTAAGAGTGAACTCATTCTTTAGCATCTATATAGCCAAAATGGCACTATCCATGCAGGGAGGCCTGGTGGAGTCCCAAGCCGTACAAAGAATCTTTAAGGAAGGGGTCCTGAAAGCGAGTGGGGGGCTGGACCAGCAGAATGAGAAATGAGCCATCTGACGAGTTCCTGGCTAAAGCAATATACGAAGTCCAAAGCTCATTCTTAGACACTACACAGAATGTGGTATAGTGGTACCTCGGGTTACAAAAGCTTCAGGTTACAGACTCCGCTAACCCAGAAATAGTACCTCAGGTTAAAAACTCTGCTTCAGGATGAGAACAGAAATCGTGCTTTGGCGGCGCGGCGGCAGCAGGAGGCCCCATTAGCCAAAGTGGTGCTTCAGGTTAAGAACAGTTTCAGGTTAAGAACGGACCTCTGGAACGAATTAAGTTCTTAACCAGAGGTACCACTGTACATACGATTTATGCAAAAGCATAAAGGTATTTGACAGACAAAAGTAAACCTTGAACACAAAGCAGAGCTTTAATTTTATACAAAGATTTCCTCCGCATTCATATGCAGTAAACATCTAAATGGAGCAGGGCCATATTAAAGCTGACCTGCACAAACACTTTTCATAACCCTTACTTTCTAATCTGTTTTCACGCAGATGCCTATTTACTGGCTTTCAACGGGAGTGTAAGCAATACAACCTGCCATCAAAAGGTTTTCCTTTGCTCCCTTGGCAGCTCAATAATTTAACTGTGCTGGAGTAGTGCTGCTCAAGGCTACTGTGCATTTATTTTGTTCAAAGCCAACCAGGACAAGGATACAAAAGCCTTTCTAGGGTGCCAAAAAGTTGGCCCTCAGTTAAGCAGCTCCATGACAAATGTAGTTTTCAAAAGGTACCTAGTTGGTTTCCAAAAGAACGCCCTTTCCTTTGGAGTTTTTTTTAATTCAAATCTTTATAGAGTGCTTGCCCATGGATAGGGCACCTAAGGAAAATCAAATCAATCAACATTGCGGGCTTGCTGCTATCTCCCAGAGATTGCTATCTGGAAGCTGATTTAGTTTGATAGATTAGAAAAGAACAAAATGCTTATGCAACAGAAGCTGGAGAGATGTGCCTGATTGGCATTTTATGTTGCTTTGATTCATTTAATGTACCTATTTTATTTTTATTGTATATTTATTTTGTAATAGGAAGTGTTTTTATTTGCTAATGCTTTGCGGTTGTGAAATGCTCAGTCTGGTAGCATACAAATACTGAAACAAAAAATACACACATGCCCAAAAATCCATCCCTTGCTGCAAAGGCTGACATAGTTTTAAGCTCCTTTCTTACAACATGCAGATTGCAACAGCCCATAGCAGGTTACATGGCTCATTCTTGAGTAGCATGAGGCGCATTATGTAGGAATAGTCTGTGCATTATGACCATGCTACAACCACTCCAAAACCTGCAGCACACCAATGTGGGAGTCATTTAGAAAACTGGTCTCTAAGTGAGTTAAGAGATCATTGTGGGAAAATTTCAGATTGACTATACAATTTGTCACTAATAGAAGAAGAGAAGAAATTAAGTAAAGAGGAAAGGAGGAGAGAGAAAGGGGAGGGGAGGAAACTTAAAACAGAACTAAAAAAACACAATACTGTATACACCAATAACCAAACTAGGTCTCACGGCTAACTAGAGCAACTAATTTTTTTTAACTAAATATACTTAATTCAGCTGCTATGCAAAATTTGTATTACAGTACATTGTATTTCATTATTCAACTGAAAGAAAAATGTATTGCAACCTGGGGAAAATGTATTGGTCCTCTATCACATATAGGTCCAGTGCCTATGCAGAGAAATGTTCAGAACTTTCTAAAGTCTACAAATTACCACTCCCCTCACATGCATCATAGTACCTCATGTGAATGCTACAGGGAAAGGTTCTGTTCTGTTCTCCTTTGACTGCCTTGGCAGAAACTTGGGAAAATCAAGTCCCATTCTCCAGTGATCTTAGTCTATGTGACAGGATGAAATGCTTCCCATATTTGATGAGTAATGCTGGATTGGATTTTTGGTAAGGCCTGAACCCCAAAAGATGGAAAATAGGTGGTAGAAATGCAATAGTAATAGAGTTTTGTGCATAAATACAATTACGGGTGATGTGGGTGGCGCTGTGGGTTAAACCACTGAGCCTAAGGCTTGCCAATCAGAAGGCCGGCGGTTCGAATCCCCGCGACAGGGTGAGCTCCCGTTGCCCAGTCCCAGCTCCTGCCAACCTAGCAGTTCAAAAGCACGTAAAAGTGCAAGTAGATAATTAGGTACTGCTACAGCGGGAAGGTAAACGGCGTTTCCGTGTGCTGCTTTGGTTCACCAGAAGTGGCTTTGCCTTGCTGGCCACATGACCCGGAAGCTGTACACCGGCTCCCTCGGCCAATAACGCGAGATGAGCGCCACAACCCCAGAGTCGGTCACGACTGGACCTAATGGTCAGGGGCATAGCTGTCAAGTTATCCCTTTTTTAAAGGGAAATTCCCTTATGCTAAATAAGCTTCCTCGCAAGAAAAGGGAATTTTAAACATTGTACCCAGGACACAAGTCCAGACTTGTAACCAGGTGAAGCAATCTTCCTAAAGCAGCTGCGGCAGGGCAAAATACAAGACTATAACAGAGCACTGTGTGGTCACCCACATTCTATTACAGTAAACTCTGAGCAGACATACCGTTTCATCCAGCCTTCAATCAGGCACAAGGCACTGTCAACTGATCAATGCCACCCAAAGGATGCAGAAATGAATAATCTGGGCATATGCATCCCACAAATCAGCTTTGAGTCACTTGTACCTCTTGGAGAGTCTTCTCTATGAGACAGCAGTTGTTGCTGTTGGTGGCACCCATCTCTCTCGAGAGACCACAGAGTGCACTCCAAGGACGATGGCAAACCACTGCATTAGCAACACCGAAGTGACCTCCCTGGGTCGCAAGCCTGGGCAGTGTATATGGAGATCCTGGGCTGCCCAGACAATACCTGCCTCTAGGCCTCACTGACGTGGTCCAAAGAAAAAGCAGAGCAATACATTTGGCACCAACTTGGCTTCAAGAGTTGCTGGAAGGAGGCGTAAAAGGTGCCATCCAACTGTCTTAAGGACCCCACTCTGGATTTGTGACTGGTTTAATCTTTAGCCTTTCCCTCCTCTGAAAATCTCCCTCAAGGCAACCAAGGTTTAGGATTAGAGTTTTCCTTCTCCTACCTTCCCAGGTTGACAAGTTCCACCTGCCCCACACTTCCCTCTACAGCACAGGCAGAATCTTGTGAGAAAGCTGTGTGTGCAGATTTGCTGTGGCCTAAGTTCCTTATTCATTTCTACATATTTAGGCTATTGTTGGCACTGAGGTCATCATGCTTGACAGTGCTGTACCCAAACAAAAACACTGGGCTAGATGCAATAGTATACCAACTCAGAACACCATTCTGGGGTGTGGGTGACCATACAAAGCTTTCTGGGTCAGAAATTCCTTGTGCGGTGCTACCTTAAGCAGATTGCTTCATCATGATGCATGGCATGACTTGCACTGGGTAATATCTATGTAAATTGGTTAAACACAACACCGTGTGATTGCTGCAGGTAAATCAACTATTTTTTGTTACTTGGGGTCAGATCTTGACAAAAATCACATTCAGTGTTATTCATATAAAGTAAAAAATTCACCCTTTGGTGAATTTTTGTCCTTAATTTCTGTTTCTATTATTTTTGTTCAGGAAGCAAAAGGCTGCAAAAGACTAAATTCAAGTAATGTTGAGGGCACAGAAGTAAATGGCAAGTACAGACTGACATGACAGCTGTCTCCTTTCTAGGAAATGTGCACTAAGTAGCCTTGTGTCTGCTGCCAAAAATTCACAAAGCAGGTGCATTGCAATAGATCACATTTGAAAATATGTCTCTGGGAGCAAGTTCTATTAGCTTCCAGTGCCATACCTTCTGAGATTTAATGTATGTTTTCAACATCTCTCTGCTACATTTGTGCACCACTTGTTGCCAGGCCTCAGTTTCTAAAAAGCCATTAAGGATCTTCCACCACCGCAGGAGATTATGCTCCTTCCCAAAACCTATTAGAAGCTGCCATTCTGCAATTGGGATAAACATTTTTTGGGGACATGAACTGTCAAGTCATATTGTTACAGACCCCAAAGTAGGCTGTAAACAGCTTTGAACTCCAGCATGTTTAAAAGGATACTGAAGAAAAACAACTGAAAAGCTTTGTCCATGCCAAAAGGCCTTTAAGGGAGCACAAAATCTTGAACTTCTGCCAAATTCATTCCTCTGCTTTCAGACTAGGTGGCCCAGATTTCACATTTCATTTCAACCTTCTTATACCGAATTTTGTACTTTGAGTCAGTTTTAAACCTCCCTATTCACACCCTCAGGATGCGGGTGGCGCTGTGGGTTATATCACAGAGCCTTGGGCTTGCCAATCACAAGGTCGGCGGTTTGAATCCCCACAATGGGGTGAGCTCCCATTGCTTGGTCCCTGCTCCTGCCAACCTAGCAGTTTGAAAGCATGTCAAAGTGCAAGTAGATAAATAGGTACCACTCCGGCGGGAAGGTAAACGGCCTTTCTGTGCACAGCTCTGGTTTGCCAGAAGCGGCTTTGTCATGCTGGCCACATGACCTGGAAGCTGTATGCCGGCTCCCTCAGCCAATAAAGTGAGATGAGCGCCGCACCCCAGAGTCGGTCACAACTGGACCTAATGGTCAGGGGTCCCTTTAACTTTTTTATTCACACCCTCAGTGAAGAATAATCACATGGCTGGCATGCACAGCATTAGCACAATCTGCCATTAATTCAATTTTGCTATTTCGTTATTTACAATGAAATCCCAGTGTAGGGCAGTGATCTCGAAACTTTTTGAGCACATCTGCAAACTATTGAAATTGTTGTGGGCACCATGCAAACCACAACCAAGCAAGGTATTACTGAAATCTGGACATGCCCTTTACACCTAGTTTGGAGTTCTCCGTTGTTATAAGAGGATGGGGAGGGGGAAATCACTGGAGTATTGAAAAGGGATTGTGCCAAGCTATACAAAAGCTGTTATAGAACCTTAAGAACTGCTAGATAAAAACATTTTGATACAGGGATAATAAACTGTCTGTAGGAATTCTCAAATGTTGTTATAGTCACTGTTGCTATATATCACTGCTGTGATAACCCATGAGTGCAGAAGAAACACAAAGTACTGGGCAACTTGTATTTTACTTAACTCAGATGGCTGAAACAATTTCATAACCTCTACATAACTATAGAAATGGGTCTCTTGTGCCTGAAGAAATGCATTTTTAAAAAAATGAAAGAAAAGGTATTGGCGGTATTGGTTGCCAAGAACCTGACTTTACTCTGGACATAGCAAGAAAGCACTCTTATAGGAGCATCAGTTTGAATATATGTAAATGCTTAATCAGCCACCAGAAACGTTGCCACATTTAACATAAGCATAAAGCTTTATTTGGTCACCAGTGATCTGATTAAGTACCCTGGGCTCTCACTTGTGGGGTGCCTCAGGGTTCTGTCCTCTCCCCCATGCTTTTAAACATCTACATGCAGCCGCTGGGAGAGATCAACAGGGGGTTTGGGCTGGGTGTTCATCAGTATGCGGATGATACCCAGCTCTACCTCTCTTTCAAATCAGAACCAGTGAAGGCGGTGAAGGTCCTGTGTGAGTGTCTGGAGGCGGCTGGAGGATGGATGGCGGCTAACAGATTGAGGTTGAATCCTGACAAGACAGAAGTACTGTTTGTGGGGGACAGGAGGCAGGCAGGTATAGAGGATTCCCTGGTCCTGACTGGGGTAACTGTACCCCTGAAGGACCAGGTGCGCAGCCTGGGAGTCATTTTGGACTCACAGCTGTCCATGGAGGCACAGGTCAATTCTGTGTCCAGGGCAGCTGTTTATCAGCTCCATCTGGTACGCAGGCTGAGTCCCTACCTGCCCGCGGACTGTCTCGCCAGAGTGGTGCATGCTCTAGTTATCTCTCGCTTGGACTACTGCAATGCGCTCTACGTGGGGCTACCTTTGAAGGTGACCCGGAAACTACAACTAACCCAGAATGCGGCTGCTAGACTGGTGACTGGGAGCGGCCGCAGAGACCACATAACACCGGTCCTGAAAGACCTACATTGGCTCCCAGTACGTTTCCGAGCACAATTCAAAGTGTTGGTGTTGACCTTTAAAGCCCTAAACGGCCTCGGTCCAGTATACCTAAAGGAGCGTCTCCACCCCCATCGTTCTGCCCGGACACTGAGGTCCAGCGCCGAGGGCCTTCTGGCGGTTCCCTCGCTACGAGAAGCCAAGTTACAGGGAACCAGGCAGAGGGCCTTCTCGGCAGTGGCACCCACCCTGTGGAATGCCCACCCACCAGAGGTCAAAGAGAACAACAATTACCAGACCTTTAGAAGGCATCTCAAGGCAGCCCTGTTTAGGGAAACTTTTAATGTTTGATGGATTTCTGTATTTTAATGTTTTGTTGGAAGCCGCCCAGAGTGGCTGGGGGAACCCGGCCAGATGGGCGGGGTATAAATAATAAATTATTATTATTATTATTATTATTATTATTATTATTAATATCCCCTAAGAAAGAGCCACTGCCTCTTCCCACATGGATCACCTGAGTTTGTTATGAATGTTTCAGGAAACCCCTGTAACTGAAGCAGGAGCCCTGTATTATTATATCTGCTGGTAAAGGTAAAGGTAAAGGGACCCCTGACCATTAGGTCCAGTCGTGACCGACTCTGGGGTTGCGCGCTCATCTCGCATTATTGGCTGAGGGAGCCGGCGTATAGCTTCCAGGTCATGTGGCCAGCATGACAAAGCCACTTCTGGCAAACCAGAGCAGCACATGGAAACTCCGTTTACCTTCCCGCCGGAGCGGTACCTATTTATCTACTTGCACTTTGACGTGCTTTCGAACTGCTAGGTTGGCAGGAGCTGGGACCAAGCAACAGGAGCTCACCCCGTCACAGGGATTCGAACCGCTGACCTTCTGATCAGCAAGCCCTAGGCTCAGTGGTTTAACCCACAGCACCACCTGGGTCCCCTATATATCTGCTGGTACCTGTCCTCTAAGCTTGTCTCAGAGGCCACCTCCCTTCAGTAAGCGATGTTCTTTAACTGCATGCATAAGTGAAAAAGTACTTTCCTTTGTCTGTCCTGAATCTTCCAGCATTCAGCTTCATTGGATGACCCCAAGTTCTTCCCTCTCTCAAAATATTCTCATTCTGGGATATCAAATGAAGCTGAATATTGGAAAATTTGGAACAGACGAAAGAACGTTCTTTAAACTAAAAATCCTCAAAGATTGCAACCTTTCCTCACAGGGGAATTGCTCCAATCCCTTGATCATTTTGGTTTCCTTTCTTCTGAACCTTTTCCAGCTCTACAAGGTCAGGTGACCAGTATTATACACAGTATTCCAAGTGCTGCTGGCATTTTTATTTTCAAAAAAGGGATTTTTATTATTATTAAAAAATCAGTCTTGGATTCCACCTCACTGCTTTAATGTTGCAGAGCTGTGACATTCCAGACTGATGTCATCAACCTCATGTCACATTTTTTAAAAATGAAAAAAATCAAGAAGCCTAGTACAGTGGTACCTCTAGTTGTGGACACAATCCATTCCGGGGTGGTTCACACCCCAAAAAGTCTGCAACTAGAGTGGCACTTCTGCGCAAGCATGAAGCGCGATAGAGCGCTTCTGTGGATGTGCAAAGCGCACAGAACGCTTCTGTGTGTGTGGCGAAACCCAGAAGTATACACTTCCGGGTTTGCTGCGTTCGCAAGCCGAAAAGACGCAACATGAACCTGACACAACACGAGGTATGACTGTATTGAGTACATTATTGTTGAGGGCTAATTCTTGGTTGAATATGGTACATCATTTATAGCCTGGCTTCAGAAAAAAGCTAGACCAAGGTACAGTGGGGAAACATTTTGCACAATTGCTAGCTGGTTGCTTTCCTCCTTTTTCATGGCATATGTGTTATTGGATGTTCAATAGAGCAAAACAGGGACTGCATCCCCTACCTTGTTTCATCTATTTTTGATTTCTAGCCCATAACATTTGGGTTTAGTGAAGAACAGCCACATGACCTTGTGTGTAAGGCATTCAGCGTTATGAGGTAAGGTGGACAGTTTTGGGTAATATTGTGTCTTGGCACTGCCTCCCAGGATTCAAGCAGTTTTATTATGAGACACACAAAAGGTAATGATGCATTCTCGTGTTCACTGCTTAGCTTCTTGCAGCCCTTTATTGCATGTGACGTTACTAAAACCGTAAGATGCCTATTTGTAAACAGGGTTATGCTGTTAGATGCTCTATTAAAATATCAAGGTAGCTTTTCTCTCCTTCCATTCTTACCCAGCTGTTGGAAGTATTCATGTGCATAATTAGCCAGTACAAAACTTAAGGCATTAGTATGCCACCTCATTATGCAAGTTTGAATGTGTTGAGTTACGTGGACAAGCCAGAAGTAATTGTGGCAATTAACAGTGCCTCGGGGATACGGAGATGCCAGTGTTTTTCCGACTGTGTGCTACTAGATGGCTGATATCACAGCTTTCTTCATTTCTCTTGCCATTATTATAGCTTCTGTCCAATTCATTAGGATTTTTATTGTTAAGTTTACAGACAGCAACAAAAACAGACTTAATAGGCAAGTCATGAAACTTATAAACCAGCAATTAATCAAAGTAGACGCAAGCTATCTATAATGTGGCTGTTGAATTTGATGCTGCTTAGCCCGAAAATAAGTTTTAGGTGGAGAAACAAATTGCATTTGGACTGAGGCAAAATGGCCCCCCTTATTCACCCCCCATCATTTTGACTGTCATTTGTGGGGCCCTGGAACTTTGAAAGCCATTTGCAGTCCTCCCCTTTCTCTAGTCAACTAGTGCATTTTCAAAGGGAAGGGACAACAGTTTGCAAACACTTTGACACTTCAAAGGAGATCCACTCTTCTCAGTCTGCATGTGCTTTGTCTCCTTAGAGTGTAGTGCACTCCTATTTGGTTAGAATTATGTATTTGACTATAATGTGAGTGGTCATTATGATCCTGGAAGATGTTCAGTAGGGCCAATTCTGGGGTGAGTTCTAGTAACTGTTTAGCTATTTTGCATATCTCTTGCAGGACTGCTGTCCAGAAGGGTTGGATTTTAGGGCATCCCCACCACATGTGGAGGTATGTGCCTGTGGAGGTGCAGCCTCTCCAACATCTTGGTGAGGTTCCTGGGCATATCAGCGCCAGTTTCCGTGATGTTAAGTACCACCTGTAGGTGAGTTTCAGAGTGAGTTCCCTTCTTTTGGCTGATATGGACTTAAAGGGAGGTTTATACCATATTCTAGTCCATTGGGTGGGGTTGATTTCATAGCCTATGTCTTGCTCCCATTATTCTTTGATTGCGTCAAGGGGGGTTGTGGAATTTTGGAGCAGTATTTTGTATACTGTGGATACCATCCCTTTACTGTGTCCCTCTGCTGTCCACTATACAAAAGAATATAAGCCTCACCACCCAACCCCTCCTCCCCCCCCTTCTTCCCCAACCTTATACTGTACTCAACACTAATGTCTCACAACCAATGTAACTGATTTGCAATAAAGACTGTACAACCTGAAATAAGAGAAGGCATGGACTTTTGTAAACCAAGAAATTCTTTAATAAAAATAAATTTTAAAAAATGTATTTGACTAATTTAAGGGTATATATTTTCGCTCCATAATACACACTTTTTCCCTCCTAAAAAGGAAGGGAAAATGTTTGTACGTCTTATGGAGCGAAGGGACTGGATGGCAGCGGGATCGCTCAAGTGGAGGGATGCCTCTGCCACTGGAGCCATGGCTCCCAGTGGTGGAGGGATGAGCAGCCCGAAATCAGGCTGCTCCCCCCGCCAATGCCAGTGGCAGAGGGGTGGGGGAGGGATGAGCAGTCCGAAAGCGGGCTGCTACTCCCTCTGTCGCCGCCACCAACAGCGGCATTGATTCAGAATATTTTTTCCTTGTTTTCCTCCTCTTAAAAAAACTAAGTGCGTCTTATGGTCAGGTGTGTCTTATGGGGCGAAAAATATGGTGCTCCCTTACTCTAACTTGCTACATCTGTCTCCAGTGACAATACCATCACTCACAGTATCTGATTGTAAGAGTTCACTCCAAAAAGTAGAGATTAGAGTACTGAGGCAACAGAAGCAACTTGGGAAAACAGTGGCTGTCAACAGTGCCCCCCCAAAAAATCTGGAAGTTATTTTGATCTCTTTTTAAACACACTGTTCGTAGTATAATGTTATTGAGTACCAATCCTATGTTATAGCCCACGCTCTTACAGGTGAGTTAGGAACAGCTGAAAACATATTTGTTGCCTAATGAGAACTTAAGAGACACTACTTCGAATAAAGGCCTGGTTCCATATCAAGAGGGTATCAGAACCAGTAAAGTATTGGAAGTGCCTTCATTCCAAAACTTTGCAATTTACATGTTTGCAGATGTTGACTGTTTGAGAATGATTCAGAGAACAGTTTGTTTGGGTAAGGGAAGGGTTTTTTATACATTTCCCAGAAGGAACAGGGTGTAATCGGAATAGAGAAAAGATAATAATGCAGGAATATGTTAATTTAGATGCATCTGGTGCGTTCATTCATAACTTTCCTTTTCTTCTGCCATGTCCTTTGCGACAGGAAGGGCATTGTAAAAATTATATTCTATCCAGGTGAGAGGTGGCAAAACCAGGCACTCTCTCTTTACTAAGTTACCTCTTAGGGGCTGGGGAAACCCAGCCAGATTGGCAGGGTATATTTTTTATAAAAATTATTACTCAAGATCAGGCACCCCCAAACTCGGCAATCCAGACGTTTTGGGACTACAATTCCCATCATCCCTGACCACTGATCCTGTTAGCTAGGGATGATGGTAGTTGTAGTCCCAAAACATCTGGAGGTCAGAGTTTGGGGATGCCAGCTCTAGATAAAATCTAGACAGATTTTACACACTCAACAGTAAGTGTTAACCTGCTACCTTAACTGGTTTTCAAAATGGTGTATTTGGTCTAAAAGAACTCCAGTGCTCTCAGCAAGTTGCTTATTTGACCTGATGAATGATTCTCAATTTGTCCAAGACCAGTATGCATAATTAAAAATAGAGCCCTATTTCAGGAACAGGACATTTACTTTAAAAGTTCAAGCAAGTTCATATGGGCTCATTTAATCTTTTTTTGTTTTACATAACATTTAATAAGCTCCTTCTTGGGTTAGGTTTTCAATTATTGCTTTGCTAATATTCTCAGAACAAATATACTTTAACAATAGTTGACCATTATTTGACTGGTGTTTGAAAGATTTGTTTGGTGCAGTTCAAAGGAATATGTTTGTTATCTGTATCGCTCTAGTCACTATTTCCCTTCTCTGTTCTGGGGAACTACTATTCTTCTAATGAGTGGTCTTTTAAGCAATTAAGAATTCGTGAGTAATTTTAAAAGCTTTTCTCCTCCTATTTTCCAATATAAACAACCTTCATTCTCCAAGCAGAGTTCCTGGGAGATAAATGTTAACAGATTGCAAGTCAGACAATGGATAATTGGTCAAAAATTCAATACATGACACTAATTACAGCATTGTAGACATTAACAAAAAAGTTTCAGGATCCAACGCTCAGTTATATTGCTGGTCTGATCACTATAGCCTGCAATAACAAATTGCAGACTGCCTTTAGGTTGCTTCTTGGATATAGAGTGGTTGTGATAACCAGCATTCCCAAACTGTCGATAAGGTTTTATTCTGCCAACACTTTGGTAAAATTAGAGCTGGTTCTAGTGATATGGTAGTGCCAACTTCTGAATAGGACAAAAATGAAAAATACTATTTGTATTAGCAGTGTAATAATATTTTCTAATTTCCACGAACAGATTATTCCATGTGATGTGGAAGTACAAGAGTTATAGGCTCAGGAACCTAGGGGGAGAGAGATTATGTCAATGTCAATGCTCTAAATGTAATATGTTCTAATAATGTGTTCAGAAGAATAATGCTTTATAGTGTTTTTAAATTGCTGAATGTTTATATGTTCCTGTTTTTTTGGAGATAACATCTTTGTATTGTAAATCACTTAGAGATTATGAGAGTCAACTTAATAAGCTTAATAAATAGGAACAGTTCCATATGTACCCGCTTCAACTTGTGCAGCATTATACTCATCTTTGCAGTGCAAAACCACAAGGGATCGGTAACAATTTAATTGGATTGCTTTGTGAATCCATTTGGAACAATACAGGCAGGTAGAGGCATCTGCCTGGGCTCCCCACAGCACTGAGACTGGTTGGGGTTAACTGCATAATGCAGCACAGCAACAGCTCAAATGTTGTCGTTGTTGTGTTTCTTACCCATCCGCCACCACAAGATTGCAGAGTGGGTTACAACAATTTAAAAATACAGTATTAAATACAGCTGAAACAATCTGCAGTCAAGAGGGGTTTGTGGGTCCTAAAATCTCAGGGATCAGGGTAAAGATGCCAGCGTGAAGAGATGCACCTTCAGAATATTGGATGGGAGAGGAACTAAATAATGAAAGTGCTTTGGGGAATGCTCACAACTTAAGGGCTGCCATACAGAAGACCCTCTTTTGGGGCCAGCTTCTAAACTTCTCAGAGCAGTGGAACTCAGAGCAGAAGGAACTACTTCTGCTGATCTTAACTTCTTAGATGTTCTACAGCAGGGGTGGCCAACTTCCAAGGGACTGCGATCTACTCACAGAGTTAAAAACTGGCAGTGATCTACCCCCTTTTGGGGAGTTCAGGTCAAAGTTGCTGAGGTTTTTTTTAGGAAGGAAAGCCCTGTTTTTTGGAGTTCACGTAAAAGTTGAGCTTCTTTAGGAAGGAGGAAAGCGACATTGAGCTTTTTTTTAGCCCTGTTTTTGGTGGCTCAGGTCATTTTAGGGCAGGGGTCCCCAGACTTACCACGCAGTGGGCCGGTGCCCACCGCGCCGACCGCGTGGCGGGCCGGAGGGCAGGGGAGTGCACGCGCAGCGGGCCGGAGGGCGGGGGAGTGCGCGCCCGTGCGCATGCGCACACGCACACGGGAAAAAATTGCCGAAAATCGCTTGTGCGCATGCGTATGGGCCTCCCCCGACCCGGAAGTGCATCGGAAATGACCTCTTCTGGGTCGGGAGAGGCCCATACGCATGCGCACAAAGGATTTTCGGCGATTTTTTGCCGATTTTTAAGATCGTCGCCGCGCGCCGTAAGAGCGGGCGGCGGCAGCGGGCGGCGGGGGTCGTCGCGGGCCGGATTGGGAGGCCGATTGGGCCGCATCCGGCCCGGGGGCCGTAGTTTGGGGACCCTGTTTTAGGGGTACAGGACAAAGGTGTTGAGTTTTTTTAGGGGAGACAAAGTTTTTTAGCTTCTTTGGCGGGGAGCCACTGATCTACCGGTGATCTATCACAGACGTCCAGTGATCTACCAGTAGATCATGATCTACCTATTTGACATGCCTGTTCTATAGGGAAGAAGGCCATGTGACTAGGATGAAGTAAATAGACATGAAAGGATGGAATAGCAAGTTCAGGTTGGATATTTAGAATGCAGTAAGTACCACTGATGACAAATATTCTTATTTGGTATATCAGATCATAAAAACATATGAACCTCTTTTTAAACAGAGGCTTCTACAGGTGAGAGCTTCTCTCCTCATTTAGACATATCATAGCTTGTGGTTTGCATGTGGTGTAGCATAACTTTGGTGTCATGCAACTCTCTCGTTTCTTTTGCAAGACAAATTCAATGCATTGGAGATACAGTCCAAATAAAGCCACGTGAGTAGAATTCTGTTTGCACAACGTGGCTTTCCTGTCCCCTCCCAACTCAAGCCCTCCAACTTCCTTGAGAAGCTACTTCTGAGTATCTGCGGATCCTTACATGGCCTGGAATTTGGTCTGACAGTTGCAGGGACATCCAGTAGAAACTGAAGTACCGTCACACACAAGTTGTGGACACAAGTCATTGCTTTGTTAAGCATAAGGCACAAAGTTTCCCAGGAGAAAAACCGAATATTGTACAGAATTTACTTCTCTGGAAAGTGAAAATATTGCCTTCTTTTGAAATGGTCATCATCACAGTTAGTGGTGATATGTTTGAGGATAGTAGCATGTATCACTGTTTATAATCTATAATGCCTTAGTTTAGGTCAGTAGTAGAATAAAGGCACCCATAGAAAATTGAGCAACAATCTTGTGACTTCTTAAATAAGACATTACATTTTGTATTATGAAATTAGCTGGTAGTGCAGTTTTTAAAATGGATAATACAGTTTCCATTCTACTTTTTTTTCAACGATGAACACAATACCTAACTTTTTCATGGTAACAGTGATCTGAATGAACCCAGATTGCTGATTTACAACAGGCCAATCAAATGCCAATGAGGGGTAAAAACATATTGTTCACTGACTAGGGTGTCTAAAAGCAGATTCTCTAGGCTTCCGGTTGACCGCGCCATCTTTGCTCAGACGGGGGTCCGATCAGCGGAGCGGACCTCGGCGCTTCAGAGGTGGAGGGAATCGTTCCAGCGAAGCGAAACCTCCTTAAAAGCCCCAAATCGAGCTTTTTGGGGACGGATTTTGCCTGGCGGCGCCAAAAGCGGGCTCTCTCCTCCCCGGATCGGCTTTGTTTAAGCCCCCAAGAGCGAGGAGGTGAACCGCGGCGGACAGGCTGACACTGCTGCTCTGAGAGCGCGAAGCTGCGAGTCTGGGAAGTGGAGGCGGCCAATTCTTTCAAGAATACTCAGCAAATGAATAGACTGTGAGTAATTTGGATTCTTTGGAATGTAAATTAGGTAACAATTTGGACCTGGGAGAGAGGGGAAAAGAGGAAGCCACACCCCCCCTACGGTAACATAAGAGACAGTAAACAGAAACCCAAAGCCGTAAACAGAAGATTCTAACTTAAAAGGATCCCTCAAAGGCATCAAAGAGAATCTCCCCTAAATGCAGGGTAAAAGGGGAGAGAGACTGTGGTTGTGAATGCCCTGCAGAAGGAGGTTAAGACTAAGAAAGACCTTTCTTTTCCTCGGGAGCCGGCAGCCCAGACAACCCAGTGAGCTGATCAGGATTTATAGTTAAAATTCTTTTTTGGTCTATATGCTTTTGAAATGTGAGTTCGAACTTTATTTTTAAGAATGCAGCCAGCTTGTTAAAATGGAGTCGAGAAAATAGACTGCGATCATATTCCACCCCATGTGACAAGTTTTGACCTTGACAGGATTGAACTATGTTAACAAAAAGGTACCCGCCTGAGTTTCAGCGGACTGTTTTGACCTTAATGTGGGAAGCAAGAATAGAACTATGTCAAGAGGAGACACAACGGCAAGAGTTACAGCAACAATTCCAGATGGTGATGGCAGAATATGATTTCTTAGAAGATGAAGCTTTTGAAACTGAAGAAGACGAATGTGAGAATGACAATGATGGTGACTGTGACTTGGAAGGAAAAAATGAAGATGAGGACTGTGATGATTTAATACAAAATGAAGCCCACCACGAAAAAAATGATGATTTTACTCTACAAAAAGTTGGAGTGCCTCACCTTCGAGGGGGGCACGATTGGATTTACTGGAACTCCAGAATGACCACAGGGAAGAAGGAAAAATTAAGCAGAGAAGAGAAGAAGCTCAGGGGTCTGATAGGGAGGCCTGGATGGCAAAAGACTGTAAACAGGGGGTGGGGTGAAGGGAAAGTGAAGTTGTGATTATAAGGATGGATTAATAGGATTATAACTGGACTGCTGACTATGGAACTTGCTGGATTGGTGGGGTGGAGCCGGTACTCGGGGGGTGTAAGGCTAGTTTGGGAATAGTTATAGGTTTAAAGAGTGAATTGATTCTGGAAAAAGGTGAAAATATGGAGGCCTATAGAGGGGGTAAAAATTAGGCACGGGAAGAAAAAATGGGAGTTTGATTTTTTAGTGATTGGACATTAGGCGAAAATGATAATAGTTTAAAAGTGGTATAAGATATAAAGGTGTATGTTATAAAATATGAATTATGAAACTGTTGAAGATGATAAATAAGGGAGGAAAACCGGGGAAGGGGGGAGGGTGGGGAAGCCCACACAATATGGTTTAACAATTATGAATTTAACAATTATGATGATTTTTTTTCTGTTTTTGTCTTTTTTCCTTTTTGTCTTTTTTTTTCCTTCTCTTTTTTCTCTTTTTCTCTTTTTGTATTTTCTTTTTTTGGGTATGATAATAGATGGTTGGATGGATGAACTCCTGCATACTGCCCTGGTTCACTGGAGCTCCCTGGTGGCAGGGGGGGGCTTCGGGGGCAGGGGAGGGGGAGGAGGGCAGAAATCCAATCATAAAATGGACCACTTCTGACTGTTCACCTGCGTGGGATACTGTGGCAGGGGAGGACTCATGGAGGGGGATGGGAAGAAGGTGGAAAAGGTGTTTATGTATGTACCATTCTTTGTAATTTGTAAAATCAATAAAAATTATGTTTAAAAAAATAAAATAAAAGCAGATTCTCTATATATGATTTGACTGTTTGATCATAAGACTTGCATGATAGGAATAGCAGTAGTCTCTGCAGTGATATCTGAGAAATCTTATTCTCCTTTTGGATAACAGCTTGCTTTTTATCTTCTGAGGTGTACTGATTTTTTTTTTTTAGAATAATGACTTGGATGATGACTGCTCCTTTGGGTGTATTTAAGTCATCAGTAACCAGGTGAAAATAGACCTGTCTCATTGCAACCTTCTCTTATTTCCCAGGCTTGGTTCACCATAATCTCTCTTATCTCAATACCAATTAAAGAAACTCCCAGAAGTCCATTTAATTCTCTTGCTCTTAATTCCACTTCTATGGTAACAAAGCAAATCCCCAGCCTTCTGTCCCGTTCAGAATCTCTTCTCCAATAGATAGAAATTAACCAAGCACATGTGTTAGGAAGCTGTTGTGCTAAAGTTGTCTAGTTGTAAAAAGAAACATGGCATACCGTATTTTCCCATCTATAAGATGCCCTCATGTATAAGACGACCCCTATTTTTTGAGCCCGGAATTAATATTTTAAACATCAAACAGTGAGGCAAGCGGCTGCTCCTGTCAGCCCGTCCTGGGTGCCATCACTGAGCTCCTTGCAGGGGAGGGGAGGGGAGGGGAGGGGAGGGGCAGAGCGCACTGCAGGGCCCCCAGAGTCTGCCTGCCCCCTCCCACTCAGCCGCCCTACAGTTGGGGGGGCCAGCGCAGAGCCTGCGTGCGTCCAAGGGGCAGAGTGCAGTTCGCTTCCCTGGATGTTTGAGAGTGGAGCAGAAAAAATCAATTTGACTTCTGCAGTTCCCGGCCGTTGGGGACACGCTCTCGTTCACTCTCTCTCAAACACTCAACTACCCGGGCTCCATACCGGCTCTGCTGCCACTGCAGTTGGCTGAGGGGATCAACGTAATCTCACCCCTGCATGCCTTGCCCAGCACAGAAACTGCACACCTGGTGCCCCTCCTGGGCAACTGCGCACCACCCACCTGCAACTCCCGAGCCTCCCCCCAAACTGCTGCATCTTTCCCCCTTCGTTTCGACAGATCGGGGGAGGCCATGGTTTATCTGCCGGGCAAGGTGCAAAGCCCTTCTTTTGCACTCTTCGATTCCCCGCCCCGCCCACCTCTGCCTCTGCCATCCCTCCAGCTGCATATTACTCCAGGAAAGCAGGGTGTGTGGACCAGGTGAATCTGTACCAAAGTCCACAATTTCTTTAAGCACACACCTGTTTCTGAACCAGCCAGCGTTAATTTTGATCAAGGAAAAGGGATTTGGGGCCTCCCTTGTCGATCTTTACACCTTTTTTAAAAACTCTGCGCATTTATGTTTCGCAGGGTGCAAAAGAAGGGCGTTGCACCTTGTCCAGCAGAGAAATCGCATGCCTTGCACCCCTCCTGGGCAATGGCCGCCCGCCCGCAACTCCCGAACCTCCCCCGATCTGTCAAAATGAAGGGGGAAGAGGGCAGGAGATTGGGGGAGGCTCGGGAGTCGCAGGCGATGCACAGTTGCCCAGGAGGGACGCAAGGTGCGCAGTTTCTCTGCCGGGCAAGGTGTGGAGGGGAGAGATGACTTCGATCCCCTCGGCCAACTGGAGCGGAGCCAGCGCAAAGCTGGACAGCTGAGAGAGAGCGTGAACAAAAGCATGTCCCCAACAGCCGGGAATTGCAGAAGTCAAATTGATTTTTTTGTTTCACTCTCAAACATTCAGGGGAGAGAACTGCACTCTGCCCCTTGGGTGAGCGCAGGCTCTGCGCTGCCTCTCCGCCCCCCAGCTGTAGGGCAGCTGAGTGGGAAGGAGCAGGCAGACTCCGGAGGCCCCACAGTGTGCCTCGCCACTCCCCTGTGAGGAGCTGCGACTGCCAGAGCATGTATGGCGGCATGTACAGTATTTATTTATATACTAGCTGGCACTGCCACGCATTGCTGTGGCTAATCCCTGTGACTGCCACCACCCTGTGTAGATCCATCCATTACGTACCCTGCCCCCTCCCCCGGGCTTTCCCTGTGATTCCCCTCAACCTGTTCCGTCCCATGATGTATCACGCCCCCGGGTCATCCCTGTGACTGGCCCCACCGTGTCGTGACTTATCCCGTCCCCAACCCCCCCAGGCGCTGGTTTGCAACCTGGTTCTTTTCCCAGCATGCACTTTTGGCTGAGTGGTGAGTTCTGGAACAGGGGTTTTGGGGGGGGGTCTTACGTGGCCCAGGTGTGACATTTGTCTTTGCAAACTTTCTAACATCCTTCGGACATTCGCTTGGGACGCTGTGTCCGAATTTGAACGCAATCAGTCAAGCGGTTTCAGAGAAAAGTGGAGACCCACCCACATGCCCTTTTTACGTTTATATATATATATATATAGAGAGAGAGAGAGAGAGAGAGATTTAATCGCAACATTCTGTGTATAAGATGACCCCCAATTTTAAACCTTAAGAATTTGGGGGGGAACCTCATCTTATACATGGAAAAATGTGGTATTTATTCTTGTATGCTTTCCCCTTTCCTGCCAGGTCATAAGCATCCTCTCCAGTATAACAGGTGAGGTTTACCGCTTTTCTGACAGGAACCTAAGAGGGCTTTCTCAGTTATGTACACCTCTTAAAGTCATGTTAATTTTTCTAATTCAACTTTTGTAATAATTAGATATTACTTTCATTCACATCCTATAATATACAGTGGTACCTCAGTGTACAGTGGTACACAAGTGGTTCCGGAAGTCTGTACTTAGCTTGAAGCGTACTTAACCTGAAGCGAACTTTCCCATTGAAAGTAATAGAAAGTGGATTAATAGCGCACGGGTTTCACTGGTGGCAGAGGTGGACCAGTGGGTGGAGGGAAAACGAAGGGACAGTGTTGTATTGTATGTCTGTGTAGTTGTGTAGTTTGTTTAGTTTTGTTTGAAAATTAATAAAAATTATTATAAAAAAAAGAAAGAAAGTGGATTAATCTGTTCCAGACGGGTCCGCAGAGTAATTATACTGAAAGTACTAAAACCGAGGCATACTTAAACTGAGGTATGACTGTAGATCACAAATGTTTTGACAAGCCTCATGGACATAGTTTCAACAATCTGAGTTACCGTAATTATTTTGTACACAGTGGCTATTTAGACAGTCAATGTGACTAGTATACAACTGGAGCTATTAGCACTTATCACTGGTAGTAATATGATGCCACGACTGGTGAAAAAAGGAGCAGGGGTGGGGGGAAAGCTGCAGACTAGCTGTATAGTTGAAGCCAGGCAGTTTTTGTCTTCATTAAATTGCTATCCTGCCCTTCCTTCCAAAAGAGCTCAAGGCATGCTGAACTAAAAATATGTAATCATATTAAAACCATAGCCACCCACTAAAATTCTGTCTCAAAGTACAAAACATAAAAACATAATGTCACTAAACAGATAAATTCCTTATTCTTGCAATGTACCATTAGAAGCAGGTGATTGTGGTAAAATGAGATCTAGAAACAGGCTTCCTCCAGATTTTTTGGCCTACAACTCCCATGATCCCTAGCTAGCAGGACAGGACCAGTGGTCAGGGATGATGGGAATTGTAGTCTCAAAACATCTGGAGGGCCGAGGTTGAGGAAGCCTGGTTTACAAAGTGAAGGGGAGAGAAAGAAAGGATGTAATAAAATGACAATGGTTACCTGTTACAGTCAGAGAAAGAAGAGAGAAGGGGTAGCTTTCCTGATATTCTAGGCAAGCAACCAGTGGTCCACAATCACCTCCAAATAGAAAAGCACTTCTTGAAAGAGAGCTCTAGGCTTGTCTTATCCTAAGGTTCCTGACAAAGAGAAATGTGGAGCAGAGGCAAGAAGGAGGGATCTAGCTGGGACTGAAGGAGTCTGCTCTCCTGAGCACCCACAAAGCACCACAAAGTCAAGCAGGCTTGGAAGGGAGAAGAGTCATGCAGCCTCCTGGAGAATCCTCCAAAGCTGAGCAACTTGAGGTCTGATGGGCATGACAACAACTCAGACGGCTTTCTTATCATCCATGAATTTGTCTATTAATGACTATTGGCTAGTGGCTAGTGGCTACTACCTCCACAGTTGGAATCAATATGCCTCTGAATACCAGTTGCTGTGAATCACAAGTGGGCTTCCCCTGGGCATCTGGGTGACCACTGTAAGAACAGAATGTTTGACCAGCTGAGCCTTTGGCCTGATGTAGCAGGGTTTTTCTTATGTTCTCGGGTTATGTTCTTAATTCCAAAAATCTGTATTAGGATGCTGCCTTTATTATGCCAACCAAAACATTAGGATAGGGTGCAGGTGAAAATGGGGTGTAGTAGGCAAGCTTTCAAGTTCTTCAGAACTCTACAATAGCCTAGAAGCTAAAAGAACGCAACTGGGAGGAAGCGAAGCAGGGAGGAGAAAAGAAATAATTGGCTGACTTTGGAGCCATCATATGTATCTGGTAGGAGTCTTTAAGATGAAGTATGGGAAGTAGCAGACATTCAAATGAGGTCCTTTTTAGATGCTGTGCAAGTTTCAAGTTGCACAGTCCCCTCTTTACACAGCTCTGACACCATTATAATGTTATTATTTTTACAAACTTCTTAAATTATTGTTGTTAAATGTTTCCATTTTCATTCCATTATTGAACTATGGAAATTATCAAATTACATTACTGAATACTACTTATTAAAGCATTACTAAATAATTACTTGATTATTAAATGATACTTTATTAAATTCTAATTTCCTCCCTTTGGCATATGTCTTTCCCTACATTAAAAATGGCACAAGTGTCACAGAATGGAATGAAAGCAGGGGGAGAATTCTCAAAAACATACTCAGTCTAAGCTTTCAGTTGCCCGTTCCTACTTAAGCAGGGTCTTGATTTCACTCAATATTTAAATGTTTATGGTTCCACCAAGCAATGTTGCTCAACTGACAATAGAGCTCAGCTGACAGAGAAGACTGTACAGTCAGTGAAACAGGAAGGGAAAGAGTTTTCAGGGTTTCTCCCTTCCTCGCTACAGTCCCCAGCGCCAGGAGTTCCCCACCCCTCTGTAACAGATTTAATTGGGATAAGGCGGCTTCCTTCCTACTCCTTTGCCTTACCACCAGCTGAGTAACACTGTTGGACGCAACCCAATGAGTGGGCAAAGAATCTCACACATATTGTATGGGAGTACACAAAACACAAGATGCACATAGATACTTTCTCCAGAAGACAAAGTAGTTGTCCATGTCAACATTTCATGTTGTGTGGAAGGACACAAAGCACAGTATTTCATGCAAGCCATCAAGTGGTGATGGGTTCCATCACTATGCCATGAAGCATACCGGTAGTGAGCCCTGGTCATAAGCAACTAGGGCTGTGTACACACTGAACCTTTAAAACACATTTCCCCTCTCAGCAGCTGGAAATTATAACTGTGGGGGATAAACTACAGTACCCAGAATTCTTTGAGAGGGGAAATGTGCTCCAAAGGTATAGTATATACACGGCCTAGATCCCCTGAAACAGAACAAACTGTTCTCAGATCTCAAGTTGGAATTCAGATGACTTTCTATGCAAGAATGTATTGCATACCCAACTGCCAAGTACTCACTTCTCCAACTTCACACTATCATTTGAGAGTAACTATTTCAAGTAACTGACTGCAAAACAGCAACATTGATTGGAGAGATCAACAGAGGTCTAGACAAGACTCATACATTTTAGTTATTAGAATTCACTTCTTCTACAAGACAAGCATCTACTTAGCTTGCTAGCTAGCCTCTATTTCTCCTTGCAACCAGCAGGTGCTGTTTCCCTTTTCAAACATCAGCACAAGTGAAGGAGAAATCCATCACTATTGAAAGCCCTTTGCATTTGCTGGAGGGCATGTAAGAAAAGTGGAATCCTTGTACAGCCGAGAAGAGAAGTAGCAGAAGATAGATTCTTCCCTTCTCCACGCCACAGTGAAACAACTCTGTTATCAGATGGCCAAGGACACTCGTGCCTGCTGAGAGGAATCGGGGGTGCCTTTTCTCAGCACTAAAGCCTCAATGTCAGGAAATATGCCAGTTTAAAAAATATTATTCAATAGGCTTACATTTCAGTACTGTAGATACCTTTTCAGATGGCAATTATACTTTCCCTGCTTCTCTCTTACCTGGGTGCTAGGTAGGCCTCTCAATATGGGAAGTATAAACGCAACAATTTTGCTCATTTCACATGCTAGCAAGGTCATGCTTAAAATTCTACAAGGCAGGCTTAAGCAGTATGTGGACCGATAACTCCTAAAAGTGCAAGCTAGATTTCGAAGGGGCAGAGGAACCAGAGACCAAATTGCAAACATGCGCTGGATTATGGAGAAAGCTAGAGAGTTCCAGAAAAACATCTACTTCTGCTTCATTGTCTACACAAAGCATTTGACCATGTCAACCACAGCAAACTATGGCAAGTTCTTAAAGAAATGGGAGTGCCTGATCACCTCATCTGTCTCCTGAGAAATCTCTATGCGGGACAAGAAGCTACAGTTAGAACTGGATATGGAATAACTGATTGGTTCAAAATTGGGAAAGGAGTACTACAAGGTTGTATATTGTCCCCCTGCTTATTTAACTTATATGTAGAATTCATCATGCAAAAGGCTGGACTGGATGAATCCCAAGCCAGAATTAAGATTGCCGGAAGAAATCAACAACCTCAGATATGCTGATGACACAACCTTAATGGGAGAAAGCGAGGATGAATTAAAGAACCTTTTAATGAGGGTGAAAGAGGAGAGCACAAAATATGGTCTGAAGCTCAACATAAAAAAAACTAAGATCATGGCCACTGGTCCCATCACCTTCTGGCAAATAGAAGGGAAGAAATGGAGGCAGTGAGAGATTTTACTTTCTTGGGTTCCATGACCATGGCAGATGGTGACAGCAGTCACGAAATTAAAATACGCCTGCTTCTTGGGAGAAAAGCAATGACAAACCCAGGCAGCATCTTAAAAAGCAGAGACATCACCTTGCCAACAAAGGTCTGTATAGTTAAAGCTATGGTTTCCCCAGTAGTGATGTATGGAAGTGAGAGCTGATCGCCAAAGAATTGATGCTTTTGAATTATGGTGCTGGAAGAGACTCTTGAGAGTCCCATGGACTGCAAGAAGATCAAACCTATCCATTCTGAAGGAAATCAGCCCTGAGTGCTCACTGGAAGGACAGATCCTGAAGCTGAGGCTCCAATACTTTGGCCACCTCATGAGAAGAGAAGACTCCCTGGAAAAGACCCTGGTGTTGGGAAAGATTGAGGGCACAAGAAGAAGGGGATGACAGATGACAGTGTTCTCGGAGCTACCAACGTGAGTCTGACCAAACAGTGGGAGGCAGTGGAAGACAGGAGTGCCTGGTGTGCTCTGGTCCATGGGGTCACGAAGAGTCGGTAATGACTAAACGACAACAAAATGCAACAAATGTCACCTTTGTTATCAAACGAAACTATCTGTCCTTTCATACGATTCAGCTGCTACTTGGTATATTTTTAAAATATAGGCTGCCAAACATAACCACACAAAGTCTTTCTATTAGGGGTTTTCTTGCACTGCTTTACTCAAGGGGGGATATGAGAAGTTCTAATGCTCCTGTTAAGACATAAGTGGGATACAAATGATACAGACAGAGTAAATGTATTTGAAGTATAGTTATTATGGAGTGAATTACAAAACTTAAATAAGGTAATTGTCTATCTAGAACATTACTGTACCAAAAGTAATAATTTACTGTGGCTACAAAGTTAAGCCAATTTAGCCACAGAATTATTATAAGATTATGTAATTAACTACTTCCAATCATCGTAATTGTTCTAAAATAGCAGGGTATACAACAAATTATTTGCTTTTGGTTCTTTGCTATTAGCAGATTCACAAAACGTGTCAAAACATGCTTCTCTACGTAACGTACCATTTCCAGGGCTAGTCAACGTGGTGCTCTGCAGGTGTTGCTGGACTTATAATTGCAATCATCCCTGCCCATTGGGAGAAGCCTCAGGCGAATGGGGACTGTAGCTCAATAACATCTGCAGGCATCACATGCCTAAGCCTTCCAATTTTTGTACTTCAGTGGGTTAAAGCTCTGGAACACAATTTGTGTTTTTTTTAAATATTTTACACATTTGGAAGCTCAACATAAAGCATGCTGTTCACGTTCAGTTCCCACACTGTTAGGATTTGAAGTGCTCACAGTTAGGCAACTTAATTTAATCAACTGTGTGAAGGACAGTTCCCTCTATGTTGATCAAGCATTTATTGGATCTTAGCAAATCTTGCACATCCTGGAGAGTTTCCTCCATGAGTTCACAGGAAGTGTTAACTCCCCCCCCCCCCAAAATGCAGCTGCCTGCAGCAGATCCATTGCTGCCTTGAAGGGTCCCCAAGCAGTGCAAGGAAAGCACCTGGAAAGTGGGGTTGCAAAAGCAAATGACCAATCTAAGCTATTGTGCTTCTTGTTTAGAATGCTGAGAACATTAGAATTTAAATTGCTGGATAGTCTGGAGCTAAAGTCTATTTCTAGCAGAAGCAATTTTTCAAAATTCACAAAGGAAAACAATGAATACTTCAGCCTTAAAAATAAGGAAATAGGGAACTTCTTGGTGCTAATTCACGTACAATAGCATCTGCCTAAACAAGTCAATGTTGTACAATCATTGGAAAGCAATGACATTTACAAGTGGCTTAAAATCTAATGGTGGTTCTCATGCACCCTTCACCACCTTGCACAGCTTTCAATATGAACTGCAGCCCCTGCACATAACATGCCAAAGCAATAGTGCACATGAAGAGATCTACACATAGTGGGGCGATTGTGGCATGGTCCTCAAAAACAACATGTAGAGATTAGTGCCCAAGACACATTCAAGTGCTTAAAACAAGTTATTAAACAGCAATAAGTTAACAGGCAAGCTTTAGTCTTCTTAATTCCTAGGCACCTTGGTTTAAAGAGACCAAGTTTAAGAACAGTTTTCTAGATTGTACAGGACAGAAGTCACCTGGGAGGAAAAACATGAAAGCTCTGCTGTGCCTATGTAATCCCATGCATACATATAAAAGAGCTTGCTGGATCAGCACCCATATTTACATATAGGCTTATCACTTAAATTACAAGCCACTATATTCCTCCCTGCTTGTTTAATTTCAAAAGTACAATTTAACTATATCCTTCATAAACCTTGATACCTTGGTGTAAGCAGTTTGTTTTATGGAAACATCACAGATGACAACAACTAGGGCACTGCTGATATAGGCCTATATAACTTAGTGCAAAGTTAAACCAATCCAAATATAATTTGTATCAACAAAGCATTTTAGTCAGTTAAATTCCAACATGACCTGTAGATGAAGTTTTGGCAATGTGATATTACCATTTTAATACAGATGTGGGCTTCTGAAACTCAAAAATGTAACATGATCTTTTGGTTTGAAAATACATATCTATTAACAGTCCTGGCCATGACATGAGCACATCGGGCTTACTATCATTAAATTGGCAATATGCATAGCACGGTTCTTTATTTTATTTCTGACACAGCTTACTATAATTAACACGCATAAGCAACAGTCAAATATAGAGAGGATTCACTGCACTCTACCAATTAAGTGGACTAAAATTACTAGTTGGAAAAATTTAGGTAGACAAGCTGGGCAGCATAAGTTTTGAAGTTGGCGCCAGAAATCATAATACCCCAAGCCAAAAAAGCCAACTCTACACTAAACTTGCAAGGTATTATCCATGTCAGGCATTTACTCATTTGATCTGGAATTTTAGCAGCTACTTTGCAAGCTAAATGAAGGGGTTTTCTGAAGTAGTTTACACTGAGCAGGTGAGTTATAATTAAGAGTAAGCCGCCTTTTCTTTACTCCAGATTAAACAAAAATAAAATAAAAAGGATGGCTAAACATGGAGGGTAGTAGTGACTTATGGGAAATATTCATTTATCCAAATTATTTTTAATCACAGCAACTCCAAATCTAATCAGCTTCTTTCACTTGTGTTGAACTCATCTACACCCAAATGCCTATAAAAATAGATTATACAGCATTGTGCAAATTCACACACACAGGAAAAACCTTCTTTCTGCTCTGTGCAGAAGCTTTCCAAAGTGCTTCTTATCCCTCACTCAATCCATACTGGAACCTTCTGCATCGTCATCTTGATAACAGCCATCAACATACACTGTACAGTATTTGGAAGTTTCACATGCAAAGCAGTTGAGTCAGCAAAGAGGCTGTTAACAAGCAAGTCCTGTTAAATGCAGAAGTGGTAAGGTTGCCACATGGGCACTAAGACAGATGCCACTCACATACAGGAAGGACTCTGCTCCAATACTATACTCGCATAACTGGAGAAATATTTCCTATAGTTCCACTGGTTGAGAGCCAGACATTTTTTAGGGCTCAATCTTATACACAACTGAATAAATATTTTTTAAAAAACATCAGCATCAAATAAGCTAATATTTGCATGTTGCATAGTGAGCATCCATCTATCAGGAGAGAAGGCGGCAGAAATATAAGGACAATTCTCTATCGTTGCCCTAATGATGTTATGAAAATTAAGACTTCTCATTGAGTAAGCAAGCTTAAGTACTGGTTACAGCATCTGCATAAATTGCAGCTCTAACAACAAAGACTGATGTTAACACATCAGAGAGATCTGCTACATGCGCTCACTGCAGAAATTCCCAGACTACATGAATCCTATCCTGTTAAAATGAATTAGCAGTAGCTACCCTGCCTGTTTCAAACAACTAATGCCTCTCATTTCATTATCTGTACTCTCTATGCATAATACAACAGCCACTGGTTCTATGTTGTACAATCGCTTAACTGCTCAAATGATTATTTCAGTATGTGACATCCTTACTGATCAAGCAACTTCAATTTATATCTCTATGCTGCAGAAAGAGAGTGCACAGATGTTAGCAATATGATAGCTGACAGACATGTGAATCCACACGTGGAACAGAATTTTTCAGACCTCTACTCTTTTCAAAACAAATGCAGTCTCAAGTGGACGTTGTTTATTAAAACACATTAATGCTGTCTCTCATTTGTATTTTACATCAGTGTTTACCATTAAGATTGTCCCATTATGGTAGCACTACCAGAGTGGCTAAAGCGTTTCAGAAGCAAAAATGTAGTAATTAATGCTGTGAAGGCACAAATGTATAAATGTAACACGTTTACTCCTGCATCAACAGCTTGCCAGATTGACAACGTTACTGCCTACCCTCTGCATATCTGCACCCCTTTCTTACTTATTAAGAACAACGATGTTTTGGACAGGCACTGGCCTGGTTGCCACACCTTACTAAGCCAAACCATGGTGGCTTAGTGAGAGTGCACAAGCTCCTGGGAAGGAGATTGGAGCCATTTCATTACTACTCAGTTTTTGCTGCTGTGCTGAGCTCTGTTACTGCATGGCTTGATATGTTGTCTGACCCCAAGCGCATGGTTTCGCTTTCTCCAGACTAAGAATGGTTTGTTCTTGGTTTACAGCTTCTCCAGGAGAGCCACATGACAACACCAGAAAGGAAGCCTGAGTGCAACCTGAAACCTGCATAGCATCTAAAGCTGTCTCATTTGAATGGCTGCTGTATCCTTCAGTATTCACGACTCTTACCAGATGCAGGCACAGGGGACTTTTACCTCAGGTGAACTTTTTCTGTGTGCCCCCCACCCCCTTGCATTGATCACTGTCTTGAATGAGGAGATCTAGAAAAATCAAAAGTATTTGAAGTATTTTGTGATACTTTGGCTGGCCAAATAAAGCTATTGCCCTAATACATATGTTTTCTTATTGGTCAACACCTTTCCTTTTCCTGTAGCAGAGATTCATCCACCTGGCAAAGTGTTAATACAGGAACACGGACTATCAGGTGGAATATAATTTTTGAATAAACAGCATCTAGGACAGGGTCCCCAAACTACGGCCCCCAGGCCGGATGCGGCCCAATTGGCCTCCCAATCCGGCCAGCGACGACCCCCGCCGCCCGCTCTTACAGTGCGCGGTGCGGCGGCGATCTTCAAAATCGGCAAAAAATCGCCGAAAATCCTTTGTGCGCATGCGTATGGGCCTCTCCCGACCCAGAAGAGGTCATTTCCGATGCACTTCCGGGTCGGGGGAGGCCCATACGCATGCGCACAAGCGATTTTCGGCGGGTTTTTTCCGACCGTGTGCGTGTGCGCGTGTGCGCATGCGCACGGGCGCGCACTCCCCCGCCCTCCAGCCCGCTGCGCGCGCACTCCCCTGCCCTCCGGCCCGCCGCGCGGTCGGCGCGGCGGGCACCGGCCCGAAGCCCGGTAAGTCTGGGGACCCCTGATCTAGGACATATTGTAAGAAATGCTAAACCTGCTTCTTCTCTTATGAAGAATATTTGGTATAAAAACCTGAGATAAGCAACCCGCTGTGGCGGGAAGGTAAACGATGTTTCCGTGCACTCTGGTTTCTATCACGGTGTCCCGTTGCGCCAGAAGTGGTTTAGTCATGCTGGCCACATGACCTGGAAAGCTGTCTGTGGACAAATGCCAGCTCCCTCGGCCTGAAAGTGAGATGAGCGCCGCAACCCCATAGTCGCCTTTGACTGGTCCATTACCTTTACCTATATAAATCTCACATTATCAAAAATGAAACTCCTGTATTTGTACAAATTTCAAGTGGATTCCATCTATTTATGCCCTTCTAAGCAGAAGCATTTAGTATCTTATTTCTCTCACAAACAAGGTATGTAAAAATGATCCCTATAAAGATAAGATATGCATAAATGAGGATGGAAAGGTACATAACTCTTTAACTGAACTGCTGTTTTCCCATTACAACAAAAACACTTTACATTAAGCTCAAAATTCCATGGCAAACATACAGAAACCTAAGGCTAAAATTTTATATCCCACTTTTAAATACATAGTAAGTACTATAACAAAGCTTAAGTACAGTCTAAATCACTCTCAAATAATGAATTGCTTGTATTATTTAATAGGTAAGAATCACAGGGCATTGATATTTCATAGGCTGATGCATCAAGAATGGGAGGGGAGACATAACAAAAGGAAGGACTAAGCTGATCTCTGTCAACATGTTAAAAGTGAAAGCAAGCTCTAGTTAACTAATATTTTTTCATGAACATAAATTTCTGTATTAAAGACATCAGTCTGGTTCTAATTAAGGTCAGAGTTTATTCATTCTCGGATTCCAAAGCTCACTTAACAATCTTCATTGTTACAAATAGTTTTCAGTGATGTTCAGAACAGCTTTAGATTTCACCCTTCATAAACTGCAAAAGAAATTAATTTCCAAGTACACAAATGCAGTCTACTCAAGTTTTTGATCCTAAATAACAAACCAAAAAGACTAGTTTATTTCCTAGTTGCCCATACCCATCACCCCCAGTTTTACATCAATATACAGATTCTCAGTGCCTGAAAGACTGAGATAAGCAACCAGTTACAAGTAAATATCTTCACAAATGCAACATATCTGAAACTCTTTGAAAATAAAAAGGAGCATGGTATTAAGGGAAGCATTGCACCCTCTCTTTGAATTCTGCTGACTGGAAGCTGCCTAGGCAGATAACCGCTGACATGTTAGAGGATGAACAAGTTATTTAAGTTTTGGAAGCTGGAGCTGTCTGAAGTTTTGCACACAATTTCCCCACAGGTTGGATGAAGAAAAACAAAAAGTGATCCCAACAGCTTATTTAGCAGTTTAAGTTTTCGAAAAGAATTCAAGGGAACAGGTTAAGATTTTTCCAGCAGGCATGGGCAAGAGGGGAAAAACACAGGCCATTGCTGCCAGAAGACTTCATGGATCACTGGATCCAAATGGATAAAGGAAAATCTGTAGCCCTCCTGACATTGTTGGACTCCAACCCCCATCAACCCCAGGTAACGTGCTCAATGGTCAGAGATTATGTGAGTTGTAGTCCAGGAACAGCTGGAGGGCCACAGGTCTCCTACCCCTGGCATAAAGCATTTTAGAGAAGACATATTTACTAGAGTTCAATAAATATCACCATTGATTGCAATCATTTCCCATCATCTATCTGCATCACTGTGGCTTGAAAACATAAGTGCATGGAGGTAAAACAATATAATTAATCTGTTTGAGCAACAATGCTCTTTTTAGCATGTGGTAATGTCTTCTACTGCACAATATATATTGGCTATTTGGGGGAATCAATTAAGCAAAACAATTATCACAATCAATTAATTTCATTCCAAGAAGCTTAAAAGACAGTAATACATAGAATAGCATCAGGTGCGTTTGCAAACTTTATCCAGAATTTGCACCAATACAAGATTTTCACTGACTTTTACCTGCATGGAAACTTTGAAGTGCACATTTTAAATGCAATTTAATTGAGGATGGAGGGGAGTTTCAGCCAGGAACTGCATTAGAGCTCCACAAGCCTGTGGATAATTAAGCTGCAATCTCTACATTAATTCAGGAGCTGCAGATCAGATCAGTTCATACTGAAATCTACAAGAATCAAATTCCTTAAGCATGTCTAATTAGAATGGATGTGTTCTGTCTCTTAGCCATGATCTATACAGTGGTACCTCGAGTTACAAACGCCTCAGGTTACAAACTCCACTAACCTGGAAGAGTTACTGAGTTGAGAACTTTGCCCCAGGATGAGAACGGAAATTGTGTGCTAGCAGCGCAGCGGCAGCAAGAGGCCCCATTAGCAAAAACATGCCTCTAGTTAATAATTGTTTCAGGTTAAGAATGGACCTTGCCAACAAAGGTCCGTATAGTTAAAGCTATGGTTTTCCCAGTAGTGATGTATGGAAGTGAGAGCTGGACCATAAAGAAGGCTGATCGCCGAAGAATTGATGCTTTTGAATTATGGTGCTGGAGGAGACTCTTGAGAGTCCCATGGACTGCAAGAAGATCAAACCTATCCATTCTGAAGGAAATCAGCCCTGAGTGCTCCCTGGAAGGACAGATCGTGAAGCTGAGGCTCCAATACTTTGGCCACCTCATGAGAAGAGAAGAATCCTTGGAAAAGACCTTGCTGTTGGGAAAGATGGAGGGCACTAGGAGAAGGGGACGACAGAGGACAAGATGGTTGGACAGTGTTCTCGAAGCTACGAACATGAGTTTGTCCAAACTGCGGGAGGCAGTGCAAGACAGGAGTGCCTGGCGTGCTATGGTCCATGGGGTCACGAAGAGTCGGACACGACTAAATGACTAAACAACAACAAGAATGGACCTCCGGAACGAATTAAGTTCGTAACTAGAGGTACCACTGTACTAGCTCTCAGTAGCAGCAGATTATTACTACCTTGGGCTATTTCACTTAAAACACCATCCAATGGAAAAATATTCTGCCATTTTACTATGGATCTTAGTACAATCCACCTGATGATACATTAACTCATTTTGCTACAATACTTGTAACATCATTGTACTGCTCTACATTTAGGATAAATTTTGACCTTCCAATTCATGTGTTTATTTCAGCATTTGTTCTATCTTTGAATGCAATGAGACTAGCAAGCTCAACTGAACACAAAGGAACTTACTGTGGTGTATGGTGTAAGTGAAGATTATCTTTACAATTGATTGCAAATATTCCAAATTATTCTGTTTACCCACTGCAGGAATTGTAATCCTTCATGAACATTTTTCATATAGCAGGAAAAGGGAATGTAAACATTTATAGAGATGATAAAAAAATATCAACACAACAGCTGGCAAAGATCATAAGGAAACTGGTACAACAAGAGAGCCAGGTTTTTGCCTTCCATTCTCTGGAACTAACATGCCAACTGAAGAAGTGTGCATGCACACGAAAGCTCATACCAAAATAAAAACTTAGTTGGTCTTTAAGGTGCT